>NC_091020.1:25725000-26034642 GCF_041296385.1 Aphelocoma coerulescens
CACCAGCCAGGTCATTAGCCAGTAAAATGAGCTAAGACTCAAAAATGCCAGATATTTATAGATATAGTTAAAGGTCTCCCTCCACAGCAAGGTACATCTGTTCTCCTGCTAGACAACAGAAGACTACTTTATTTATTTTTTTTTTTTTTTTTTAACCAAATGTGTCTGTGTGTGGGAGAACATTAGAACTTGGGAAATTACTACAAAGGAAAGGAGATGAAGTTTTTGTGTCCAAGAAAATTGCTTCAGCATTTGGAAAGTGTGAGGAAAAGGGAAAGTAGGGAAATTGAATAAAAAAGAAAAAGAAAAGCAAAAAAGAAAAGCAAAAAAGAAAAACAATTAAAAATCCATCCTTGTTACATAATGTGCACTGCAGGGATTTTAAAGAGTGGAATTACATGTTACTTATTGGTAATCACTTGCCTAGCAAGGTGTTTGGTATCTGCTGACTTAAGTAGCAAAAGGAAGTTGGGGTATTTCTCTTATCAATATTTAAATGTCTCATGCAATCCCTGCTGACTGGATTATCACCGTGCTGGAGCTGTCATTGTGCAGGCCTGGCTGCCAGGCTCGTGTGAGAAGCCTGTGCTTGTGTGTGCCTCTATTCGTGCCCAGTTTTGTCCCTCTTTCTCTTGCCTTGCAGGAGAGATGTGGGACACTCCCACAGGGCCTGTGCACAAGAGAATTTCACAGCTAATGGGCAGAGAGAAAAAAGAGTTTAAAACATGTACAAGCTTTTGCTGACTATACCAATGACTCACAGTCGATTGTAAAATTTGCACACATTCTGAAAAACAGTAAAGTGGACAATGAGATTATTTTTAAAATGAGTATAGAGGTTCCTCTCTGCTCGAGGCAGTCTCTGAAGCATTAGAATTCAACTTTCTTTAAAATTGAAACTCCAAACCCTTACATTTTAAAATCAATTAATGATTAATTTATAACCTAACAAGGCTCCAGAGAAAGGGGATATGAAAAAATATAATTACTATACGGTTCTTAATAGATTAGAAAGATAACCATTACTCCCTTCAAGACTAACAGTGGGAGAAAAAAAAATTGTATTGATTTTGGGTATGAATACATTAACCCATATATTATTAAGGAAGCAGAAACAATTTTCTTCCAGCTGTAATGAAGGGTGTAATCAGATGAGTTCTTATGAGGCAAAGTTAATTAGTTAACACAGTCAGCACCAGTTAACTGGTTGTTTATCTGAGGTGAGCAATGGCGGGGGGGAAGGATATTTAGTTAGGCTGGTATCTAGATTATTTTCTGAATTGGTCCTGGAGGATCTGCTCTTCTCAGAAACAAAATTCATTGAGGGAAAATGAAAAGGGCATTTTTTAGGACTGGAGTTATAAACCTCATTGTGACTCCACATCACACTATCGCTCTGATGCATGAGCCCATCTCCCTCTGGAGTCACTAGGAATACTTGGGACTCCCTTTCAAGTCTAGGAACTACTATGCTAAAGGCATGATGAGCTGCTTTAAAGTGAGGGTTTGCTGCTGTGGAAGAGGGTGGTCTTCCTTTTTCCTCCTCCTCCTGTTTCTTTCCCTTTCCTGTGCCAGCTCCTCTGTGTGACCCCTGCTGAACCGGTTCAACTCTCAAAGCAGGCAAAAAGCGCTTTACTTTTTGCTGGTTTGCTTTTCTGATTGTCTGTTGAGCAGAACCAATTCACCAGGTGTCCAGTGAGCACCAAAGCCTGTGCAGACAAGCAGCAAGAGCACAGAGCAGGGCTACTTCTTTTGGTGTCACCAACAAGATTAATTCTGGTTTTCTCACCTTTGCCTTCAAGAACAGGCAGTAAAGCACCACTGGCAGTTGTGGGAGGGCTGAGGGAATAGGTTGTGTGTGTTTCTGAGCTGTTTCTGAAGGTGGAAGACTTCACTGAGAAGACCTGTCTCACCTTAAGATTTTGCCTGGTGGTTACATGCTCTGTCTAGTCCTTGAGACAGCTGTGATCATTCTTGTCTATTCCACACAGCATAAATATTGTATAGGTGCATTATAGATTATGAAATTATTGTCATTATTGGATTTAGATAGAAAGAAAGCCTGGCTAGATGTGAGGAAAATGGATTAAAATTAAAAAGAAATGTTCTGTCAGGGAATACTGGTAGAGAAGTAAGTCTGGAGACTGAAACATTTTTTTATCCAGGTTAGCCAGCATTGTGTGAGAACTACAGTTCATGCATTGGTAGAGGCAGTTTTTATCTTAGAGCTATATCAAAGAGAAATTTGATTCCTGCAGTCTGATTTCCCTGTTATCTCTAATGGATTATCTGGTGTACTGACAAGCAGGGAAGGTGGCAGAATTTCAGAGGTAGATAGATGCCCACCAGGAATTTGAATGACTTGATCTAATCCTTCTACAGGGAACTCTACCAGTAGCAAAGTAATGACTTCTGAAACGAATCAGTTCTTGAACAACAGGTTCTTGCTTAAGTTCATGACTCCAGTGCAGCTATCCTTATTTACACCGTAGTTCCCAATTCTGCTCACAATTAATCTAGTCTTTCTGTTGATACCAGCACACTTATACAATTTTGTAAGAGCACAGTCAGTTGTTTAGAGAGAAAAATCTCTTTCTTCCCTGGAGCCACATATTCCCCGACTGATTGTTATTTCCAGCATCTTTTGTTTCTCACTTTAAATTGGTTTCATCCAATCATCTTTCTGTTTTTCTGCCTCTTGTAGCGTATTTGTTTTGCTGAGAACACACTCACTGCACCCATTACTGTAATGATTTAATGGCTTTTAATTCCTTCAGCCCCCATCAGTGGGCTTTAGGTTTTTATGCTTCAATATTTAACAGAACTATACTGGAGGAGGGGGTGGAAGAAAGGGAGAATGGACACCCTACATTAAAGTTTTCTTCAGGAAAGTGACTTTTCTACTGGAATCTATGAACTGGGCTCTTCTACCTTTCCAGTTTACATAGACAACTGTTAAATCTGCTGAAACTGTTAAAAAAAAAATCTTTAAAAATATTGTTAATTCCACTTCATGATCGAAGTCCTATTTCTATAAGGGAAAAAAAAAGAGCAAAACGATCTGCCTTCAAGGAACAAATCAAGACTAAAAGTGGGACTGGAGGACATATGTGATGGCAGACAATTCACCTCTTCTTGAAGATGGACAGAAGTTAATGACAGTACTCTCTCTTTGTACCTTTCTCTTGGCATCTCTCACAATCATTTGCATTTTGCTGCCTTTCACAAGGGGATCTTTATGTTTTGAGAAATTAGAAGATTTTTGTGGGATAAATATTTTCTTCCCCTATGTATGTCTTTGGCTATTTGCACATTCCTCTACAAAATCCAAGCTGTCCCTTTTGCTCTCCCTCCACAGCTCTATCTGGGCTGTGGGCTGGGTGACACAGTGCAGAGGGAAATATGGGGCATCCTTGGGGAATTTGGGTTTTGCAGGACTGCCGGTCAAAGCTCTCTGCTCACAACCTACTGCACAATGCTGGGAAAAGAGATTTATTCTATCAGGTCTTCTAGAAATCTCCAATAATCACTCATCATGATCCTGGTGCTGTAGCATATTCAAGGAGAAACAGCCTAGAAATGCTTTCCATCTCAGGCCTTAGGTCTTGCAAGAGAGATTGTCTCCTGTTGAAATATTTCACAAAGTCCAGAAGTGGTTTTTAGAGGTATTGAAGTAAATACTGCAGTGCTAAGAATGATATTCAGAGAGACAGCTGAATGTGCTAAGTAAAGCTGATATCAGGAGATATAACAGGAATTCAGCAGTGTGCAATGAAACCATGTATTACCTGAGATTTACACCTTTCTACAGCTCCTGTATTGCTGGTTTTACTAAGGAAAAAAAAGACCCCAAAAATGTGCTGGGTAAGATATACTGGTGATGTGATCTCACCTGGCAATTCTAAGGATGCTGCAGAGGCAGCTGCATCCAGAAAATTATTGAGATTCCTTTAGCAGCTCTAGGCATGGGACAAGATGTTATACTGTTGAAGACAGCTTCAGGAAATTGCAACTCCAATCAAACTTTCAAACCTTGCAATTGGTGTTGAAAGCAGATTGGAGTGGGAATTCTCCCTGCCCAGGGGAAAAGAAAGCTGCAGGGGCAGAAGAAACTTAAAGCTCTCCTCTGTGCAGAAGGTGAGGTGTCCAGATCTCCCAGCAATAAATCTTTAGCTGCTGGAAAGCTCAAATAATTGAAACAGATGGTTAATTGGAGGAAAATGTTAACCCCTTTTGCAAAGCTTTTTGGCTACTGGCAGAGTTGCTTAATAGCCAAAAGCCGGAGCCATGATAAACTAGCTCCAGCCTGCATTAGTAACCACAGCTCCACACCTGCATCCCAGAGCCCAGCCTGGCCCTCTGCAGCAAGCAGGTACAATACATCACTGAGCTTCCAAATCTTGCTCAAGAGCCAATGTTGGGAACACAGAAATGAGCACTTTTGCTCTCCAAAAAGGACTGTGAGAGTAAGTAAGCAAAGGTTTAGTAGGCTTTTGTCAGGGAAAGAAAAGAGTGTTACTGAGATAAGGATGGTCCTGTGGCAAATGGGTTTCTCAGACCTCAAGAGATATGTATGAGATCTAGAGAGTTCTGTGTTCTGAAGTTCAGGGAGTCCGTTTTCTTGGTGTAGGGAAACTTACTTCTACAGTGTGCATCTCCCCATATCTATTGATGACACCTCTTTTCAGATGCCTGAATTTGATTGGATAACCAATTTATCAGAGAAAGGAGCTCTTCCTGTCTTCAGAGGCTTGCTGGGAGTGTATGTACTATGGCAGAGTTAACTGGTTAGCATGATGATGAGCGAGCCAGACCTCACAACCTACCTGTTCTTGATACCAGAAATAAATCCTCCTTGCCAACAGTTTACACCCATAGAAACATCCCAAAGCAGCTTAGGAATGCCAAGGCACACACACTAGAAACCAGCAGCAACTATGCATAAACAATTATTTGGGGGTTTACTGAATTCATCAGTATAACTGAGCCCCAAACAGAACCTATCACAACTGCAATCTGCCTGTTGTTACCTTACAGGGATTTTAGGTGGGGAAATGAATAGTAACTTCTCGCCTTCAGATTGCCTCATAAATTTATACATAAACAACCGTTCTGGAAACTCTTTTTTTTTTTTCCTGTTTGACTCAAGAAAGTTGGAGATTACTTTTTATTACTGTGTGAAAGCCCAGAGATGGAGTGAGAAATAGGGGAGCTAAGATCAGTCACTAATTCTGGATCATTGACCTGAGAGCAATAGCATAGGCTTTACCTGTTTGAAAATAAACATCTACAAACTGGATTCCTGAATCTGAACTTGAGACCTCTCAGCATGAGCGGAGAGGAACAGTGTGCAATTTATCTCAACATAAGATAGGCATTTAGAAGAAGATAAATAGGTTGTGTATTTATTTCTCACCACTGGCTGTGAAGCAGGTGTAATAACTAGTATGGGTAGAGCTGTTCACACTGTAAACAGCTGGAGTTAGGTGAGGAGAACCACAGCCCTGGGTCTGAGCCCGTGAGGCACCAGAGTTTACTTTTTCCTGACACATTACCTCTCACAAGCACTGCTATTAGCAATGGAAGGTATTCAAACTGTTTTGCTTGAGCAGGTTAGCTATACTCTCTAACCTGCTCTCTTAAGGAACTTCTGGAGAGATCCCAGCATCTTCTATTTTTTGTGGTGTGAATGCACTTCATGGGGAACTTTGCTCCCTCTCTCCATCCACAACAACGTGCTGAGGTGCTACAAGACAGCTGGGTCAGTCTCAATTGCTTCATATCAGATTCAGTTGCTTAATTGGAGTCCATGCTGTAGAAACTTTGTGAACTTGCAGCAAAAATAGCCCAATTAAATACATTTTACCTCTGAAAATGGACACAGTATATGAACTAGCCACCCCCTTTCTCAGCAAAACTCAACAATAGCTAAATGAAGCTAACATTTTCCAACTCAACAGTTCTCTAACACACAGCATTTAAGTAGGAAATAAAAAGAGGGTTTATTAGCTGACCCAGAAATTATGACCAGTGGCCAAGAAATAGCCCATTCCTAGCAAAAAGAGGAAACTCAAATTGTTCAACTAAAAAAAGAGAAACATGTCTGAAAAACATTCAAAAGTCTGCTTGTAGGAGAGGTAACTTTTCACCAGAAGTGCTCACTGACAAAAATCATAATGCACTCATAACTACAGATGCAATTATATATCTGAATATAGAATATAAATAACGTGTCCCATCAATCAGAAAGAGCCCAGAGTCTCCGTGCTGATTTCAGTGAATCCAGTCAGCAGCGTGGGTACAGCATGACTGAATATTTCACGTTCCACTGGGGCTGAATTTAAACTTTGCTACCATAACAGATGGAGAACTCTCACATTTTGGGTGTTTTCTTGACTACCACGAATGGAAGTCTAATCATAAAGTGGGGTTCACACTTGCAAGTTAGATGCATGAAGAAGAGGAGGAACTGTGTGGCAAAAAGTTCTAAAATGCTGGGGAACAAGATGAATGAAATAAATCAGATGGTCTGCAGTCTTATTCATAGCATGAAAAATCAAAAGTTTGGACTCTGGTTCATTAACTATAATATTAAACTAACATACCTCTTATGTGGAACTGAAGCCAGACAGCATCAAAAAAACATTTATTACAATAATACTAAACTCCTTTACCCAGTGGAAATAGGATGTCTGTATCCAAAATTGACTATTGCAACTGTCTCTGATCATCTCCTCAGAAAATAAAAATACTTTTGGAGATTCATAGATCACCTGTGTCAACTCCAGGCCTGGGAATGTTCCTTAGCCTTGCTTAATCTACTGGTACAGCCAAATACTGGGATAGCAGGAGAGATTTCCCAGAGCCCACACCAGAACTGTGACTCATGTCTTCTGGCTCATTAAATTTCTGTTAAGAAAAGCTTCATGATAAAGCACAGATGTGCTGTTGTTTGCTTGACTGAGGGGAAAGAGTATTGCAGTGTGATAGAGAACCCAAGCAAATTTTTTGAGAAGTGCAATCTTTCCAGGACTGAAGCTTCAAGCAAGACCTGAGATGTTTAAAGGAAAAAAACCAGCACAACTCTACAGCAGCCAAATCCTGCTTACCTTCTCCCCCGACTACTCCCCCTATTCAGGAAAAATTAAATGGGACAATGCCACTCTAGAATCCTAAAAGAGTTTCATGTAGACTGCAACAGCGTTAGCTAAATTAAAACAAAGCTGGCAGCAGTCTGTGCTCTGGGTGAATTCCTTGATAAACTCAATTTTGTCCTTCTTTCAAATAATGCACTTTAATTAGTCCAATCCTATTCAGCAGATTATTCACTTATAAGCTTCCTCTGAGGAGCATATGGAAGTTAATGTCAGCCTCTAGATATAAAGACTCATATTCCTGTTGCTTGTCATCACATACTGAGGTTCTTTCAAATCCTACTCTACTTTCAGATGCATAAACCACCTCCTGCAGGCAAAGCACAGCAATCCTAGATTTACCTGTTATTTGTGGAGCTTCTGTGGCTGCTGACAATCACCTGTGGTCAAGATGCTTGTTTCAATCTTCCACTTTTCACTTCAGCTGGGGGGCTGGACAGCAGAAAATTTATTTTGGTTCTTTGGTGTAACTGTCTGAAACCAGACAGAAATGACAAGGAATTGGAAATTAGCACCTCATGACAATGAAAAAGGATCAGTAAATGGAGACTTAAGCACACACAGAGACAGTTCCAGAAGCAGGTTCTGCATTTATTTTGATGCTTCTGTCTTCTGATTTTAAAAGATAGATGTTAGATTTGCTTCTCTAAATAAACTGTCTTCACATTTCTAGGCAAGGATATTGCATATGCAGGAGTGTATTACAAAGAAAAAATTCTTAAATAAATGATTATGTTGGTGGAGTAGTCAGCATTTGGAAACTGGGTATTATATAAGAGGAAAGCCTCACAAACTGAAGGAGGAAAATGATAATAATAATAATAAAAATAATAATAAATATTAAAGAGATTAAGCCAATTACATTATTTCTTTCATTGAAAGCAGAATTAATTATCAGCTAACAAAAGCTGACTTTGTGTCTCTACCTGTGACCTACTCACTACCTACTCACTGTGACCTTATTCAGAGAATGTATTCATGCTATCTGCTGAATAAGACAGATGTAGCTTTTTGGGAAAGGAAAAAGCTGGAAAAGGATCATGCAAGCTGCGGTTTTAATAAATGCATCTAATCACAGACATTTCCTACCTGGCTGAGAAACCATAATGTTATCTGGGTAAGGAAGCTACATTTTCCTGACTAACTTGATACTCTATGCTGGATTATGGTTCTACCAGACCAGTTCACAGAGGAGACTTTTCCTTTAAATTCCTCATTTTAAGTGACAAAGCACACAAAAAACCTGTCAGACAAAACAGAGGAAAAAAAGGTAAAAATTGTTGAGGATCATAGAAACCTCCGCCCAAATTACTGTTTTACTCATTGAGACAGAGCAGCTCCTAAAAATGTGTATTAGGCCATCACACAAAACCCCCTCAATCTGTCCAAAAGACAAAATTTGTTCTTTCTCCTCCTGCACCTGCATTTCTCCTCTTTTGTCCCGATTTCATCTGGTAGTTTAACGGCATATTTTACCTCATACTGATTCTCAACTCTCTATTTCATTTCTCCCTGGCCTAGTAATAAGATTGCAAGGCTCACATTTCAGTTTCACCCTGTGGAGAAGCAATGCTGATTTGCTTTCCTTCCAGATGTGAAGCAACCCGTTTATGTTTAATATTCTCTCTTCAGTCACACAGAGGCCTGCATTTAACTATATTTTTATGCATTATAAATGCACATACATTTGAAAGAGTAAAATCCCTTCTACCCAACATCACTCTTTGTGGAGCTGAGGTGAGCTCTTGTTTCCCTGAGGCAGCCTGACATTTGAAGATCATTTTTAACCATTTTGGTTTTGAACTGTACTTTTTCCCTTCTTAGCTCCCTGGGTTGCTGGTTCTCCAAGCACTTTCCAAAACAGGCAGTGATTAACCCTCCAGACAATGTACTAAGGAAGAAAGTGGCTGGAAAAGAGAACAGGCAAGTTTAAGATGTATCTCCCAGATTGACTGGAGGGCTCAGGATCCATTCACAAGGCTGTGGAAGGAGCACCCACAGCCCTGCAGTCCACTGCCACCTTGACTTAGTTCCCAGTCAAGTGAAACTTTCAACCTTTTCAGTCAAGTGAAAGTCTTATCTCTAAAACAAGCCTCCATCAAGCTGTGATACCTCCACCAAGCTGTGATAATTCATGGCTTCCCCTGGATATCAGCATCAAGTGTCCAGGCCCTAAGGCTCTGCAGTGCCAGAAGAGCAGGAGATACTGGCTTTGTGGTTTGGGTAAGACATGAGTCCAAGGCTTTTGCACCGCCTGCAACCCTGCTGTGTATGGCACAACACTCCTTTTGTCTTCATGTGGCAGACAGGGATCATTGATCGAGATTCATACTGCTACAGAACTCGTGCTGAAGGAAATGCAAAATTTTCTAAAGCAAGACACATTTTGATAGACTTCTTAATCTGTGTATTTGTGGATGGATTGTTTCTGAATGGTCTTCACAAGCCTCATTTGCAAGTCACAATACATGGTGAATAATTGCAATTACTGAGAGAGACAGAGACTATGATGATTTGCTTTGGAAGAAAACCCACACAGAACCTGTCTCCAGCACCAGTTGGAAAAGAATTTATGGAGTGGAAAGTACTTATCACATGATGTGAAAAGACATGTTTTATGGACTGATCCTTTTAGATCTCCAAACCTAAGGACATTTTTTGTTTCATCAGAAATCAGTGTAGACCTGTAACAGAGCATCAGATGGAGTGGTACTGACCATTCTCTTTCAGTTTGTTTAAAGACAGGGTCTCACCATGACATCGTTGACCCAATTTCAAAAATTGACTTTTGAAAACATGCAGAGAAACTGCTGACAATACATACTGCAAAATCTAGAAGCAAAGGCTGATTACAAATTAGCGATGAGGATTTCAGCACATAAAGCACGACCCATCTTGTAACAGTGAAAGGAATCACTGAACAAGGTGACTAAAGATATGGTAGATTTACCAGCATATAAAGTTTTGAAATTAATTTGTTTTCAGCCACAGAAGTTTGTGCAATTAAGGACATGGCCACATCAACCTTTTTTCCCAGCAGAAAAGAGTGGGAGAGGCTGCACAGCCAAGGATAAGACTATTCATTTTGGCAGTATGCTTACATCAGCTGAAAGCTTCCTGCACCCTGTGGAAGTGAAGAATACTTTGTAGTATAAATGAGATTATTACTCTTGAGGAGCTTATTCATTGTGTTTGGAATTCATCCCATACAGTTCTGGATGACTACGACTGAGGTAGTCACCTTAGGCTTCCATGCTAATTACTGAAGGAGAAAATAGAGCACAATTCTTACAGCTTGCATGAATCTCATCTTAGAGGGGTTTGTTTCTCTCCACTGACTCTCAGCAATGTTAGGGGTGGCTGGGAGATGTCTGCTTTGTGAATCTCATCCCTTGAACTCGTAGCAGAGACAGTGAGGTGATACTAAAGAAATTCCATGCCTGTTGATGCTTCCTAAGATACCGGAGGTCATAACTACACAATCCCTACAAGATATTTAGAAAGGTAATTTCCTTTAAAACTTCTGCCAAATTCTGTTGTGTTGTGTGACATCAAGGAAGTGAGACAGAGCACTCTCAGTTTGGCCATGACTTCAGGCTGGAGGCAACAACTCAGTCCTCTGGGGTAGACACACAGAGGGGCTCTTCTATAGACATGGCTGGATCATGTCTACCTTGCTCCTGGGCAGCTGTTTTGCTCTGGAGTGAAGCTCCATGGTCTTAATTCACTATCATGAAAGAAAGTCCTGCTGTGGGAAGGAAATCTGGGTTGGATCCCTGCAGCACAGTCCATCTTAAGATGGACTTTCTTAAGATGTCAGAAGGGGTTTCTCTGCAATTGGTATTATGGGCATATTAAGGACTTCAAGAAATACCTATCCAGAGAGTATAGAAAGTTGGATTTAATTGAAAACAGACCCCAGACACCTTCAATAACCTTTAAAGAGAGAAGCAATGTCTTCCCTAAACACATGGAAGAGATGTGAGAAAAAATAAAAGAGTAAATGACATTTATTTAATTTTTAATCTTTCTAAATGAAATTCCAGCATGATCTGAGAGATAGCAGCATGAGCAGAGATTGTTACTTTAATAGGGTTATTGTCAGAAGCTGGCTGTGTTTGTACTACAGTGTGGATACATTTCCATGTTTGATAAATTACAAAGACTGCTAAATGTATTTCATTTTAGACATCAGATTTGCAGCAATCTCTATTTTTCTCATATCTGAAAGATTATATCTGTGAACATCTCAGAGGGCTGACATCTGGACTGTAAGTTCTAAAGCCAGTTTGTTCAAAGTTTGTCACACGGTGTCGATTTACCATTATCGGTCAGGTGGGTGTAACTGTCTTGAGGAACCTTCCTTATTTCTCTGGATGGATCCAGAAACTGTGGTCATATCTCTACTTTTGACACTGAATTCCCCTGAATTCACTCAGATTCAGTGTTTGGATGTAGACACAGGCTGTGAGCGAGGCTGCATCCTGACAGACTTCCTTACAGCTTAGGATAGCCCCAAATGCACATTCCATATGGGATAGAGACCATCCTTGGTGGCTGTGGCTGTCCCTCAACATGAAACCCACAGTGCTTTACAGTGGTGTTATGGGGGCAAGCACCAGGTCGAAAAGTCAGACAAGCTTTTCCCTCACTACCACTGCCACAAGGGACTGTAGGAGCTGTGAGGAGTTCCATTGGTGTTACCCAATGTAAATACAAGGTGTGCACCTCCACACTGCTCCCAGACTCTTTCACAGGTGCCTTGGCTTTGAAATTATTTCTAGTGCTAGATTTCATTTCCCTCAGCTGGCAGGCAGGCAATTAATTCTTTGAAGCAGTATTTAAGCAACAATGATTTACAGTTAAGATGTCTCAGCTAATCACAGCATAATTAATTGTCTGTAATACTTTTATGTCCTGGAGAAGGAAGCCTTTAATACCCAGGAGTTTTGGCTGCACTGCAATGATGGTCTGTAGGACATCACTTTTTTTAAAGCTATTGCCTTATTGTTTTGGAAACTGAGAATTCCAAATAGCTTGAATGCAAATTTGACATTTTGATATATTGCTCATTACTGCAGCATTTTCAGATCTTAGGTAGGATAAGTAAACACAAACCAGTTGAATTTCATTTGCCGATACATTGTGAAATTTCCCACTAAGAATGCAGCAGACAATATCCAAGATCATAATTCAGAAATTTTGTATGTATACAAGAACATGGGATAAAAATAAACTCACTGGGCTGGGAATCAAGGCTTCTGTCTTTTCCTATCTATTTAATGGGTTGTTGTAACCTGCAGGAGCCCCATGACCCCCAGTGAACAGAGGTGGTTTGGAAAAAGCAAGGAAAGTTGCCTTCAGCCAGTCACAAATCCCTATGAGAGTAAAATTTGAACTTTGGATGGCCTGTGGGAGCAGGGTGGTCTGCAAGAACTTTCCATGACAAAGTCCTGTGCAGGCAAAATTTTGGCAGGAGTTCATATCTGCCAGAGCATCCTTTGGTAGATCAATTGTGCCTCTGCTGAAACATTCAGAATCATAATGTTAAAAGCTGATTATGTCTCTTTTTAAACATTCACAATCCAGATGTCAAAACCCCTGATGTTCAGTAGGACCCCTGCAGCAGCAGTGTTATGTCCTCCAGACAGAAGGGTCTGGAGAAGCTCTAGTGGAAGGCTCTCTGGGCTCTTGCTGCCACAGCTGGTCTGATCCTGCTGAAAAAGGGACAGACATCAGCATAAGTCCTGTGGAACTTCATCATATCTTCCATGTGGAGTCCCAAGAAGCCTGGCCAGGCTCAGGGCTGGATGTGCCAGCAGAAGATAATTCTAGCCAGTGCTGTAGGTCTAGACCAGGAAAATTATTCCTGGCAGGCACTGCTTGAAAATTAAGCTTTGGCCCTTTTCAACAAGCTTTGATTGGAGAGGCAAGCTTAATTGTCAGGAATACCTTTTCCTGCTGTTTGATGGTCAGCCTTTGCATTAGGCAGTTCTTTTAGCCTTCCTACTACTTCTACTAGACAGCTGTCTGCTGAACTCTTCCTGCTTCATTAAAAAATGATAAAGTGATTTCAATTTAAATTTTTTCTTGAGAGAGATGATTAACTGAAAGTAGTTTTTACATTTATATTAAGAGAAAAATAACCACATGAATACTTTTTTTTTCATTTCAAATAAAAGATTCTGAGTGCTATTTTAAAAAACTCCAACAATAAAAAAAAATAAAAATAAAAAAGAAGAGAAATTCACTGTTGTGTATGCAAAATTTTCTTATGTTCTCATACCAAGCCAGTTGAAGAAATTTAAACAGGTTTTCCATAAAAGGTACCTCAAAGACCCATGAAGAACCCTGCAAACAGGTTTCACATTGAAGCTAGCAAAGTGAGTAAGTAATGCAGAACAGTCACCTACAGTTGCAGTCTTCTGTCTGCATAAAAACCTTTCTTGCAGGTTCCACAGTGAACAACCACTTGACACCATTTGGCATATCTGGAGAGCACCCAGTACAGTAGCACTCTGAAAAATCACTCAATACTATGCAAAACTCCATTAGGAATAAGTGAATTTCAATTCTTGGGTCCCTTGGAAGCTGGATTTGCCATCTGGACTAAGGATGATTTCACTAGGCGGTACACTGGCTCAGATGAGTCACACAGGGCCTTGCAGCTCTATCTGGGTCAAATTTGGCCATTACAACAGAGAGAGAGAGATTCTGTGAGTCTTTGGTTCTCTCTGGCCTGATACGGAAGGAAAAATATGGTTTGTGCTGCTCAAAGAAGTCGGAGAGAAAGGATTTGCTCTCGAAGGTTTTTTAAGGAATTTTCTTTCTACCTAAGTATATTTTCCTGGAGGCCTCACTACTACTTGCAAAAAAACCCCCAAAACCAAACCAACCCTGTTGCATTGAAGACATTTCAGATAATCTGTCTTCACACAAGCACTGGGCAAGGACATATTCTCTGCACAGTCCTGGGTGCTGCCCTTTAGGCAGCCAGCTGGGGACACCCAACCACGGTATGGGGTGTCAGTTTGTGTGACTATATCTCACAAACTGTTTCTCATTCACTTTGCTGAACTGACCACACAGGCCTGGGACTCTGATCCTGAGTTCACAGGCTTGACTCAGGATTAAATGGTTTTCTGAATATTTAGTCCATGGAGACCTGATGGTAATAAAGAAGAACTCACAGATGGCAACGTTAATTACATTATCATCTTCTCTGCAAGTAACCTCTGAAATCTGTGCATTTTAACCACACCAAACCTATGGAACAATTAAGCTCAGGTGGACCTTTGAATAAAAATAACAGTTAGGAACATTTACAAATTCAAAGGCAATATGTTACATTTTTACAGCATAGGTTGCAGAATTACAGATTGTTTCATGAATCCATCAGGAAAAATTTAATTAGAATCAATTTAATTAATTGCTACAGAATCAAATTAGTATTCTGTTAGTGCCAGGGCTTTTAGTTTCTCCTCTCTCATTTTTTTTCAAAACTGTGGAGCTTTATCTCAAATGCTCAATACATTCCTGGGCATTACTGTTAAATTTAAACACTAAAAAAAAAAAAAAAGAAAAAAAAAAAAAAAAGTTAGGTAACAACTGCCAAGGAATTTTAACCTTTTTCTTTTCTCAGTAACTGTAGATAATTTTTGCTCCCCTCCTTCATTTTGGTATTTTTGCCTTGTGCACCATTTGTCATGGTTCTTGAGCTCCAAGCCCTGACAACAGCAGGTGGGATACAGCCCTCTCATTTCTTTAGGGCATCAAGAGCAAGTAGGCATCCAACTCACTCTCTGAACCTGGCAGACTTGTTTCTGCTGAGAACCACTTCCTGACAAAATATCTTATCTGCTCACAAAAAAAAGTATCTTTTATAACTGGAATAAAAATGAATTGTACTGATCCTTTCCCACTTTCTGTGGAGGATCACGAACAGACCCTGCTCACTCAGTGTGCTTGTCTCTTTAGTGCTGGAGCACAGGAGAATACCTTTAATTCTGTGGTAGGTCTCAGAGTCCAAGTTAAAGAATGGGTTTCAAAGGTGAAAAAAAATATTTCTTTATGTAAATAGCCTTCAGCTATTATCCATACATCTGTGCCACGGGTGGACATATGTCTATCACTGCAGTTCACAAACTGATTTTGCCTGCTGTCCAAGCCAACAGAGGAGAGGGCTGGGATGTTGAAAGGGATCAGGGAAATGTGTGCCATCCTACTTCTGTGTCATAGCAGGAGACAAGATAGATGTGTAAGCACGACAGCATCCTAAATATCCTGTGCACATCCTCTGGAAGTCAAAAACCCCACTTCCTCCTGATCTGAGGAAGGTCTTGGATGAATTTATGCAACTCTGGTACCCACAACAGGATATTACTGCTTAATCTACAATGATTATTTTGAAAATCCTCATCTGAGAGATATCTAGTTTTCCATGAGTAGGTCCCTGCTCCCTCCTGCTCCATGTTCTAGAACTGACACCTGAATCACCCTTCTTCTCAGCACTTGAACAGCTCGGATTGGGCCCAGGCCCAGGATCCCTTCACATCTGAAAGAATGAGAGCTGCTTCAGTTCTTCCAAAAATGACTTTCCACCAAATGACTGCATCACATGACAGGGTACCACACTCACCACGTGAGAAAGATGCAGATTACTGAAAAATGTTGCCAAAGGAGTTCCACCCACCCCCTTCACTGAATAGGTAAAAGTCACTGGGATTGCAAGGGGTTTTTCCAGCAACCAGACTATGTGACCAAAATCCTTTAGGCACATCCCCTCGTGTACCCCACTGTGTTCCTGACATGCAGAGGGAAAAGTGTTTTTCTAATCAGCATGCAAGGCAGGTGAGCTGTGGTTGAAAGATGATTGCCTGAAGCCCCCCCACAAATCCCCAGTATCAACAGTGTTAAAATAATACAAACATCATTAGTGACAAAGACAGATTCATTGCCTCCAGCCAGACTATGCTTGTTAAAGGAGTTCTGTACAGCTCCATAACTGGATATGAATTCTAATAAAGTTTGTTTAAAGTCGTGGTGGTATTCCAAAAGCAAATGTGCAAAACAGGCAGTTTTTATTTTAACAAATCTACTCCTTGTAACTCCTCAGAGACCTGTGGGTTTGATGAGAAAGGCCCTTTTTTCCCTTTTTTTTAAACACCTCTTACTATGAATGCAGAAAGTTGGATTCTTTCCTTATTCCAACTCCCAAACATTGTGGATCTACTTAAAGGAAGCAATTATTTATTTACGTGTGCATATACTGTGAAGTTGCCCAGATAGGCAATATGCAGAAACCCGTGCAGAAAACTTATTCACAGTAATGAGGCATAACCATGCTCTAACCCCCAGAGGGAGAAGATTGCTTGACTTCTTTTACCAGAAGGTCACATTCACTCTGAGATGACGCTGTTGGGGCTCCCACCAGTGCTAGGTTTTATTGAAAAGAAATAGAATGAATCTGAACTGACAGATATCCTGGGAACTCTTCCAGGATATATAGTACCTCTGGAAAAGTAGGGCCATTTAGTCTGTATTAGCCCTCAGATGCAGAAGGAATAAGCATAAATAGAAATTATGAAAGCAAAAATGGAAAAAAAAAAAAAAAAGACAAGGACACAACAGTGCCAAGCTCAAAGAATTTTCTCTGAGGACAGATGCTCCATCCCTCCTTTTGAAAAAGACTCTCAGTTTTTGTCCCAGCCATGGATTTTTTAGGAGGACAGAAACCACCACCTAGCATTGAAAGCCTCTGTAGGTTTTGGTGTGGAAGTTTTCATTAGAGGCAAGAGGGCAAAAAACCAGATATTCACTTGGCAATTCAGCAATGAATAGCCAAGTGGATACTTCACCATGGAGCCTCAGGTGTTGCTTGGCAGGAGCTGCAGTTTGGAGGGATAGAACCATGGCTGAGCAAAAGCTCCTACACATCAGTGCCACCCACACTCTGCCCAAGCTGCAGGACAGTCCCACCAGTCACAACTTTTCCACTTCCAGTGTGAGAGTGGGGAGCAAAGTACAGGACAGGATGGATCAACAGGTTAACATAGAAAACTTGTGCAGTTGAGAAGCTTCTGAGGGAACAGGAGGTTAAAATTGATCTTAAGGGCTCTCCATATAGGAGTACAGGTTCAGCCTTTGAGCTTGGACCAAGCACAGTGAATAACGTTAAATACACAGCAACATAACTAAATAAGAAACATAGTAAATAAACTCCTACATCTTTCTTTATACCCTTTTGGAGAGTTACTTTAAAGAGAGAAAGATGCATTGCTGATATTTTGATTTTGTGTCAGGAGGGGTGTGTTTCAGACTTCAGAGATGCTACAGAAGCAATTACAGTGGCAAATAAAACTATTATTAAAACCCTGACGCTTTTAACTGCTATTTGCGTGTAATCACTCTTAAATAAATGAAGGAAAAGTAAATGTTAGGAGAATAATTTGCTGCTAATCAAGAGTAATAAAGTGAGAAGCTTCATTTCCTTTTCAGACTTGTCTGATTTTAATCTCTCTGAAGTTTGACAGCAGGAGAAAGCAAAAAACCAAAGTTATGCTGTGATGGTGCACGTGGTAAGAAATTCTGGAGTCTCAGAAGTGTAGGTCTTGTTCTTTTTCTCTCCCCTACCTTTCTCCAGCTCTAAGACAGCTGATCTGTTTAGGTTTGCATTTTTACACACTGGGATTTGTAGTAGTATACTGCTGAAGATTTTCAAATCCTGGACACTTCTTGATCCTAGAAAACATGATTTCTTTCCGAAAACTGGACCCTTCTCCAAGAAAAATGTTCAAAAATGTTTTGAAGGCAGATGCAAAGAGTCTCACTGAGTTTGATGTAGTTCAGTTCACCCCTGCTCCCTACCTCTAATCACCTAGATTGACGACTTTCACTTAACAGTGGGGCCCTAATCAATTTACAGATCTATAGAATAGGAAAATGGAATCACAACCTCTTTTTCATAACCTAATATGAATTGATTTTGCTAACTGAAACATGAGATTTTTCTCCATCGGAGCTCATATTTGGGATCTGAGTAAAATTCTACTCCAAGGTTATAGCATTGGTACACTATCTGACATAACAATGCAGAAGTGGCCTCTTAGCTCAATCATATTGGGTCCTTGCAATGACATTCCTGTGTACAGTGGTGATGAAGGCACATGACTCTGTGTAACCACAGGCAAAACACTTATGGATGGGTGCTTATTATTCAGCTCTACATTACGCATCTAATAATTTCTGAATGGAAAATTCAATTCACTCCAATCACAATACATTGTTGCTGGTACAACTGAATAGAGCTTCAACTGTGACAAGAGAACTGCCAGTAAATTTATGCTGGATATAAGCAAGGGTAGGAGAAACTTCCACAAATGTTGCACAGTATTTCAAACAAGCAAAGTT
Source organism: Aphelocoma coerulescens (assembly GCF_041296385.1). NCBI lineage: Eukaryota > Metazoa > Chordata > Aves > Passeriformes > Corvidae > Aphelocoma > Aphelocoma coerulescens. The sequence goes on from NC_091020.1 coordinate 25,743,564, forward strand.
TGATTTTGATAATGACTCTACTCTCAAAGCACCTCATTCGTTTAATTTACCCTGTCATTAGCCCATTCAGGAGGAAAGGTACTGGCAATAAAATAGAAATCATGAACATCAGATGTTCCCTGAGAGCCCTACAGCACCACCTCTGAACTCCCTCCTCCCTGTTTTCCTGTACCATCCCTGAACCTCTGCATGCTCTTTCCAGCCAGGGCTGGGCTGGGCTCACTCCAGCTCGGTCACTTAAAGCCATATAGGTGGGGATCTGCATTGCAGCATTTGTGACTGATTTGGGTGAGAATCCCAATCAGTCCTGTGCAGAATAGCTGATAGACCTCACAAATCCAGCTCCACCCATGTTACATACCAAAGACCAGAGAGATTAAGGTCTGGTATCCAAATCCCCACCTTGCCCCTCCACCTGCTCTTTTTGGTGCTTGTTCTGCACTATCCTAACTATTTATCCTCATAGTCCTGTCTATGAGTTTTCCCATAGCTCTGTAGTTCACCTGTTCTTCTCATTTCCTACTCTTTCACCTACCTTTTTGCTGCCTTTGTTGTCTCAGTGGTTTCCAAAATACCTGTCATATATGTCAGGGCTTGTTCCAGGGCCAGGCACAACAGTGCTGCTGACAGGTTAAAGAAGGGGAAGGAAGGGCTGTGCTGTGACATGACAGCTCTGTCCTTGCTCCATCCCACAGACCAGTGCAACGACAGTGAACAGGATGAAAGGTGAGGTGATTTTTCTCTTAGATTCCTGCGAAAATCCATTTTATGTCACCTGTTCTTTCAGAATTTGGAATGGACAGGAAAGGAAGTAGAGGGTGGAAGATCAGTATGTGGGAGCTCTACCTAAATCTACCTCTACCCGAAGCCTAAGCACAAGGCTCTTCATCTGCTTCTCCATTTTAATTTCCACCTTGCCATGAGTACATTCACCAAATAAATTTATGAGAGGGAAGGAATGCATTTAAAATCTGTGTTACAGAATACTTCCAAGGGAAGATTTGATGTGGCTCCTGTTCTACCCAGACATTTGATGTGGCTCCAGTTGGAACACACACACTTGCAAATGTTGCAGCACGGTCTGGCTTTCAATAGCGTGATATTTGCAATGGCTGCCTTGGACTGCATCTGAAGGTGGTGAATTATTCATAGAAAACAAATGGGAGACACTTGTAAATACAAAAAAGACATCTCCTTCTTTGAAATCATTTTCAGGGATGAAAATTTAGTTTTAGAATAATAAGGAACCCAGTGTTTAGCCCTCACTTTTCCCCAGTATCTCTCTCCAAAATTTTGGCAGTATCCTAGGAAGAGCAGGACAAAAATTTGAAGCTATACACTGTGCTGTGAAAGGCTTTCTCAGCACTGTCCTTTGCTAAATTTCTGGCATACCTCAGGAAGGGATTTAATCTGTGCAATAATTGAAATTGCTTCTATTATAAGAAATACAAAATGTAATCGCCTTTTTTTTTCCTTTTTTTTTTTTACTATTATTATCTCTCCTTATTTTCTGGATTCCTATTTGGAAACTTTAATGGAAAACATACACCATAATTAAAAAAAACCAAATACACAAGTTCCAAATAGTATTCTTTGGTTCAGACTGGGTTTGGAGCTACACATGTTAATTGCCTGCAGGGTTTGGTTCTTCTAAAAAGTTCTTTGCCAATCTTGGATCAATGAACAGTTTCTGTTAAATCAACATTTGAGAAAAGTAAGAAAAGCATAGAGGGGGAAACTAGAGTGCAAAATAAATGTCTAAGTGATAAAGCTGTGATATGACTATCCAGGGTGGGTGTTAGGAGTTTGCCAAAGACAAAAAAATGGGCCAGCAGCATTGAACTGTACAATCTTACTGGAAAGGAGTTTTTGTGCCATTCAGATGATGCTGGCATTTGAAATCTCTACACTGGAACAGTTTTTCAGAATGTGGTTCCTCTTGCATCTCAGTTTTATTTTCTGCTTTACCCTATTTCTCAAATTATTGAAGATTACTCAATTTTTTAGCAGCACCCTCCAAGACTGATAGCTTATTAGAAATGACCACCTTTGAGTGACGCAAAAACTTCTGTACAAGCATATACTGAGCTTCCCAGCTCAGCAGTCATTCAAAGGAGGCCATAAAAAAACAGCCAAAAGTGACAGCTCTTCAACAAATTCAGCCTTCTCTCTGACTCCTGTGGCCATAGCACCTCTTCTTCAAATCTTACCGTCTGTATCAAAGTTATACTTTCAGGTATTACTCCAGTTTTGAGGCCAAATCTAACTGTTGTGACAAACCTTTGCCAGATGATTCAGAGAGATGTTCAGCTAAGCCAATGTATGCTACTTGGAGGAATATAATAACTAAAATTTCAAACTCCTCACCTTTTTATGCATGTATTATATCCTCTCTGGCCTGTGGACAGTACACAGAATGTCTAATAACATGTCATATCTAAACAGGCTTTTATCTTGTTATCTCTCCTCATTCCTTTATCAGCAATGACAAACCCCATACTTAAATTAATTTTTCTACTGAATGCAGCTTCATCTTGTGCAAGCAGAGACAGTAATATTGATATTCAAACTTCAGCCAAACCTGGGGTGAATTTCTGAGTTTGGCACAACCATTAAGATCTTCTGCAAATACATCAATTCTTATATAGATAGAGTGCAAGAACAAGGGATGGGTCTTAACACAGACATAAGCACCTCTAGGATAAGGCTCTGTAGCTTGAAGTGCTTCTGAAACAAAACCAGTAGTAATTATATACTTTAAAATTGTTCTTTGAGCTCTTATTTTGTTCCTGTAAGTTCCTGTCTCACTGGGTTCTCAGCTGGGGCTGCAAAACAATACTAATGTACAAATAATCAATCACTGTAGCTATTATTTTAATTATTGCACAGGGAGAGATCCCTTCTTTTAGCCCTGCTTCAAATAGTGTTGGGCTTCAGACTCTCATGTCAACTGCCTGTATCAGTTTTTTCTGGGGAAAGCAGTGAGAAATGTCCCAAGCTTTTCAACAACTGTCCAGGGAGCTGTCCAAAAACTGTGGCACTTGAGTCATTATAGCTCCTCAGCCTGCCTGGATTTGGACTCACATTCTTCCTAACTGGGGATTTTTTAACAGGCATTGAGGGCAGAGTGAAGGGAGCAGCCTTGATCTCCTTCCTGCTGAAGCTGAATCACTGTGTAGCCGAGGGTACACAAGGTGGACAAGCAAGAGCAATAACCTCTGGGTGCTGGGGGCAGTCTGAGTTTGTGGGGTACATTTCAGGCACTGCCAAGCTTGCAGCACACAGGAAAACAAATGGCATGTTTAAGCATCAAGATTGGTGGGGTACAAAGGGAATAAATAGATTTTCTATCTGCTGGCTTGTATATAGGTAGAGTATAGCTGTTCTTCAGGCACTGTGTGCTTCAGCAGTGGTACTCCTTGACATTGAAAACTGGTTATTCAGACCAGCTTCAAAAGCAAATGTACAAGCTCTTGTGTAGGAATCCTTTGAGAGCTATGAGATAGGAAGGTAATATTTCTGGCTCAGGAAGTGCCTGCATGGTCATCCCTAGAAGGTAAGACTTTCTGCCCAGCTCAGTACCCTGAGCTCACTGTTCTTACTCACACCTGGGCATGGGGATAGAGAGAAGATACCAGGTTAGATGTCCATGTTTTCTGATTATGGTAATTCTTACATTTTCAGGTACACCAACAATAACTCAGGTGGTATCTAGGAGCACAAAATCAATCCCACAGTGAACTGGGTTGGAGCAGAGTTTGAATCTACAAAAAAGCCCTTGGGACACCTCTGCTCTCTTCTCTTCTAACACCCAGCCCCTCTACCAAGCAGCCAGTGCTTTTGGAAAGGCTGTTTCTGGGTTTAACTCACACAGCTGAGTTCCCTTTAGCCTGGCCCATGAAAGCCAGTTGCCACAAGCTCCAGTTTTGCTTTTCAAGTATCTCTCTGCTCCTTGTTGGTTTTCCTTAGCATGGGCCTTTCAGCAGAGATGAGGCAAACACTAGATATGTGGCTGCTGTGCTGGCACTGCCAAAAAATGCACCAGTAGGAGATGCAGAGGAACAGATGCAGCCCAGCAAGCCTGTCTGCACTGCCTGCACAAGGCTCTCCATGCTCCAAGCAGTGCCAAGTGCCTCAGCGATGGGTAATGGGCACCATGCCCTCCAAACAGACGAACACAAGCATTGACAAACTGGACACCACATCCAGGCATTAAACACAGGCCTGTTGTGGGGCACCCGTCCTAGCCAGACAAGTCAAAACAGATGGCCAGACCTGTAGATCTTTGTTTTACACATCTCAATTACATACCATGTTTACTGACCCTGCTGGAAAGGCTATTTCTTTTAGGACCTTTCCTGTGTGCACAACCGAGGTTTTAAAAGAGCTGTCAAACATGTGAGAGGGGAACAATTGCCTTATGGAAAGAAGCAGCTAATTTCTCTGTCTTTGGTAGATTATGCTTATACAGGAGGAGACTGGAGTACAGTTAATCAGATTAAATTCAAAACAGATACATGCAAGTTATCCCAGAGAGAAATTGCAAAGCAGTCTCAGTGAAGTGCAGGGAGGAGGAGCCAGCTGTGCAAATCAGGCTCTGAGGATTTTTGCTGGCCACAGGGTGAATGGGGAAGTGTAGGACATTGCTGTGAGAAAGGTAGACCACTTTCCAAAATAGGCTTGTGGCCACCACCAATTTGAAGGTCAGGGAAGATGGCCTTTCTGTACTTAATAACATTTACTAGACCTTTTTTCCCCTGTTGCTGATTTTACAAGACCTAAGATGTAATTATTTCAAAGCCCTAATGAGGCCTTTTGGTAAGGCCTTCTGTATAATTTTATACATCCTACATAAACAGACATTTAGACAAAATGGAGAAAGTCCAAAGGAAAGCAGTATGGGTAATAAGAGGTTGAGGAAACATGACCTAGAGAGAAAGGCAATTGAAATGAGGCCTATTCAAACTGAGAAAGCAAGAGAGGCCTATAATGATAGCTCTCTACACTGTCAAACACTCTTAATGGCACCAGCAGAGCTTTGCTGTTTTTTGAAGGTGATAGGACATGAGATAATCAATTCGTTAGGAGGACACAACAATTTAGGATTGAAAAATGAGTAATTTTACATGCAGTCTTGGAGAGGGATTTTAAGGCATTAAATTATAAGTTACACCAAGTGAAAACATGACATGATCTAAGGATTGTGATTAACAAGCACTGTCCAGCTCTGCTGTTACCCCACAGGACAGCAAAGTTATTTTTTTTACATCACTGCCATGACAAAAGTCGTGCTGTCTGTGTAGGAAATCAGGACAACCTTTTACAGGAAATTTCAGAAGTACCTATTTCTGATATTTTCACTTTCCCCCCACTTTTTACAAAATCATTCTTATTGTAGAGTTGTAGCAACTCCCCATGTTAAGGGGGAATATTAGAATGAGATGTTTTCAAAGATGAGAAGAGGAGGCAGCTTTTGTTCTGGCATTTTAGGCCTGATCTTGCCTATAGGTTCCTTTCTCACTTGCTCCAGGGGTTAACGAAGCCACTTTTACAGAAAAGTATGCTTCACAATTAGCAGGGTGCTGAATTTCCTCCATGAATACAATCTGCTGTCAGGTGGGATCTTCATGTCTATCTAGTTCCAGAACAGGCCATTCCACTGAGAAATTTTTGCTCAATGCTTCTGTTTTAGTGTTGGGGTTTTTTTTTTATTTTTTTTTTTAATTATTTCTTCAATGTTTTTTGGCCTTGAACAGCTGCAACTTCTTTTGCAAGATATTTTAATTAGAGAAAGAGATTGGGGGCAGGAATTCCTGTGCCAATACTGGGTCCATATTCAAAGTGAGAGATCTTGAAAAGCAACCAACAGGCACAGAAACAAGTAGAGAGAAACATGCAGACACACACACATCCCCCTCCACACATCCCCCCTTCCTGAGATCATCAAGCAGAGGAAATATTCTCCTCAGTACGTTAGCCACAATGTATCCTGGTTCAGATAAATGAAAAATTTAATATTAAAAATGTGTTCCTCATTTGAATTAAAAGAAATAAAACAGCCCCAGATCTAATAAGCGTCCACACATTTATAATATTCTCATTTGGAAGGTACAAGGCAAGCAAGCTGGATATGTGCTAAATATGAGAACAAATAACCATGAATGAAATGTTAAGAATTCGAAGCCAAAAACATTTTCTCAAAAGCATAAATAGAACATCATTTCAATTGGCTAGATGCCAAATTAAATTTAAAAAGAGACTAAAAAATAAAATCAGAGCAGAAAATATTATTAGGAATTAAGCTAAGAGAAAGTACATGTGACTATTTTCTTGCTTTCATGATTAACACAGGCCTGTTTTGGGAGGGAGAGGGGGTAAGTCTGAAGGGCAGGTGATATGTTTGCAAATAAAAACAGGATGCCGTGGTCAACACCTAATGGAGGGAAAGAAAGAATGCAAAATGTTTCTTGTTCAGGTCATGTTTGTAAGAGAACTGAGCTCTCTACCCAAGTGGTATTGTGGAGGATTTAAGTGGTGGAGCAAGGGATTAGATGCAGAGAGAAAACCTCCATTTGCTTTCCTGAAGCACTGTGAAAATATGCCCTAAACCCCATCTCACTGCATGTCTGGGTGACACTGGAGGGGCAGTTCTGGACACGTCTGGAGAACACTCTTCAAGCAGTTGGGACCTTTCCCCACCCCAGAACTGAGGTGACAGATGTTGGAGCAGATGGACGCTGACTCTTTGCAGGGATGCTCAGGGGAAGCAGCAGTGGGTGACTGTTGGCCAGCAAGGAGACTGACCTGCTCCTGGACAACACTGGCACTTCATGGAGCAGATGATGCCATCAGGTTTCACACCCCATCCTTCTCCCTGGTGGTTAAGGAGTGTAGATCACATAGAAAGGAATGTTCCTGTGCTGGCTGGGAGCACCCTCACCTTTTCTTTCACAGCAGGAGCCTCCTTGACCTGCCTTCCCTTATACTTCCAGGACTAGAACAATTACTTTCAGAAATGGGTGAAGACATGAGAAGCAGGGAACAGTGTGAGAAAGGGGGAGGATGGCAGAGAGTGGGTTATCTGTTTCTAACACAGAAGAGAGGGACCTAAGACAGATTTTTGCAGAAAGAGAGCTCCTCCAGAAAAGAGTTAAGGGGCCTAAGTGCTCTTTAAATCTTTGTCTCATCAACATGTAGCAAAGGAGCAGAGGCCAACTCTGCTGTCTCATGTCAAGGAGAAGAAAAATCTTCCCTGATACTTTCTGAAGTCTACTTGCCCATTTTTACTTTGATACCTCATCATTTAAAGAATTAATTTTGCAGCCTGCTCTCCTACTGTCCATTGGGGAAACTCCTGAGAAAATTGCATCAGAGGCTCCTCTTTTCCTGTCCTGCAGCATGAATTGTTAACACAAGACCTGTACAGACACATATAAGGCTCTTACTGAGTAAGAATATCCACACATGGTGCTATCCAGAAACAAGGGGCTGGTCCTGAGTAACTTATTCCAGCACAACTTGATTTTAAGACAAGCCTTTCAGGACAAAATACCTGTCATCAAGGAGACTTAAACACAGATGACTGAGAACTTTTCCCCAACCATTTTCTTGATTAAACAGGCATTTCCATTTTAAATTGGATGGAAATCCACAATATTAAGCATTTGATTTTCTGACATTAAACTTGACATTTTTTCATCAAAACTGTTTTGATTTCTGCTGGTTATAGATCCTTCTTTTAGCAGAATCAAGGGAGCTGCACCATGGGTGTGCTGCCTTCACCTCTGTGACAGCTTGCTATCACCTGGGAGGATCCACACACCAGGCAGTGTGAACCAGAATCCACGGCCAGTTCAGCTGACAGCAGGGCGAGGCCAAACTGAAAGAGAAAATGCAGACCTGTAAACAAAGGCAGAAAGGTTTGGAGTTCATCCTCTGTGCCCTAGCAGGGAGGCTTGGTTACTATGGAACTACCTCACTTTTACCATGGGGCTGGAAGTAGTTCAGCTTAAGAGCATCATGTGGCTTGTCAGTGCAGCTTAGATAAACTGGGAGGAAGGCAAGGTATAGCCAGTGGGGTAGCTACATGGCTCACAGATGCTCACAGAACTGCAGTAATAACGTTTTGGGAATCTCTGTTTAAGAAGTCCAAGATTTCTCAGGAAGAGCGAGCAAAAATAAACCTCCAAGTCTTATTTTAGACATATGACAAAACATTCTACAGGCCTTCCCATGCCACTTTGAATTAGCGAGATGCTCTCAGACAAGGTGCGATGGGAAATAAACCTTAATGAAAGCAAACAGTACCTTGTGTTTCACAGCCTGTCACTTGGCTTGTGTACCACCCCAGAGAAAGGCACTGAGAAATTTCTCACAGAAACAAATTTAGTCTCCATGCAACTTAATACTGACAGAAATACACCCACTACTACCACTTCTCTCCTTTACAGACATATTACCTTTTCCATTTTCCTTTCAGGATGAATAAGACAAAGCCATAACTGCTTTTTGCTCCACACACCTTCAGTCTACCTGTTGTTGTAGCTCTACTTATATGGAAGTGAACTTTAAATTAGGAGGGGAGAAAGTAACAAAGTAAGAGATGTTTGTTTTTGATGAACAGCAGAAGCAGAGCCAAGAGAAGACCTTTCTGAGGAGATGCCCTTGGTCACTCGTGTCAAAGGGGTTTGGGCAAGGATCCATTTGCTGAACCTTGTTCCAATTTAATTGGGAGCTGCTTCAGCCACGGGCAAGTGCTGGCCTTTTCCAGAGCTGCCACATGCCCAGCCATCAGCTGTCAGCTCAGACTTCCACAGCACTGACATTGTCTGAGTAGGAGATAGCTGCTTTATAATTCTCTGCAGCTTCCTACTTAAGGCACTTATTTAGTTTCCTTGACCTTAGACCTGATCTTAAATTTTCTGACAAGTTTATAGAGACTGCACCTGTCAAAGCTCTGAATCTCAGAGTAACTCAATGATTTTCATAAAATCTTACCTCCTGGAGTCATGTGAATTATATGTGATTTACTCTTTTATAAAGTAATAACTTAATAATTATCATGCTTTTGGGAAAAAGCTGAAAAAAAATAAAGTGGTCATTGCATCTTAAAGACACAAAAGCAGAAGACCCAAGAAATACACCATAATAATTTCAAATAAAGAAATGACATATACTGTAAAAAACTCCCCAAATGTCTAAAGGTTGTGGAGCACTTGGCTTGCAGGTGCTAAAGTTCTTATGCTATATTTATGAATTGGGTGCTTTGTAGCCATAGAAAGATAGTCCCTCAGCGAGACCAGCTGAGCTGCTTCCCCAGAGCTGTGTGCTCAGCAGAGGCCCCTGCAGCATTTGAGCAGTTTAGCACTTTCCAAGAAACCAGACAAACTAACACAGCCTGTTTATTTCCTCTTTCTTTCAGTACTCCCCCGCTGGTGCCTCTGTAAAGGAAAATATTGATGGATCTGAAATATGTACGACATAGGCTCAGAGTCTATGGCAGTCACCCCCTAGCAAGCTGTTTCTGAGTCTGTTTCCTTGGGTGAGACTGCAAATTATTCTCTTTCTCTTACTGCTTTAATTTTTCCTGTGCATCTGAGTTTGCCCCCTGTTAAGGTGCTGAACAACTGCCACCACCTATGCCATGGAGGAAGAAATAGGAAAGATCACTCTAGCTTAAGATGTTTGCAGAAGAGTTCAAGAGTCAGTGAAGAAACCATTTCCCTACTTAAAAAAAAAAAAAAAAAAAAAAAAATTATTAAGACCAGCCTATCAAATTTTCAAAAATTCACTGAAATTTCTGATGATCTTTTTAACTTCTATAGGCTCTGAACCTTAATTTCAAATAAACTCCTTCCACCGGATAACTAATCCCAACAGAAGACTTAAAATCTTGCTAGGGAGAGTTTAAAGTGAAAAAAACAAGGAGCCAGGAGATTGCTCATGGAGCCCAAACTGAGTGTATTGTATCCAGCCCTTTTGTGCCAATGTCTTCTGGTAGCAAACAGAGAATATTCCCTTTGGAGGACTTGCCTGGCACTGTGCATCATCCAGCAGAGGCCACAGCACAGTCACGCTGGAAAATGGATTGTGGCAGCTCTAATAGTGCAAGATTCAATGAAACAACAATGAAACTTGCTTTTTGCAACATACACAGAGAGATGATTTATTTTAGTTATGACTGAAGGGAAGCAAGTGTTGAAATTTCTCAGTGTTAACCTGCATTCTCTGCTGAGGCTTCATTAGGTCAGGAAGAAAGGACACAGCAATGTATATATTGTATATAGGCAGCAATCTTCTTTTTCCTTTCAAAAATTAACCCCTGTTCACTTTTATGCAAAATTCACAGCAACCAAAAACATTTCAGAAACAGCCTATTCCTGTAATTTCATTTTCTTTCAGAAAGTATCTTCCTTTGTGAAAATATCTGGTAAAAATAATGGCTTCACCTTTAAGGTGTGTTAGATCACAGCTGGAAGCCAAAGATCAGACACATCCACCTGAAAAACCCTTTGAAACCCAAGCAGAGATACTTTAGCATCCAGAAGTGATAGTGATTCATGTGGTTGCATTTTCTTTTCCTATTGTATCCCTGTGTATTCACCTGTTAGGCTCCCCTGTTCCATCTCGACTCTAAGACCCCAGTTAATCAAGACCCTGAATTTACTTCCTGGCAAACCTCCCAAGGCACAGGGCCCTGTGGCTCTGCAAGACACAGCCAATGACTGCTTTAATTTGCAATATTTTCTGTGTTATTAGCAGCAAATTTACACATTTATACTCAGAGACCAATGAATTTCTACAAATGAAGGCATGTCTAGCAAAAAATTTGATCAGGGGTTTTGTTGACACCTGTTTTGATAAAGCAATGTGCGGAATAATCCTCTCTGCCAAAAACCCCAAAAACCTCCCTACAAAGTAGCACTGGGGCTTGAGTCTGTGATTTTGCCCTGCCCTGTTTGACAGGTGAGTCAGTTCCCGTGCTTTCCTTTTGTCCTCTGAGTTTCCTGTTCCAGACAGGATGATTTTCACAAACCACCATTCTCTTGAGGAGAACAAACCACACCGTGTTGTGAGGAACAGTCTAAAAGACAGTTCTGGGAACAGACTGAACGAGGAGGAGGAAGGGAAAGATGAAGGATAAAAATCCACATGAGTACAGAATTAGGAATGGGGGAGAGAGAAAGAGAGCAAAAGATCAGAAAGTGTGCAAATGTCAGAAGTGGTAAAAGGGCATTAATGAAACTTCAGGATGGTTGCAGGGGTGATATATTTGAGGTAGGAACAAAGAGCTATAAAGGAAAACCTTGTCTTCTCATCCTGTCCTTTGCCTTCTGTTGCAAGAAATAAAACTGACGTGAAGGAATGTCATCTTTTGGCTTCTCCTGGCCTGTCCCCTAAGGCTATGCCCCCACATAAAGGGTCTCCAGCTATTCATCTAATTTTCTGCCCAAGTTTTAGTCTCCTAAGACAGATCAATCTTATGTAGGGCTTTTGGCAGGCATTTGAGAAGAGATATTGTGTGAAAAATTTGAATTACCACCCTGAGTGATAGGACTGATGGTAGACAGCAGAAAACCCACTCCCTTCACCTCTCTGTCCTGTCCTCTGGAGACTCAGTGGCAACGAGGAGCTGCTGCTCTGCTCTACAGAGGGAGCATAAATATTTCCAGAAGGGAAAGGAAAAATCTGCAGACAAATATAATCCTTGTTACTCTGAGGATATATATAAGCAAATGAAGGGGAAAACAGGGGCATTGCAAGAATATTGCACTCAGCAGGACATACCATCACAAGGGGGTAAGGATGAAATTGTGTTGCAAAGAAACTTTAAAAAAAAAAAAAATCTGAAACCATAAGAAAGTTGGGTTATGCACAACTCTAGCCCATATTTCAGCAGTATAGTACATTCCACTGTCTTGTTTTCCCTTTGGATGTTTATTTGCATTTAAACCAGCCCAACATCTGGTGGAGGACAGCATTGCATGTTTCAATTCCTCCGCTTGGATAGCATCACTTTAGAATAAAGGAGTGCCTGAATGCACTGCATTGGGAGTTCAATGATTTGTGTAGTTGGGTTTTACACATTCATTTGGAGAGACAAGTAGAATTTGAAGCAGGTGATGAGGGAAGAACTGCATATATGGGTAACTCAACGTGTACTACATATTCTGTATATAAGAAGGATGAAAAACATGGTGTGTTGCAGGCTAGATAAGAAAGCTTTTTAAAATCATGTCTCTGTGATAACAGAATAGCTTTGAGGAGCACTGCTGGTAAATCACAAGGAACCACACAAACATGGAAAAAATGGGTAATGTTTGTTAATACCATGGCAACTCTCTGGACACACAGAATTCTATTTGTTACAATACAGTTTCTAGCTCACTATTTTCTATAAACGCGAACAATTTGTTCAGCTTCTCTGCCTGTCTTTTGTGTTGGATTTCTAACAAAATGCCCTTAGTCCTGGCAAGTCAAGCAAGATGCATGGTGACATGCCAGTTTCCCTGAAGCATCTTGGGGACTACCAATTGCACATCTATTCACCTGCACATAATCCACTGAGGTTTCTCTGCTGCAGACTGTGGCATTCTGTTAGCTCTCACGTGTTTTGTGCATAGTCTCTGATACCCAGCACAGAACTAAAGTATGTCCCATCTTTCCTCATGATCTTGATTTATTTGAGAGGCTGAGTCAACATAAAAGATTTTATCTTAAGTAGAAACAACCTGGAAGATAATTAGAAAGGAATCAGCTCTCTTAAGTGGAGAGACAGAGTTATTGTGGCAAAGATACAAGGGCTAAGTACATGGCATAGAGAACTCTATACAGAATAGCCTATACAGGAAGCAATGCATGGGAGTCCCTGAAGAGGGACAGCTGGCAAGCACAGAGTCAAGAATTTAGGTCAACAATTGCATATAATAAAAACCCCAAACCATCCAAAGATTTCGATTTTTCTTGCAAACCTACTTACATGCTAAATTGGAACATTTGCTTTCCTCAAACCTCCAGAAAAGTACTTGTTCTTCCATTATAAGCAATTTAATCCTTGTTAAAAAATAACATATATCCTTTGATAGGCTTTTGCACAGATGTTTGTATGTATTTGCTTTTTTGAACCACCCTTTGGAATGTCTCATGTCCTCCTTGTGATCTATGTAGCCCAGGACTTTTTAAAGGAAATGCAAAAAGAGGAGATAGCAGCAGGCAGCTGTACAGAGCTCTCTAAGCTCATTCTGGGGCTGAAACACATCTAGTTCAACTTCAGGGATATACTGAATATATGGACAAGCAATGGTCCCCTCCTTCTCTCAGAAAAACAAGAGAAAAAAAAAAAAAGGTGGGAGAGGAGACTTGGTGGAGTGTTCTGGTTCAGGGACTTGACACCTGGCCAGGTAGGAGTTTCATCAATTAGAGCAGAGCAAAACAGAAAGCTGTGTAGAGCCATCTGAGAGTTCTGTAACTCTCCCTTTCCCTAAAAAATACCTCAATTCCACAGGGCATGGAGCTGAAGCACAGAACTACTCTGACAAAATCAAGGAACAAGTTTCAAATGATTTTCAGACACGCCGAGGCCTTTTCTGTGCTCAGGACTTTAGGGATGACTCAAAACCAAAAATCACTGAGAACACATTTTTCACTTGAGTGTTTCTGATGAGCAGCAGTAGACTTGCTTTCACTGTCTAAATATGACACCTCTTTAAACACATCCCTCCAAAAAAGATAGCGTAACTTGTTGCTTATTCCTTATTATTGCAGAAGCAAGTGTCCCTAGAGCTTTTCAGTGCCAAATCTTTTACTTCCCATGAAAAAAACCAAACACAATCAAAACCAAAACAACATCAAAGAAATAGCTCATTTGAAATAAGCACTAACAATGACTACATGATCTCCTAGTTTGATAGTTATCTTTCTTTCCTTGTGGAAAGGGTATTTATGGACTTTAGGGCAGTTGCTTTTATTTTACTCCTGTCTCTTTGATTTCAGAGAGATTTTGCATGTAATGCATTTCACCAGAGAGGGGCTGTATCTCAAGCAGTTAGGGTAAAAAAAGATGATCAAGTGATGTTAATTCCTTGGTAGGTGCAACAGATAAATGGAAAAGCCTTGAGTGTCCACACTGATAACGGATCTGTCATGTCAGGGAATAAGGAAAAGTGCAATATTTCTGGAAGTGCTTTAAATTGCATTTTCATTCTGACCTACTTTTAAAGGCTTACTTGGTGATGACAAGGGTGAAACTAAGAGTGACTGATAAGAAATCTAGCTTAGGAAAATTAAGCCTAGCTTGTCCTGGTGGCTCTGGCTGAAAATAATGCACGATTTACTCTGATTCTTCGTTCGTATTTATTTAGTCCTATCGCTGTAAGCCTTGCTACTCTGAGCATTGTCTGCAGGAGCCTGGCAAAGATTGCAAATAATGCTTTATCAAAAAAACCCCTTTTACAGTAGAAGGAATTTTCCAACTTTAGCCATGGCAATCACTTGAAAATAGGACTATTGGTAGTGCAGGATTGTCTTTTGGGCCTGGTCTTGTATCAGTTATGACTGTGATAACCTATTCTAGGATCTTCTCTGACACAAGTTTCCAGCTCTTCTCTTGCCTTCCCAACATTCAGATGTGCAAGCTTCCAAAGAATTCCAGCTGCTGACCACAGCTCAAGTTTATTCCATAGGACTCCAGATACTTTCACAAGATGCTTTACCTCCTGCGCTGGAAACCAGTTTCATCCCATATCCACTTTTCTCTTAAATATGAGAGAAAGAGATGCCCTTCTAGAATGTCTTGCAAGGCTTGGCCAGTTTCTCACAATCCTTTGAGGTGCCTCCTGGCTCCTGAAGAAATGAAACACCCAAGTTAGACATAGCTCATTTGAAATAAAGGGAGGCAGGGCAAATTTAGGTCTTAGGTTCCAACTCCACGATGCTGTGAGCCACCTCTCAGGGCTGCTGTTGAGTTCCAGCTGCCAGTTTGTGCTGAAGGTCAATAGAAAGTGTTTGTGGGAACATGACACCATTCCAATTTCCTTATTTTTTGCAAGGAAAAAATAAGGAAAACTAATGGGCATCCAGCAGTCACTCATGCTGGAAAACTGAATGAGAAACAAACCCCTTGCACGTGGGATAGCCCCAGACAAAACTGCAGATTCAAGCCTGTATTTTATTGAATACTGAAAAGATTTCATCAAAGCACAGGAAATACATCCTAGGGATAAAATACAAACAGGAACAAACAGGTGGATAAGATCCCTAAGATATTGCATACTATATCCCAGCAACCAGAAAAGGAAGCAATAAGTTGTTTCCATTTCCTTTTCTTCTCCCTGCATAGCCATCGAAATAGTTCCTGCTGGGTTCAGAAACTTCCTCTATGTCTTGAATATCAACAGGAATTAAGATTCTCTAGAGTTTTTGATTGACTTTTAAATTCCAGTCCCAGGAAGTATCATTTTGTATATCACCTCCATTAAACAAACTGGGCTACAATTCAGTCAAGACTTTCCAGTTCTAAGTACTTAAATTGATGGTTTCAGACAGTTTACAGACCATAACATGGGGTTAGCAAGAAGCTCAACACCTGCATTTACATAATTACTTTTTAATTATGCTAGACTTTTTCAGGCAGAATATTCCAAATATGTGTACGACTTTAAATAGCCTTTTAAAGCTACCCCAGCTAAATGAGCTCTCAGGGATTTACAGAGAAATAAAATTAAAAAAAAAATTATTCAATGGGCTTTTGTATGGTTTGCTTTGATTTTAAACCTTCAGATAATGCTGTGGATAGGGATGTTAGAAAAAGAAACAAAACTGTGGCCACAAAGTACTTGTGTACCAGAATAATGAAAGGTATAAATTTGAGCGGACTAGCATCCACAACATTTACATGACTTGAATAGTAGATAGATAAGCACTATAAAATTAGAATAGTTCCTTAAACAACTGCATTATATGGAAACATTCCTACTGAGGTATAAATTGGCACTGTAAAAAGAGCAGCAGGTGCTAAAGCAAATCCCACACTCATTTATTCAAGATGAAAACTTGCCAAACCACATACATGTCAAATTTGTTGCTCCCAGTAATACTGGGAACTGTTCTATTAAGGGCTGACTTCCACAGACAGAAAAACCTGGAGAAACCCTGTGTTGTTTTCCTGCAGACAAGCACAGCCAATTGGACCTGCAGTAAAATGAGTGTCTTCCAAGCGTGTGAAGCACTGACTGTGTTTTAAGCCCCATGTGGTACCAGGCACTCCTCCAGAACTAGGGAGTGTAGTAAAGTGATTATGGGATTCTGTGACTGATGGCTCCATCTCATGTCTGAGATTCATGGCTCACATAGCCACGCTTCAATGATGGGTACTGATGTGTCTGCATAAAATGCAAAGGAATTTGCATTTTAATGTAGCTCAACCAACAGCAGAAAAGGGTTAAGGATAGTCATCTTAATTTGCAGTGTGCAAAATAAGTGCCTAAAGACAATAGCCACAGCTTAATGTTATGTGTGCTGATTTAATATGGCATCTGAGCCTCTACTGTGGAAAAATCCTCAGTGGTCTGGTTAAACCACATACCCTCAGGCTCCCTAACTTTTAGGTATCTGTTCACACTGAGTTTCAGCTTTCTGCTGTTCCCTTTCACTGTTTCTTCTGTTGCCTTTGGCTATCAGCTTGCTGCATGCTTGAAAAAGGCAGCATTGCCTCTAAGGATATTTCAGGCTTTTCTTCTTTGCAAGATTAGACAACCTCCACTCCACTCCTTAACTAGAGGAAAATGGCTACCCTTTTAACCTTTCTATCCTTTTAAGGACTAATAGCCCCTTGTTCTTCAGTTTCTTTCCTCTTATTTACGGTGGCCATCAGTGCAATGTTTTAAATGCTCTCTTTTCAGAATACAAAGATTTTAATACCACTCATTTAGATTCTAAAATAGTGTTTCACCCTTCTGCCTTATGTGAAAGAACTTGGATTTTAGAGGACAGCTTCTCTCCCTTGCCGAAATCCTCCTGCAGCTTTCCCGAGGAAGGGTTGCCCTTCCAGAGTGCTTGTTCATTGGGTTCTGCAGCTTCCTTTCAGACAGGTGAAATGGGCTGTGCCTTTCAGCCCTGCAGTCTAGTTAGCCATGAAAGAGGCACCAGAGGCTTTTGGGGTGAAGCACAAGTAATATGGCTTCTGTCATAAGCATGCCATGGTTATGGAAGCCATATTTCTGTTTTCTCAATGCAAGTAATAAATCATGACAGTACAGCTGTCTTCCATGTATATCATAATATTTAAAATGATATAGATTATAGACACTGAGAATGTCCCTGAAGTTGCCCATGCCCTGTTCTTAGAGAGGGGAACATATCTACAGTGTTTTCATAGGGTAGGTTCTAAGATATGGCAATATTTCTCTGACTTGCTTAGTCATACTATAAAAAAAATACAAAAACAAAACTGGAGAAGAGCAGGGAACTGGTTACCAGATCACAAGCAAGAATGTGTGCTATCCAGTGTCCTTTGCTCCTTCCACATCTTGAAACCAACAAAAGTTGTTTGGAAAATGATATTAGCAGGGACCAACATCGAGCATAAGAGAAACCAAAGAAAAGATTCCAAAACCATTCCCCATCCAGTGTTGAGATGACTAAGAAAAAGATTTTTAAAAGCAAAATGTTCTTCCCTCTAGGCTATTTTACACAAGCTAAAAACCCAGATCTTTGAAACCACACAGAAAAGCGTTAAGGCAAATAAATTGTTGCAGGACCAGAGAAAAGAAGCCTGGTTCCTACTGTTGCAAGTGGGAGAACCCTGGAAACTGTCTCATTATGTTATCAATATTGATCCTGGAGCCAGTTAGGATTTTCCCTTTGCTACTACTTCTGAGAGGCTTTTCCAGGGCTCTTTTCTGCTGGTTAGCAGTTTTCTCCCATTTATGAGCCTAAATTATTATCTTTATTTTGCCATTGCTTTGCTCCTGCCCGCTTTACTTCTGTTTCACAGCTTCTTCCAAATAAAACCACCATCCTGGATCTTTGTCAACTGGCAATTTGAGACAGATTTTATTTCAGGCCTGGTCTAGGGCCCATTTAAGTCAACAGGAGCCTCTGTTGAGTTCAGTATGCTTTCCAAATGGGCCTTTATGGGCTATCCCTGTAGTCAGCTGGATATAAGAGGTCTATGTTGATAAACCACTGTGCCTGACAAAATTACACTGTGACTTACAGACTGCAGAATCCTTCATTTACCAGCTTTTGTTGGCCAGTTGAGGAAGGAAAGACAGGGAGGCAAAAATATCCAACATTTCAATAAGAAGTGCGATCTCACAGACAAAGAGAAAAGGCAGAAAGTGCAGTGTAACACTTCCTTACGAAGGTGTTATGGTGACATTACCTCTGGAATTATTTTACTGCTGTTTGTCTTCATTTCACTCCTCTGCTCACTTGGGCACTGCACAAAACCAACATTCCTGGGAAGAAAGACACACAAATGCTCTTTTCATACACACACAACCCACACACTTTTTTTATCACCTGGAAGAGGGAAACCCTCTAATACTCCCAAGGTGACATTGCCATCAATTATATTTAACTATTTCAAAACTGTAGGGCTATTTGATTGGTATCAAATGCATCAGGGGTCCCTCATTCTAGCTTTTTAAAGTTTTTCTCAAGTTATCACCACACAAAGCTCTGTTTCACAGTTATAAAGCAATAATTTGACTTGTAGTGATAAAACCACTACACCTTAAGAGCTCAAAACAATACGCTTTTAGAAGTAAAAAAAGCTATTGTCAGTGGACTGATTGACCAACATCACAAGGAGATAATGATTCAAGGAGATAATGATTCAAGGAGATAAAGTAGCCACATTATATGAAGCAACAGATGCTAACTGCAAAACTAACTTAAGACACAAGTAACTTGAGACACAAACAAGCTGCAGGAAAAAGATTGACTCAGTTTAGGATTTAATGTGACCTAAACCCAACACAATGGAAGGGAAAGTAGAAATGGGGTGGGCTGGAACATCACAGTGGTAAGTTAAGCCCCAGCAGCTCAAAGAATACAAATTCTGCACTAACTTATAAACTCCTCAGCAGTTTTCCCAGAAGAGTTAGGATTGTTTGTTCCCTTCCTCTGTAACTCCACACTCAGCTACGGACTTGATTTAACTATTTAAATGTTTGCAATCATTAACCTTTCAATAAAAACACAGCTTCAGCTTATTAAGCTCATTAGCCTGTAACAAATGAAGCTTTTGAACATGCCAAGGAGCAAAATATAACTGGATTCAGAAAGCAATTAGACGCATTTGGAGAGGATGATAGGTCTCTTGAGGACTATTCAGCACAGAGATGTGGATACAGTCTCTGATTCAGGAGGTCCCTAGACTGCAGGGTGGTTGGTTATATTGGGGGAACACCATGCTTGTTTTTCTGGGTCTTACTCCATTACTCTGTGGCCTCGGGGTCAGGTGGTTCTTTGATCTGAATCACTGCAGCTGTTCTTATGTACTATTAATGCATGGCCAACAGCGACATGCAGTGCCAAACTAGCTGAAAGAAAGTAGGAGAAAGTTCTGGTTTGCACCTTACAAACTGAGCAGTACACTGATACAAACACTAGAGCTGAAGCTCTCCACAAGTCTTGCTGTTGACCAAAGAATGAATGTTACTCAGCATGGAATATAAAAGCTTACTCAGCAGCAGCTGATACCAGAGTAGTTAGCAACCATGCACAGCTGTCACAAAGCATTCCAAGTCTTTGATTTTTTCCTTGTTGTTTTTCGTTTTTTTTTTTTTTTTTTTTTTTTTTTTCCCATGGGGGCAGGAACACCCTTGAAACAGATAGATTGCATTACTACACATCATAAAGGACCAGTTCTCAGTGCCTTGCAAACCTAGGCTCTGTCAGGAAGGAATACTTGGCTGTATCACCTTGCATTTTACAATTTCAGACCATGTGTTGCTTTCTTGGAGGATCACTCTTCTTAGCAAAGCTCTTTAGGACGTTTTCAGGACACCTCTCCTCCCTTCCCTCCAGGATCTGTCTCAGGACCAAAGCTTCACATGCACAGATTTCAACACTGCCACATGATTTTCAGGAACCTGCTTCAAATATCAGCAGTAGACTTACAGGTGAAGTTTTCAGTTGTCAGATGGCACAATTGACTGGCAGACTGAAAACAACACCAAAAGGATAGGGAACTATTCAAGCTACTTCTGTGATTAGTGAGAGGTAAACAGCATAAATCCACTTCCAGCATAGTTTTTATTCCAGTTTTTATGCTTGCCATGCACTCTACAAATTTCGTATCTTCTGTCTTGTGTGCTCTTAATGCCCCAGAGTAACGTTATTGCTCAAGTAAATGCTAAATCTCAAGGAACCACTCAAAACCACTGAGCTGACTGTGCATCTGTTTTATCCCAAAGAAAGTTAAGGAAGAGGGAAAAAAAGGAAACCAAATATTTTGTTCTGGATCATTCAACCTTAGCTCTGTTTTCTGAACTGCAGCTGTGTGTCTGAGAAAAATGTTGTTCTACTTAGTGGCTGGGATTATCTGTACTGTCCATGATGCCACATGGATTTAAGATTCAGAAGAAGAATTAGTGTAAGAGACCTCTCTGCTATCAGGCCAAACATGGTTGGGAGTATGTTCATTTTGGCAGGGTTTTGCCCAAGCCATTTACATGCAGGAAAAAGTTGTGTCTTTCAATCTCCTCTGTGTGGCAGGTATCAAAGCCACACGTGCCAGCTGTGGCCAGAACAAAAAGTAGGCTCATGTTTGTATTCTGTTTCAAGATCATCATCTTGTGGAAAGTGTCTGGAAAGCTTGATTTAGTTTTCTGAGGCTTCAGATTTTATGTATCACTGCATGAATTTCTGACTATGTCCCCACCCAGCTCTCATCACACAGATGGTCTCAAGCATAGTGATGTTCTTTTTACAACAGAGTAGTCATGTCTGGACTGTGACAAACTACTGCACAGGTGAAGCTCAAGAATGATACCAGGGGCCTTAAAGTTCAGGTGTTTTGCGGGTGTTTCCCCCCTCATTCCCTGAGATTTCATCTGAGGAGACAATGGTTTTGTTGATTTTAAAAGGGCAGATTTCACAAGCAGATTAACATGCTCCATATGTCTGGTCAGTTTGTTGAAGAGCCGAAAATGTGCATCTGTTAAATATAATGAGCAAGGAATGATAGATGATGTCTCACACTCCCAAGCTTGTAATTAAACAGGAGGGAGAGGCTGCAGGATAAAGAGTGGGGAAGGCATCCTTCAGTCACAAATCCTCGACGCAGAGATGCCAGTTACTCAAAAGAGGTTTTTTAACATCTCTGACAAGAGAACAGCGAGGGAATGGAAAAGTAAGCAAAACAAAGCCCTGGAAGGGCATTTTAACATTGTGTTAGTCAAATGAGTGGATAAATGATGACTGTATATTGGATGGCAGTGGGAGGGTTATAAACATTACAGAGACAATTGCCGCTAAATGAGGTGTATCCCAGGCAGCTGTCCTGATGCATTAGGAGGCTGTTTTCAAAAGAAAAGATTATCCCATCAACATTAAAACAAAACAAAATAAAAAGGATCTCTTCCACACAGCTCACATGAATAACTCAGCCGCATGTGAGTCAAGCCCTTCCAGAGACAGGCTGTGTTCTGTCTGCCTCCTTTTCGGCATTATTTTAGCATGGATGTGCTCTCTCTGTAAACCTTAATTATCAAAGCAACCATATGAGCAAGCTAGCCTACCTCGTTTATTGGGAATTTGGCCTTTTATGCCTCTTTGACCTATATGTGACAAATCTGAGAGCCTCCATGCTGGCCCAGCCACCATTGCAGGGACTTGGTTGATGACTGTCTAACCGTATTGCTCTGATCCCCAAAATTATTGGTTTCTTTCAAGGTCCCTTTTCTTTTTTCTTTTTTTATTCTTTTTTCTTTTTCCATGCCATATGAATATCTGAGGCTTTTGTATTTCTTTAGTAGAGATTTCCAGTATGCTGATGCAAATGCAGTGATGTCTTACGAAGAACTACTCACATTACAAGTAGCAGTACTTATTTTGTTACTATTAACAATATATTCAGCTATTTCAGAGCACTTTTCTCCAGTATGCTTCAGATTACATTATTTCACAGGCAAGGAAACAGAGGCAGAGATAAACACAACATCTTGTCCTAGGAAGCAGTGCCATGAATGAAATACTATTGAAGATTTCTTAATTGTAGTGCAGTGACCTGTCCAGAAACACTTTCTGCCTTTCTTTGGCATGTGGGGAAATTATAGCCTAAAACAACTGTGGTTGCTACTTCAGGGAAATATTCTTCTGAAACCAAGCTCATAACCAATACTCCTTCATGTCCTCATTGTGGTGGAAGCCTCAGCAATGCTGACTTCAGGGAATTGAAAGACTGGGTCTTCCCCATTGCATTAACTGATGGATGCTGGCAGAAGGTTTTCAAGCCACATTTCTTTTCCAGTAGTCAGTAGATCAATAGTGATCCATGGTTCTCCCTCAGGTGTTCCACAGAATGATTGCAAATCCCTTTTAACCACCAGAAAAAATGTTTAGACATTGCAACACAAAATCAAAATAGAGGAAGGGGCAAAGTCTACAACGATGTTTTACTTGACTGGAATTGAAATCTATTCTGGCACAAGATGGTGCATGGTGTTTTTCCTAAAACACTTCACTTGCTACAGAGTGAAAGTTAGTTCTCTCAGAGATTTGTAAACTGGCTATCCTCCTAGGAGTGCTGAGAGATAGGATGCAGAGATTCTGCCACTAGGCAGCCCATCACCTTGGAAAGGAATGAGAACTACCCACTGTTTACTGCTCTGACAAGAGAGAGCTGTGTCAGAGAGAATGTTGATATATCCCTCTGAAATGCCAAGATGGTCTGGAGCAAAAGAGCATCTCAGTAGGATGGACTGCATAAACATAAACAGTTTGCATAAACACACCACTGCTTTCTATGAACATTAGTGCCGCTGTTTGTGCTACAATAGCATCCAGATCTGCTCCAGGGCATCAGGTCTGCTGTGCATACTACAGCTACCTCATAGTATAAGAATCTCTGTACCCAGGGCACTGGAGCCAGGTGGGCAAAGGGAAACATAACAGCTGAAGCACAGAGAAAAGCTGGCCTGTGTTTTGGGGAGACACTGACATTTAGGATAAAGCTCAATTCAGAATAAAAGTCTTGTAAACCAACTTGTAAAATGTGGCATTTTCTGTCAAAAAAGGTGTCCAACTGTAGAAAAAGCTGTCCCAGCTGCATCTGGAAAATAAAGTAATGCAGCCTTCTCCAAAGCTGGTCAGCAGCAGCTGCAAAAGCAGAGATGAGCTTCCTGAAGGAGATGGTCTCCACCAAGCTGGTTTGCTTCCCCCTTCATCAGTGTCCTGTGCAGCCCTGCAGCAAACATCCCACAGGGCACAGCAGGCTCCCAGCAGCCTCATGCCCACCTCCACCTCTGCACTCTTTGGGTGTCCAGACAGTGTTAGTGCTGTAGTGCCACAAGGACTGGGCCCTGCAGAAGCGGCTGGAAAGACTCTGTGTCCCTTCTAAAATGGTGCTAGTGTTGACCTCCACTCTTGACTTTCAGAAGTCCCTTTTGGAGACAGCTGACGTAGGGGAAGCAGCAGAAATGAAATTCTGGTGTAGGCTTGGAAAGAGTGATAGTGGCAGTGAAGGAGAAAGTACTTAAAGCAGAAAAAAGGAAGCATTTTCCTTCTGACTGAAAATAACTGGGCTTCTAGCTACCGTCCACTATCCCCTACTAGGGGAACTCCATAGGGGTGTTGCCAAAAAGCATGTAATGAGAATCTCTCACCTATCTGGGAGGAAAGCAGCTGCACTGCTTAAGAACAGGAAGGATCTTGGCTTCACCATATTCTGCCTTTCCACGTGGCTGGGAGAAGGAAAAGGGAATTGGTTCTCCATTGCATATCCTTTGAAAATTGTAATTTTCCTGTAGTATGGCTTCCATCAAAAAATTCACCTGAAATAATTTTCTTTCTTTGTGCCCCTCTGCCCCAGTTTCTCTCCCTTTTTTCAGCAGCTGAATATGAAACCAGTTCAACATTGGAACAAAACTGATTTTTTTCCTCTTATTTTGAGAAATCAAATCTTCTAATTCCTTTGATGAAAGCTTCTGTTTTACAGGGAAAATAATTCCTCCTTCAACCCCACTTCATTTAATAGCAGACACTAGAAAAATACTCATTCCCTCCAAACCTGACAGGTGCCACCAGAAGGTGAGAAGGAACCACTATTTATTTCAATACAGTCTTTTTTTTTTAATATTCTATATACATGGAAACACTTTTTCATGCATCAATTGAAAAGTTCATTTCTTCCTGCTGCCCTTCACCCCACACTCAGGGCTTCCAAGCCAGCTGTGACTGAGCAACATAACTGACTTTGGTATAAAAAAGAGCTGAGGAAATGGAAGAAATTAAGAACTCCTCCAGCCTTAAGGCTAAGTATCACCCTCCTATTTGTTTTCTTTGTATACGAGGCTTAATACTTTTTCTCAGCTGGGTACACAAGCTAATATAGTACATAATCAGAGGGAAAGTATCGCCTCACAGAAATCTCATTTCTTATCACGCTTGAAGTTTCAATGGATACTGGAAATACTTTACTTTTTTCATAGTATGTGGGCAGAATAGGGAAGAAACAACACAAGGGAATAAATATCTTCAGGAGTAGGGTCTCATTTGTATTGAGTCTAAGAACTGGAAGTGAAAGGAGACTCAATCTTCTTCTTCCCCCTCATGTATGCTACCTCATTGTTGAAATCTAAGTGATTTCCATGGAAGAACTCAGCTCATGCACAAAAATTTTCTGTCTTTGGCATTCATTTAGTGATGCACATTCACAGTCCCCCTAGAGTACACATTTGCAAATCACAGCAAGGATGTGGAACTGTCTCCTTATCTATATTATCTGTTTTACCCCCTCTACAGGGTCCATCCTTTCTGTGTGATTAGTGGATCTGCAGAACACATATGTCTGGAAGACTGGTCTGCAGGAATTCAGCCTGTGAGTAATAACCTACTCACAGAGAGCCTATCTATCTAAAATGGGTCAGGAATCTAACAGAGTGCAAGTCTCAGAGCATTCCCCTTTAACCAGATGATTTTCACAGTTCATCCACTCATAATTCATCTGTAGTTTAAAAAAAAAAGAGAAAAATATTTGGATAAAGACACTCACATTAGGAGAGAAGCTAGTTAATCAATATAGCTCCTATCCTTTCAAAAGTATTTTAAAAAGCTGTAAATACTGTTAACAGAAGAAGGCAATTTGCAAAAAAGAACTTAGCTTGTATCAAATATTCATCAGTTTGAGTAGAAATTGATAAAACATAAACCGCACAATCTCTGTCCTCCAAGCTAAGCCTCAAGATTCCCCTGCACTCTCAGCTGTACTGCAGGACACACTGAGCTCAGCCAGCCACACCACCTGGCTTGTGGAAAAATTTGTGCACTGATTATCTAGTTATCTAAATTAAATGAAAGTCTAAGATGAAAAATGGGGTTTAAGAGAAAGAACAAAATCAAAGATGAGAAGTTCTTTTACTTCCTCAGTCAAAAATCTCCCTGCTAATTTTTTGGTCTTTGGCTCTTTCCTTTACTTTAGAGAGTAAAGATCTACAGTAAAGACACTCCATGGAGGCAGTTTCTGCCTCAGGGCTGCACTCCTTTCTCTTGGGGGGATTTTACAGTGCCCTGGGTGACACCAGCGAGTTGTGCACAGTAGTGTCAGCCAGAGGACCAGCCTCCTCCCTAAGGAGACAAAGACCCTTGCTATACCACAACAAACCATGCACAGTGCCAGGTAAGCATCTTGCTCTGAAGGTAGTTAAAGCAGATGAAAATATTTGCAGAGACTATCCACAACTTTTACATTAGCTATTATTTCAGCTGCCAAGAAACTCTGACCATTGCTGCAAGGACAAAAGACAGATGCAATGAGAGAGGCTGAGGATCATGCTCAGACCAACCACAGCAATGCTGGAAATGAGTCTAGCGTAGGGAAATTCATGCAGTCTGTGAAGAACTCATATTCCCCTTATTCAAAATCCTATCATATAGTGCATAACACTGAACATGGCTCCCTGTTCATCCTGCTGATGAGGAAAAGCAGGATTGCAAGCTTACACACCCTTACTAGATCCATTGGACTACAACTTCTTTTTTTCTCTACAGTGTGTAGAGTTGAAATAAAAGGGAGTTTATTTTAGTGTTTAAAGTGCCACTATACACCTCAGGACATGTCTGATTACTTATCTGAGGCAACACAGGAGATGAGGTAAAACATAGACTTGTACTGATGCCTTTTAAGTTAAGTAACCAATAACATCCAAACACCTTCCAAACAAGGTTCAGAGGACAAGAATTTTTTTTTATCCATTAAATCTCTTTCTTAAAGACATAAAGATCTTTTCTTAAAGATGTAAAAATAGTTCATGTTGCTTTCAATGTATATTTTAGTTCTATCTTTTATACAGATGAGGGAATATCGAATAGGTCTGCCACATTTTCAATGTAAGATGTTATTTGCGAGCCCTTATTTTCCCCTGAAATCTCAGGAGCCTGAAGATATCTGATTTTGCCATACTCTTAGATATTCATTCACACACACTATCTCTAGATTCCAACATTTCAGGACCAACTGAAAAATTCTAACCTTCCTTTCCACTCCTTTGTCTTCTCATGAACAGCAACAGAAAACAAGTCAAAAGATCACAATGTGACTTTTTAAAACCTTCTGAACGGAGCTAATATCACGAACTGTCTGGCAAGGGTTTGACTTGGGATTTATCCTTGTCTGAGCTTGGCAGTATACGTGCCGGTCTACTTGTTATAGCAGACAGATGTATGATCCTCAGAGCACTTTCCTCTACTTCTCCCTGAATTGAATAATGCTTCACAGAAGCTGGGGGAGAGAGAGAAGTCCCTGAGTCCATGTCTTGTGGAGTTGGATGCTTCTAGCAGTGCCCTGCTCATGGGAGGAAAGGGAGAAGATGGGTATCATCAGGCTTTCATTGCAATCAGAACCACATGGAAGTAACTGCACTTCCTTGAAGGAGATCTTTGTGGGCAGTAACAAGGAAACCAAAAAGCCCTGCAGAGCGGCTTACTCTGGAGGTAATGCCATGAAAAGCCATGGGCTATGGGTCTGATTAACAATAATGACTCAGAGCCAGGATCTTTCCTTTGCACTGAAGTCCCATTTGTCCCTAGCATATGTGACTGGTGCTAAAGGGCCCCCACTGAATTCACTAGGAAAAGTGCATTGCCTGCAGCTGAGTCTGAATTGACGATAAACACTACATAGCCTTGTCCTGACTATCTTGTATCACAGCAGACAGAAAGAAGGAAGAAAGGAAGGGGAATCTCATATGCAGGTATGGCCAAAATGGAAAATTATGAAGTGGGGAGCATGAAGGGGTAAACAGTGAATTTGAGGAGCAAATAATGCATCACATTACCTACAGAGAAAAATATTTTTTTGTCTTGGAATTTCCTGCTCTCTTACAGATGTTTTTTTGGTTTCTTTGGTCACTTTCTAATCCCTAATTCAGGAGATAACTATCAAAAGCAGTCCTATTAATATCTAACTGCCTGGCAGACACCTTTTCCCCTTTGAGTTGGGCCTTTGTGAAAGGCTGGCTCCTAGATCAATTGCAAAACAAACACAGCTTGGTTTTTGGGAGTGAACTTTTTACTCCATCACAAGCTATTTGCCTGTCCAGGCATGTGGGAGCTTCACACAATCTTGAAGAGGGAGGGAAGAGTGCTGTGCAGGAAAACTGGCTTGTGAGCTCTCCTAGCAAAACATGCCTCTGCTTCCTGCCCACAGCCCCACACCCATCTCTGAACCAAGCCACGAGGCTGCGCAGCTGCTGCGAGGCACAAAGTCAGGGCTTCGTGTGCCATCGTTTCTGCCACCCTGGATTGCTCTGTGTCTCACAACAGCTCCCAGAGCAGCTTCATCAAGCTGCTAGTGCCAACCAAGTAAATAATGCATGCTTCAACTTTGGGCTAAATAGACATTAGTCTGATAGAGCGTAACAGCCACCAAGTCTGTTGTGCTAAGCAGTCCTTAGCTGTATATTTGCCGGATCAATGGAGTGCTTAGAGCTTTGACACATAAATCAGTATTTACATAAGTTTTTAAATAGCTATTAGAAGTAAAAGAGCATTGCTGTCCCTATGTAGCAATTACATGGAATGAAATCTTCTTCTCTCTTGTGTTGTTTGGTCTTATTTCTGGGGTCCCCAGAGCCTTGATCAGTAAAAGCCTTTAAATACCACTGAGTAAGACGAAGTCAGTGTCTGAGCTTCACTCGTTTTAAGCATGACTTCAGCAGAACATGGAAGGTACTCAGAAGATCAAACAGATTTGCTTGGTATCCTTTCAGAGCAGCTGACAGTACACAGGATACTTGAATTACATCTTGTTTTTGTACAAGAAAGAGAAAACACTGTGATGCTGGTCTGCTCACTCTGGGCCATTGGTTGGAGGAGGCAGCTGATTTTGTCACTCAGGTCATTGATACAGAATAGGAGGTTCCAGTAGTTGTGGACATTCTCTGAGAAAACTCTGAGGAATCTACATGGTGGATGCTGGAATGGAATTCATTACTGTTGTGGCCACAAGTGATCTGGTCTTGCAGGTGAACGAGCTCATAAGATTTCTTCTTTCAATCTTTTCTCTTGGTAAGTGGGATGGTGGTTAGACAGAGCATCTTGCCTCTTCTCTTTCCACAGACATCAGACAAACAATTTGGAGTACCAGGTATCTGCAACATTTTGAGTTTAAGCCACATAAAGCCAAAGCTGTCCCTAAATTTCAGGGGATTTTGCCATTTATGAGACGATGATTCCAGCTTTTCCAATTTCTTCATTGACTAGGGTGTGGGAAAAGGTGAAATGAGAAGAAACGTGCAATCCAGGCCTGTTTGAGCTTGACTGTCAATGACAACACCTGACATTTCACAATTAACTCTTGGTCTCCAGAGTCCTGACTCTCATTTTCCATGTCAAAGCATCAACTGTCTGATGCTTTCTGTTCCAGACCCCAGTTGTGTTGATCGTGGCCTTTGTACACTACATTGCTACAGCCATTTGAATAATTAATGTCTTATGCAAAGATTAGTACAGTCTGCATAAATAAATAAGAAATTGTAATAAACAGCATGTCTGGCAGCAAAATATTGGTTTACAAATTCTAATAATGATCATGATTTATTAATGCACTTGTCAGCATCTGTTGCTGAAAGCAGTATGTATGCCTCAGCAGGATTTGCCTTGATTTGTTGAATGTAAGTCGGATAGAAAACAATCATGTAATGAAAATTATTACAGTTTTGAGTCCTATCTTTTTAATGTCTAAAGGAGAGCTGCCTCATGCTCTCTTTGAATCTGCCCTTTCTGTATAACTTTATTATTAGCCATGAAAAAATCTCTAAATTATTTTCTCAGTCTGTGTACAATATTCTTTTAGTTTCCATGGTCAGGCAAATCCAGCCCAACAAAGCTGATTTGGATATTTCAATGCTTGATTGTGAATTAAAGAGTTACATGATATTTTTATAGAAATCTTTCCAAAAGGAGGGATAAGCAGAGGTGGGAGAGCTCAGAAATGGATAAGCTTCTGTTTTCCTACTCAGCTACCTCCACCACCATTTCTGGAGAAACCACTGATGTTAAAAGTGGACTTAAATGAGGAATGGATGAGTATTTATACTATATCTATATCATGGTGATCATTTAGGGGGCTATTTTACAATCATGACTGATATTTGCATTTTTATTTGCATTTTCTTTATACTTTCAGATGTCCTGTCATATACCTGGATTTTCTCTCTGGGCATTTACTAGGGATTGACAAAGAAGAAAAAAAACAACCCAAAAACAAACCCAAAAGAATCACTGTTATTTTCACACATAGGTGGACAGGAGAGGGTAAATTCTGCAGAAATTAAAATTCATATTTTATTCTAATTTTCATTGCAAAAGATCCTTAAGTACTTTAAGGTAAGGCAGACTTAAAATCAAATTCTTATAACCACTGTGGAAATGACTCTTTTAACTTCTGCAGTATCTTCACTCCCCATGAGAGGCAGCTATTTTGGCTGTGAAAAAGTGGCTGAAGTTTTAGAATCTCTGGAGTCCCATTCCCCTCAAAAATGGAAATTTCATGGTTTAATCATTGAAACTTAAGTCGTGGGAAAGAAGTGTCTTGTCCTTTCCTGGGTTTAAGCACCCAAATGTCTTGAGTGGGATGGAGTTCACCTCTCACTCATCCTGCTACTCCACATTTCCTATCATCTGTAGAGTGCATTTCCCTATCTTGCATGCTGGGTCTTGGCTATCCCATTTGAGTTAAACTAGATCCAGTTTCCTGCCAATTAGAAAAAGGAAAACTTTAGCTTTTCTCTCCTGAACCAAGCACAGGTATGGAATCCACAGCACAGTAGTGAATAGAACAGTGATTCTGAGAGAAGATGGGAGCAAATTTTCCTCAGACACTTCTGCGTTGCCTCTAGGCAGAGTGCCCATAGGCTGGTGATAGTAGAATGAGCAGGAAACAGCAAATGGAGGGAGTCCTTAGGAAAACTGATTTTCAGATGCCCAAATATCTTTCAAACCTTCATGATCTCAGTTAGAACTTTATGACCAGGATTAAAAGTTTGCAATCTTTCCAGCCACATCGGCAATGAGCACCTTAGACTAGAAAATGCTGGACAAAGTGATCCATTGATCTGTTAGTCAGAAGCCCTACAGCAAATCCAATGGACAGCAGAAGATTTTCTAACGCAGTAGAAGCCTGTTAAACAGATTGCACTGGTGTACAGAAATGTCATTTTCTTAAGGGCCTTATAACACAGATAAATAGTGGCTTAAGGACAGAGGTGACCTTTGCTGAACCTCATACATTCTCCTGATCTATGTGAACCCTGCTCTCCAGAGGTTTATTCCAGATATTCATACAGTGCTTCTTTTTAGATAACAATAACAAAAATTGGTCTTTCCCCAGGCACATCAACCCTCTTGTCACATTTATTTCGCTATATCTTTGAAAGGTCTTTTTTTTCAAAGGCATTTAATGAAATACCACTTGGTGTGATATCAGTGAGATCTATTGTTTTAAAAGATTTAGTCCTTTAAGCTGTTCATTTCTGTATAGTACTTTACCTTTAGATCTCATGTGTTTAGACTCCTGACAAGTTTATACCTTCAGATATTGTTTTCTTAAGAAGACAACTTAATTGTAATGGTTAATTATACTGTTAACAAAGATCTGTTTTTTAAGCTGCTGGAAACCTGATTTTTGTAGTAAGGAGCAGCAGAAACATTCTCCTTCGGAAAAAAAGGACATGAAGGACTGCACATATTTCTGGAAAGCATAATACAAAGAATGGCAAATGCTGTCATTGCTATGCTACTCCTCTATTGCTGATCTTGTTGAGGAGAGTCAGCATGCAATAAAGATATGGGAGGATATGACTGGTACTCAAACAAGGGTGACACCTTTTCAGTATCTCAGGGAAAAGCCACCAAGCACATGGAGCAGATGGGAAGAATTGCAGTTGCAGTGTCACCAGGAAAAATACAGCAACTACTGAAAAGAAAAACAAAAAAAGCAACAAGTTTTGGCTGCTTTCATTGCTGTTTTTTTTTTTTTTTTTTAATAAAATACCTGGCATGGAGATGAAATTGGAAAGATAAAGTAGCAAAGCTTGTTCAGGTAACTTTAAAAAGTTTTAGAAAGCTTGGAAGGATTAGTGGACAGAAGTAGACAATTTTTTACATGGCATTTCTACTTGCATTGTGTTACAGCAGTTGCTAAGCAAAGCACAAAACAGTTTATATTGTCATATCAAATGTACATGGTAAAATTTAATGTAGTGCTTGTCACTTTTAAAGACTGGAAATATCAATTAAATGTCAAACTATACCTGACTTCAATCCTAAATGGCTGTAAAAACACAATACAAATTTAGAATAATTTAGCCTTACTTCCCCTTTTCTCTCTGTTCCTCCCCCCCACCCCCACCTTGCTTTCCCAGTAAAACTCATTATAGGAGATTATTTGGGTGTTTGGGAGGAGCAAATTTTTTTCCCTGTTTGAAGTCTGGTGATTCACTGGGCTTT
Source organism: Aphelocoma coerulescens (assembly GCF_041296385.1). Lineage (NCBI taxonomy): Eukaryota > Metazoa > Chordata > Aves > Passeriformes > Corvidae > Aphelocoma > Aphelocoma coerulescens. The sequence goes on from NC_091020.1 coordinate 25,775,739, forward strand.
ACATCACCAGTTAAACTTTCTTCCCTTAAAAATCAATGGCTGAGGAGTGAAGTCTTACTTCAGTCTGAAAAGTCTGGGACCGAAGTTTTAATTATGGCTTGAAGTAATGTAGTTGTAGATTTTAATGGCTCATACATCTCTTTGACAGGTCATCTGAATTTGTTGAAAGTTTTGAAAGCAATGAAATCAATTTCTTGGACAGTCAGTTAGCAAAAAGAGAACACATTGATGCTAATAGGAATGTAGACATAATACCTCTTATACCTCTGTACTTTTGTGAGGTGTTTTACATGTTGAGGATTCTCATCAGGAGCCTGCTAAGGAGAGCATAAGAGGTGCCTGCTGCTCCTTCTATTCAGTGATATCTTATGTTCTTGATGCCTCAGTGAGCATAGCAGCATGACTGAATGATAAATTCAGCACTGTCAGGCCTGGCTATGGAGAGAGTGAGTCTGGAAAGATTTCTGAAGGCTAGGATACATTGGCTGACAGTACCTGGTACAGTCACAGCACCCTATTCCAACATTCAGCATACACTTATTCAGTATTTGCAATACAGCTGATTCTCAGAGACACTAACCACATTCATTCCACTTAGTGTCCAGATAACTCTGCTATCCTGCAAGGGAGAGCCTGTGCCTATTAACATTCTTTTCAATAGTGATTTTGTGACTCATGAGAAATACAGAGCCACAGGACAAAACACAACTTGGAAAGGAAGAGATTTATGTCTTTTACTGTGACATCACCAGCATTTCTTGCAGCCTTGTTCAGTTTGGTTAGTTGTTTCTGTTATCAAAAAACTTGCACTGAGCCTGTTACTCAGAAATAGCACAAACCAGAAGGATTCAAGCCATCTAGAATTATTTCCTTTTAACTAAGAGAAAACCCCAGGAAATACAATGTAAGAAAGGAAATATGTGTTATTATGAAAATACTAAGCTGCTTGTTTTTAAAAAAAGAATTTCATGAAAAAACAAAGAAAACAGCAACAACAATAAAATGTTCTTTGCAAAAGACACAGAATAATAGTATGTAAGCAATGGATAATGGCAGTCATAAAAAAGGCTTCTCAAGTGAATCTTTGATTAAGGAACACCATTAGGTATTTCAAGAGGAAGGTAGTATTTATCTGAAAGTGTAGTAAAATAAATTCCAGCTTTAAAAAGTCCTTCCCAAGATGACAAAAATGGTTTCTTATAGTGATTTAATTATTCAGTATTGATCCTCAAGAAATAAGAAGGGTTTAAAAAATTAAAATAAACTCTGAACCTTTCACTGTAGTGGCATCACACCTGTAGTTAAGGCCCAGCCCTGACTTCCCCAAACAAAGAAGTGAGTGAGAGAGACAGTTAGATACTACAGTGCTCTTTGCTTCCCTCATTGGGATAACTTTCCTTGACAAGAAGTTCAGTGTCCTTTGGGACAAAATGTTATGTGATTGAACAAAGACAAATTGTCGGAAAAATTTGCCAGTGTAAACCTGATTTAACAGTGAAAGCACAGGGAAGTTGTGTGACTATTTCAACATGCTGCACTGCTCAAAAATGAAGTAAGAAAGAGACCCAAATCTCTTCAATCTTCTGCTTTTCCTGGACACCAAAGTTACAAGGCAGCATCTGCCAACCGTGGCAGACAAAGGAGCTCCTGTCATTTTAGCTGTCCCTTATTCTGGACATTTCAACTGCTTCTCACATCAGGCAAAATCACCCGACACATGGTCATTGCTGTCAGTGACTTTCTTTTGTCAGATCAATAGCACAGCACTGCTTTGGAGTGACAGCTCAATTAGAGGAGAATTCTGACATAAAATTTCAGAGGCAAAAACAAGTCCTGCAGTAGAGTGTCACAGGAATGACCCTTTAAAGAATTAAATGGTGTTTGTCAAAGATAGTTCAGATTTCTCAGGGATTAGCTCCTAGCAGCTGATTTATACAGTGTGCCAGGAAATTGTGACAACCTAGACACCATTAAAATTTTGTTTCTCTTTTTTGCTTCACAAACCCCCCTCCCTCATTTTTGAACATTCAGTTGCGTTGGACAAACTCCATCAGATAACTAGATGGAAAACCATCTCTTTTTTATTTCAGTTAAATAAAAATCTGATTTCCGGTGTGATAACACTTTAGGATGCCTGACTGCATCATTTCAGAGCTAAGCATTTCTATTGTAAATTCAGTAATTCTCCCTTAACAGGTAATTACACAAATATACATGTACATATACAATAAAATATTTTCATGGCTGCATGCCAACTTGATAAACAAATAGGTAATGATGTTATTTCTTAGAAATCTTTGCAAAACCTCTGCTATAAAAGCCTATACCTCCATAGCTGAAGGTTAGGAGTCAAATGAAGCTTCCAGGCCTTTAGATCAGGCAGAATCACTGTGTTTTGATCTAGTCTTGGAAGATTCGAGGTTCAGACTTACATCAGTTCCAAACAGATCCATTTATATTTGAGATAAAGAGAGAATGAACAGTCACTACAGTCCACATGTTGGCCTTGAGCATTCACAATTTAGACTTCATTGGATAATTAGATTTCTCAGGTCATTTGTAAGCTGTATTGGAAACCTGTATCCTTTGGAAAGGGAGTTTAAATTCACCTTCAACTCCTGTATTCACATCTGACTGGTGGCGACAAGAAAAGGCGAAATTTCAGGGGTCTCTAATGAAATACCACACTGTGCTCTCATCCCCAAAAAGTAGGACTTTCCTCTCCAAAAGCAGACATGGAAGGCACAGGTTTGACCTTTCATCAGCTCTGTGATTTCCTCTCCAAATTTAGACTGCTAGGAATATATGACTTTAATGTTTGAATAAATCCCAGGCACCAAAATTTATCTCTTGCCTGCAGAATCAGTTTCTCTTCAGACACCTTTCTGTACTCTTTTTTTGTCTTGGCTGGCAAAGAGCAAAACCTCTGTCGGGACAGAGACTGGATGTTGCAGCGGGGATACTGCAACACGCCTATATCAAACCAGGAGTCCCGTGGAAAAGAAACAAATATATACGGACGGATTCTTGCTAGATGTTTCAGAGATGTTTATTTCCCCAGCCGCATGGCCGGGCTCTGCTGAGGGACTGCTACAGTCACAGGACCCGAGCTCCTTTGCCCGCGCAGGGAACACAAACCAACCCATGGGGAACGAGGCTGAGCAGGGGCAGGGAAACCCCGTGCCTCCCCCCCAGGGCCCCTCTCCCAGGGCTACATGGCAGGGGGAGGAGACCCCAACATCTCACCCATTTTATTTTAATAAAAGGAGAATGAAGACAACTGGATAACCATAACAAGAACTGCTTCAAAACAAAACAAGCCACCCTCCTGAGTCTTTAAATGTCCAAACAGATTCTGTGGAACATCTTAGGGCTGACAGAAGGGAGACAGAACTCTCTGGACATGCCTGTGGGGAAACTGAGGCAGGAGAGGGTTCAATCTCTTCCCTCCCCCTTTTCATCCCCCCATCGGCATCGGAGAGGAATTGTAGGGGAAACAATTGGCAAAGGCAGGGTTTTGTGAGGGGAACCATGGATGAAAAAACGGATTGGGAATAGGGTAATAGGGGGGTAATAGGACATAGGGTAAAAGGGAAAGGTGGGATTAGGAAAGGGAGACTGTAGGGGGGGTTTACAATGGAGATATTGTCTAACATGACTACGATTTTTTGCATATATTTTTTTCCTGCCTTTTACAGGAACACCATCAGGCCCAGTGACCTGCGATGCTTGTAACCCTTTTCTACCTTGTATGATTTTGAATTCCACCACCTCTCCATCTCCCAAGCTTGGGATGCATTTTTCAGGGTTATTCTTTTTAATAGCAGTTCTATGCACGAATATGTCTTGCTGGTTATCACATCTTGTTATAAAACCATAATTTTGTTTAACATTATACCATTTCACTGTCCCTAAGATCTTAGCTACTATGGTCTTTTCCTTTTTCCGAGTGGCTGCTGTTTTCTGTCTCGCTGTGTCTTTGCTCTCTCTTTCGGTCGCTCCCGTGTTGGATTTATCGGCGCTGCTGGTTTCGGCGCGCTTTTCCCAGGGTCGCGTTCGGGGCCGCGCGGGCCGGGCCGGGCCGCGCCGCTCCGTTCTCCGTGCGTCGCCTCCTCTGGTCGCAGCTGCGTTGCCACTGTCAGGGGCTGCATCTCGGCCAGGCCCCCAAGTGATGGCCCCCCCGTGCCCCGCTCCAGCGCGCGTTTCGGCTGGGCACAGCTCCACTCTGCCGCCAGCCGCCGCCCGCGCGCCGCCCCTCTCGTTCGGGCGCTCACAGGGCTCACTCCACCACGCGCTGCGCGGGGCCGGGCGGGCACTGCCGGGCCGCGCCGCTCCTGCCGCGCCTCGCTCTGCTGCCGACACTGCGGCCCGCGTGGCTCCGCCCGCACACGGGAACCGTCTCGCTGCTGCTCGCAGAGCGCTCGGTGCACGTGGCCGAGGCCGCACGGTCCCTGAGCCAGGCTTCCCTTCGCCAGGACACAGCTGACATTGCTCAACAGTCTCGGTTATTAAATAATATTCACGAAAATATTCTTCCATCGGCATATATTTTGACTCAAATATTAACTGGGTCCAAACGGTCTTCCAAAAGCTCTTGGTAAGAATTAGATCCCAAGAAACATAGAAAAAGTCCTTAAACAACCATGCCAGGAAGTGTTTCAGTTCTTTCTGAGCTTGAATCAAGCTAAAATTTACAAACCGTTGTTCAAGAATCATTTTAAGTTTAAGATAAATGTCCATATGCGGCTCTGAAAGCCAAGAGTCTTCCCACGGTTCCTCCATAGTTTAGATATGGAATAGCAAAACAAAACCAAGAAGAAGAATCCAAAGTTTCCAGTTTTACTCACACAAAGTCGCTTAGGGATCGGGGATCGTTCTGCCCTCAAATCTCCACCATTATGTTGCAGTGGGGATACTGCAACACGCCTATATCAAACCAGGAGTCCCGTGGAAAAGAAACAAATATATACGGACGGATTCTTGCTAGATGTTTCAGAGATGTTTATTTCCCCAGCCGCATGGCCGGGCTCTGCTGAGGGACTCTTACAGTCGGGGCCCGAGCTGCTTTGCCCGCGCAGGGGAACACAAACCAACCAATGGGGAATGAGGCTGAGCAGGGGCAGGGAAACCCCGTGCCTCCCCCCCAGGGCCCCTCTCCCAGGGCTACATGGCAGGGGGAGGAGACCCCAACAACTGGAAAGCAAAATAAAAGCTGATGCAGAAGCAACTTTCACAGTCCCTGAATGGCTGTGTTTTCACTGTGTTGGTCTCCTCTAACAAAAGTCAGCCCTATCTTATTTACTTTATCTACTGAAAAACAAGACATGAATTGCAAATCATGTTTACAGGGTGAAAATCAGATTTCGTACAACTCTATCACCTGAAAACTGACCCAAAATTTCCTCCTATAATGGGCATGGGATGGTAAGAATCCCCACCAGAGGCTGTTCCTTCTGACGTGCAACTCCAGAGACATCTCTGCAGAGGGAAACTCTGTGTAGCACTGCAAAATGAGGTTCTTTACCCTAGTAACCCAGGAAAAGCTCCTGATTACAGCCAACACTCTGGAGAGGATCCTAGGGAACCCTAAAGCCAGTAAATTTTTCTGTCTAGAGACAGGAACCTAATGAAAGAAGGGAAAAGCAGTCACCTTTGTGAATACAGGGGTATTTTTTGATGTCTTGATGAGAAGCCTGTTTGGGAAGACAAAAGACATGCTGAGACGGAGCAGAATATGAGTCAGGCCTCGGGGGCTGTGTAGACTCTGCTGTAGGCTCCCAGAATGACATTGGACAGGTCTGACCAAGAGTTCTTACAGAAAAAATGGTGCCCAGTGAGAGGTGCCCGGGCATAACAATCTTTTTGTTTGAAAAATTACAGTGATCTTGCAGTACTATACTTTTCTACACTCTGGGTTAGAGGACTGGCAGGCTCCGTTGTGGGGTTGTGGCACTACCTGGGGAGCTCTGGCACCTGAACAGAACAAGAAAGCTCTTGGAATAACAAGGAAGGCACATCACCTGTGAAACTTTGTCCTGGTGAATCTTTAGTGTTTGTACAGATGTACGGAAATTGAAATGGAACTGTTTTCTGCAGCCAGAATATGTAGAGGAAGAATAGCTGGTAGCTAAGTTTCATGCAATATACAAACAAACTTGCCAGTTAGTCACACAAAGCGTGTGAAATCCACTTTCTGACAGGTTAGAAGTTTCATGTTAAGGACTCTGTTATTATAATGCTGCATAGAAGGCTCCTGAAAGGTTTTAAAGGCCAAGCAAGAGATGATTAGCTTCAGTATCAAAGCAGAGGGGCTCATTTAGTCCAATGCTATTGATCTTAAATACAATCTCTTCTGAGAAAGACAGCAACTTCAAAAAGAAAAATAACAATAAAAAATAAGAAAAAATCCCCTCATTCAAAAGCAAATCACAACATGACAATTGTAAAGAAAATGAAAACATTTTATTTCAGTTCTTCCAAGAGGCTTTGGAGAAATGCTGCCCATGATTTTGCATCTAAATACACTTTGAATCAAAGTTTTTCATCAGCCAGCCATACAGAATCTTTTTAAAAGTCCAGATAAATAGAAATACTTCCAAGTTGGTCAGCTATAGTAACACCCAGTGGTTCATATAATGATGGTATTTACTAGCTTGAATATTTGAAAAATGCATCTACCTTGACTTAACAGCTCCAAAAATTCTCAGTCAGATGCATTTGACTCTCCTTTTACTAAGATCAGGTAGAGATGAAACTGAGTCTTTGAAGTCAGAGGCTTACTGCCCACATGCTGGCTGAATTTCCACTGCTAGGAGAAAATTTCTCTTACAAATTCACCCTCATGGAACAGTTTTCTGAACACTGGGCCCATGTAACTTAAAAGTCACATGTTTTTGAATGCACCACAGACAATGCCTTGGCCACGCTTTCACCATCAGTAACATTAGTACTTTATGGAGGAAGGTGGAGACACAGGCACCAGATGTACTAGTCCAGAATAGCATACTGGCAGGTACAAAGTTTCCAGTAAAGCACCAACATTGTATATTGATTATGCAGTGGCCATTGCTACTGCTTTATTTATTTCTCCATCCAAAGTGACTGTATGACTACAGCACACACTAATGTGGAGAGCTATTTGCTCCAGGATGAGGAAATCATATGTGTTTAGGCCAGCTGAAAATGCTTCATCCACAACAGACACAGGACCCTTCCAAAGACACCTGATAGACGCAGAAGGAGATGTCAAGAGAGAGAGTAGAGACCAAGGAGTCATCCTGAAATAAGCCTGCAAGAGACCTTTGCTTCTGTGCATAACAAAGAAGGACAGGTGGACAAATGGAAATAACAATTCATAAATATTTTGCAGTGAAACAATAGCAGGGCTTGTCTGATCTCTGCCCATCAATCACAATGAAAGATGCATCTCTCTGATGTCCTTTGGGGGGACAGTGTAATCTAGAAGAAAATATTCTAGGTGAGGATTTTGGAGATCTCCCTGCTCTTCCTGTCTCAGCATCCCTTTTTTTTTTTTGCTCCAATGTCTTCATTTCCCTTTAGGGTACTGGCCATTTTTGATAAACAACTTTGAGATAATCAGGTGGTACTCACTTCAGAATAACAAAATTCAGATGTGAGTAGTACTTCTGCCACACTTTTCCAGTGATCTATCTTTTCCTCTCACCTGAAGGATAAGCTACTACAGTGCAAGGAAGATGTGCTAGATTCAATTCTTGCTTGCTCTGGCCATTTTGACAAAAGAGACTGCCACCTAGAGTGAATTATCTGGATTTTTGGAAGTGTGCATGTGAGTCTTGCAGCTGCCTGTACGTGTTCTCACTACATTTGATATATGGAAGCATAGCTGTCCTGTCTCATCTTTCTCCAGAAGCTCCCAGTGTTTATAACTGTTCTTTCTTGCCCCCCGAAAATGAAAAGAAACAAAAGAAAAAAAAAGAAAAAAAAAAAAGAAAAAAAAAATTAAATCTGGACTGAAGCTCATGGTGCAGTTCACATATTCAAGGTTAAAATGATTAGACATTTCTGTATTGCTATCTATCCCTGGGAAAGTCTGTGCCACCTCAAGTACTTTCAAACCCTGAATGTTTTACAAAAATCAATGATTTTCCTAAGACATTTGAAAACTCTAGTGCTATTGCAAGACAGAACCAAAAATGTTGCTTTTTTGCCAGCAAAAGATTAAAAGGAACAGTTTTGAGTGGCTGAGGACAAAAGGACAATTATTCCCTCTCTGTTCCTTTTAATAAGACTGCCATGTCCTGTATACACATGCACATGCAAATACTAATAAACTTACAAGTAAATGTTTTATTCAAATATTTGACTGTGATCTGTGATTAACTCACAGAGTGTTCAGACTTTCCACGTGAATTTAACACCGCTTGCTTGGACTGAATATAGTGTCCTTAAATTTAATTTTTCAATTCTCCTTAGACTTCCCAAGAACTCTGCCCTTAATATTGCTGCATTTATGAAAATTTACAATGAAAATTTATGGGTAAGAATCCCAAGGATCCTGCTAAATAAAGAGATACATTTTAATTAAAGAATTTAAATGGATCTCTGAAAGACTGGAACCAATCTTTTTTTTTTTTTTTTTTTTTTTTGGTTAAGTTTTCAATAAAGAAATATTATCCTTCAATAAAAACTGCTTCACTCTGGGCCTCATGGTACTCTGTCAGTCATTCTTCAGAGACAAAGCAAAAGCGTCTTACATGATATTTGAAAATGGAAAATAGACATTTTTCAATCCAAAGGGAGACAAAAAATACATGTATTTGTGGAAATCTATGTTACTATAATGTGTTTGCAGCAGTTCCAGTAGGAAAGAATACTGTGTGACTAGAATTGCAATGAAGGCAGCTACATGTGAAAAACCTTTTGTGCTGAGGTTTTGATTAAACATAAAGAGAAAAATAATCTAGAAATAATAATAACAGTAATAATAATAAACAAAGACACCTAGCTCAAACAGAGATTCCTGTTTACTTCTCTGATGTCAAGGACTAGACCAATCCAGTATTATTACCTAAAATGATAGAGAATTCACATTCTTATCTAGGTAGGCAACTGTTATTTGATTAGCTCAAGATGCAGCTAAACGTGGAAGTGCTTCTGGCAACACAGTCATTAAGTACCCGTTAGCACCGAGGGTTGTACAGATGCCCACAGGCACTCCTGCATTAGCAACCTTTAATGGAGACGTTCATGATACTTGCTGAGTGTTTGCTGCATAAGTTACACACTGAGTCAGGAGGGGAATGAGAGGGTTTTCCATAACCCTAAGGTTATGTGTTGATGATCTTGCAGTTATAGACTGAAAAAGTGCCTACAACTCAGTTTAATGACCCTCTTGGTTTAATAATGCAGCATATCATCGTTTGCAGACGTGAAACATCTGTTACAATCACATATCATAGATTTTGTCGTGGTAAAGAAATAAAGAAGCAGACGGGTTCCCTAATGTCAATGGCGTTTGTGTTTATTTAGAGATCACATATTGAATCTCAGGCATCTTTATGTTTTGGTCCCACTTCCAGCAGCAGGGTTTATCTAATTTCAACAATATGAAGCCTTTTTGAAAGGGAGGATGGCCAGATTATTGATACTCCTCTGGATCTGGGCGTCACCAAAAAAAGCTTATTTCCAGGAAGGAGGTTTTATTTTGGGGAGGTTGAACCTGTATCTACTATGAAAATGTTAATTTTACAGCAGTTTGGACATTCACATATCCAAGACAATTTGACTTCCAAGGTACCAGTAGTCATGATAGGGCTGCAGGCTTGACCAAATTTTTGACTCCACATTAAAAAGCCACAAAGGGTTTGTACCATGTCTGCTGGTGTGCTGGTGGTGTGACACCAACTCCCAAGCTGGATGGAACAGGGAAAGTTCAGGTACACCTCTGTATGAGGCAAAATTATCTCCAAGATTAGGATCACTATTCCAGCTAGCTATTAACTTTATGATACTTGTCAGAAACATTTTTATATTTTTTATAGTTAATTTTTCCTGAAAAAGTAAGATTTTCCTTAAATTTTGAGTCTTCTTCTCCCATAAACTCTTCACCTTGTACTTTTCCATCCTCTACCTAAATTTAACACCTGCCAAATAGCTGAAATTTTCCTTGTGCTCATTTCTTTGCTTGTCAGAAATTTAAGATTTGAATGTCATGATCACTGAGTCACCATACGAAGTGAGATCAGATCTCTCATAATTTATCAGCTATGCAAATAAACTTATTTTGCTTCATTATGTGGCAGGAATTTGAAGAGAAAGTGCCTCAAGATGACTAAAATTATATTGCCACCATGCAGAGTAACTTGGAATTGTATGCTGGAGATGGCGTTTACCTTTGCATCTCCCATCAGCAAAAGCAAAATTGCATGTACTACCTCTATTTAAAAGCAATCTTATCTCTCACTGTTCTCCTTTTTGTGGTTTTAGCTCCACCAGAATTGCTGTTAGTTATCAAATTCTTGGCTGCATCTCACACTTCTAATTAAATTTGAGGCCTCTCTTGTCCGGAAACCAGCAGAGAATAGTTAAATGGGGCTTCTATAGTGACTGATGCAAAACAGTTGTATTCATGATGAAATACAATTAAAATTTTAATATATCTTATCTGCTACAGCCAGTGATCCAGTTGGAACAAGTCAGTTGCTGCTGCTGAGTGTGTCCTTGTAAACAGGGATTCAGAAAAGTAACTTTGTCTCTGCTGAATTGTGTGAATTATGTTGCTTTTCTTAAAAAAAACACAAAAAAAGAGGGAAAGGATCAAGGTTCAAGACGTATCACTTCATATATTTTAATTCCATGTACCAGAATTATTTTGGGGTTTTTCTTTTCAATCTGTGAAGACAAACTGATTTATGCCACTTGAATTTCTGTCCCACAAACTGTTGGAACAACAATCAGACATTAGTTTCCAAGTCAGACAAAGGCTTTAGAGTTATGCAATATACAATACATTTGTCAGCCTTAGAGAAGAGAAACCAGCACAAATCAAAGCAGCAACTACAAAAAATACAATGTGCTTTTTCAGTCAATGAGCAGTAGTCTATTCCTCTCAGAAAACAAGAGAAGATGGTTGATTATATGGGAGGAATTAATCATAACCACAAGTATGTATCATTTTTAGTCCTTGATATTTGACAGTGGTTAAATGATTTCTAAGCCTTTGCCAGAGGAAGTATGAACAGAAAATCCTATGGGGTGCTTGAAAACTATAGAAAAAATGAATTAAATGTGTTTGTATTTCCCACTGAATCAATCCATACACTTTCTCTCTCCTGCATCTGTATTTTTTTATTGGTTACCTTAAGGGGGCCTTTAGCCATTCTTGGGAAATGAGGAAGAAATTCTCTTAAAAACGCAGAACTGCCCTTTTCTGTAAATGTGGTTGGAGAGGATAACTGTGTGAAACTGCTTTGCAATCTGTATTGGAACATTTAGAAAAATATCAATGGCATTGAGTTGGAGCCATCTGCCAAAAAGTTAGATACCTAGGCTAAGAAAATCTTGCATATACCATCATATAGAGTCAGCAGAGTGTTTGGCATCACCAGCAAGAGATTGATTCCAGCCTACGTTAGATACTTAAAGCAAACGGGAAAAATGACCCTCTGGAGATGCCTGTGTCTTGCAATAGATAGGAGTGCAGCCTAAGCATCTAACTTTTAGCTAAAAGTGAAATTAAATTCACCCATACTACGTAGAAGCCAGTGTAAAAAATTCCCTGTATATGCCTACAATCCATAGTTTCATTATCCATTGCAACCAAGGGAGAGCTATCAAATACCCACAGGAAATGTAAGCCTCTAAGGGGATAGATTTGTAGGACTCGGTCCCAAAATGTGAGACAAAGGATGAGCACTGACAATCGGCTGAGCAGTGCTCTTCACCTTTCACACACTGGTACAGGCAGTGCTCCTCCAGTGGAAAATCCTTGGCAGTCCCCCCTGAGAGTATCCCTACTCTCCTTACACAGGCTCCCCCCCATGATGGCCAGTGAAGGCAGCCTGGGACTTGGGGTTGAATTCTCAGCTTGAGACAAATGTTTTGTGCCTCAGCACTCAGACAAGCAAGGGAAAACACTGCCTGGCAGTCCTCTCAGTACAGGCAGCTTTGATTTTCAGTGTCTGAGGTGAGAATAGAATCCTCAACTCGGCTTTTCTAATCCCTAACAAAGGCTACAAAATATCTTTTTTAGTACTAAGGATGGGTCCAGCTTATAGTGCACCTTCTGGATTGTGAGTCACGAACTTGAATAAAAGTCAGAGACACTTTGATTGCTGTGGCTCCTTCCACAGCCACCTCCTCAGACACCTTTCTGTGCTGAGGAATGTCCTCACTCCACAAAAAAGAACAACATTCCCTTTCCCAGACCTTCCCTGTTAAATCCATCAGATTTATTAGTTGATGCTGTAAAGGAATGGTTTCATTAGGCTCACAGCAGTGCCTCTGAAATGATAAGTATTTATAAATCCCTATTAAAGTTTTTGTGATATGTCAGCATGGTGAAGAGGGTGAAGGGGCGGGAAAAAATGAGATGGGGCACCTGGTGGGCCAGCTGGAAGATGAGTTGGTGGAAACACCCACTGTTATGTTCCCTGAACTGCTGCCTGGGGTGACAGCCTAGGTACCATGGCAGCTCCTGCTGTCCTGTACCACTAAAACTAGACTCTGTATGCATCTTAATATTTCACTCAGACTGAACCTAGAGATGAGCTCCATGTGGCTAATTCTGGTTGCTGTTAAATCTCTTTACTTTGAACATGAATAAAGGCAGCCACTGAAGTTTTATCAGAAGCTGGGCTTGCAGCTGGCAACACCCTCCCTGTGTTTCTATTACTAAAACCCATCAACCAGGATTTATATTACAGCCATAACATTTGTTTCAGTACACTTACATTTGTTACAGTATGTTTGAGGCAGAGAGCACATGAATTAGCTATTTCCAGTGACACTGACAGATGTACAAAATACAGACACCACACACGAAGCACAAACAAATCTAATCATGATTTTTGCTCCATTATAACTATTCATAGAAGAGGATGGATAGACTCTGCAGTACTGAAATAGCATCACTCAGCTTTGTTTAAGCCCTGCTCACTGCAATAGTATCACTTGTTATAAATGCTCCTTCTTGTGGTACTTGATGAATTTGCTTCAAGCTGGCTTTTATTTTTGAACCCTGACTCAGAATAGAAAGTTTCCAGAAACAGTCTCGCTATAGAAACTGTTCAATTAAAAACCATGCAAAACCCCACAACAAAAAACAAACACCAGAAAACTCCAACAAAAAACCCCAACAAAAACAAAGTGATGGTCAAGTTTTATATTTAGTTAGAGTCAATACCCAGACACAGTTTTACAAGATCACATTTTTTTCCCCATCACGTTTAATTTTATTCTGAAGGACAAGGGTAGAAAGAGAGAAAAGGCTTTCTAATTTATGTGAGCTGGGTGAAGATCCATCTATTTGCTCATGTTCATGGCTGTATCCTGACCTGATACTGGACTAACCCACAAAAGAAGGTGCCTTTATTTTTTTTTAATAAAACAATTTAAAAATGTTTCACCCCAATAAAACCTTTCCTTCTAAATATTTCAGAGCCTGAAATTGTTTCCAACTTACTGTATTACAAAAAATGCAAGTCACTGTTAAAATTAAAACAGATTTGCACAGAAGAATCCCTGGAAATTCTCATTTCTGAAATGTAAAACCAGCAAATTCTGACTCCATAACCTTCCTTAAAAAATGTGCATCAAATGGCTTTTTGCTTTGAAAAAAAAAAAAAAAAAGTTTTCACTGGATTTAGTTTTTTAAAGAATGGAAAATATTGATTATGTTATTCTTTCCTAACTCTCTAAGGAGATGAAAACTTACCTGTTGAGCCCTGGATGAATGATTAGAGCCTATTACAGTCACAGAGAACACAATTCAGAGTAAGGGATGTGAGGAGGTTCTTGTGCTCAGCTCTGGTTATTGGGGCACATAGGGCAGAACTCATCACTCCCTGTTTTACTGGGAACAGTCACATGCACAGAATGCTAAATTCAACTTATGCAAGTTAATCTGCATCAGACAGAGAGGAAACAGAATACTGCCATCTCCCACTTGACGATGCAAGACAATTTACATATATCCAGGGAATAAATTTTAGAGATTATACAAGAGACTCTCCTGGTGGTTCTTTGGGTGTTCCAGAGACAATTCAGCAATACCCAAAATGCATTTTCCCAGATATCAAAGCAATGCCAAAATGTAAATACGGTTATCCCAGCAAATAATAATAATTGAGCCTGAATCTTCACAAGCCAGTGGTCCTCTCTTAGCTATGTGTGTAAAAATAAATGAATAATTCCACTGTGAATACATTCTTAAATTGTACTTGTGTCAGTAAAAACATATAACCGTGGAGTTACTTTTCTGACTGGAAAATTTTTTGCTTTTCCTAATACCTCATGGATGTTTTTAGCTGTGACTGGTGGATTGGATGTAAATAATATAATTCTACAGGGAAGCTTCTCGATCAAGCCTTAAAATGAATGGATCATTCCTTGAGGAATAGAGAAAAAAATCACTTGACATTTTCCTTTGCCTTGTAAGGATGCACCACCTTACCAGCCACTCTGTCTCTGTTCCAACAATTATTTCAAATTGCGACGAAGGAGAAGAATCAAGCTAAACACATAAAATTAGATGCTTTCAGCCTAGATGCACCTTTTGTTTCTGGGAGATCTGAAGAAATCAGAAATATTTGATTATTGAGCTCGAAGTCTGATTGGCACTTTTTGTGGTGCATGGCTACAGCTTGAAGATTCAGAAACAGGAGCTGACTTTTGAGAAGTGAAAGTTAGTGAAAAACAAACTTGCAAAGAGCAACCAAAAAAACCCCAAAACCATGCAGAAAAAAACAAATCCTCCTGTGACAGATAACAGGCTGTGGCTAAACCCTGCTGAGCTCATTTTCAGTTTTGCTTCACAGACCTTGTTTCAGATTACAGCACTTCAGGAACCTTAGGAGGTATTGATTGGGAAAGTTTTTGGAAGCCACGAAGTTTGTCTCAGGCTCTTGAGAGGAAGAGAACTGAGTCAATGCAGAATCCTCACTGGAGGAATGGAATAAAGCACGTGGAGTTAGCATGAGCAGCTGTTGCCTTGTTGCAGGCAGTAACTGTGTGACAAGGAGGGATTTGTAGAAATGAAAGAAAATATGGGAAGAAAGAACTAATAATGCAGATTATCGAGAGTATTATGCTGAAATCTTGGTAAGAAGGATGTGAGTGAGCCAGTTGCTTTGTGGTGACTTCTCTCAGTGATTTCTCCTAGACTCTGTCTTTGAAGCATCTTTAGATCTGAGCAGAGGCATTCAAATCCCTTGGCATTCCAATGAGAACTGGTTTTCTTTGGAAAAGGTTCTTTAGAAAACTGTTTTCCAAATCAGAAAATTTCCACAAATTTTTCACATCCATTGCAACAGTTAAATTAGTTTCCTTCACCATTCAGAAAACCATATTTTCAAACAGAGAACCAAGATATGCAAAGTTGACAAAACTTAGGGTATAAACATTTGGTTTGGATTCTTCCAGATTTTGGCAGTAGTCGGGTTGGTTTTTAGCTAGTGATAGGACTTGAACCAGAACTTGAAGTCTACCACAGTCTTCTACCTCCTGTAAGAAACCTTTGAAAACTTGTGTGGTGGGGTCATAGCTGGACTCTGAGAATTGTTAGTGGATTAATGTCTCTAGACAGAGACACGATCCTGGAGAAGGGAGCTGTGGTTGATTTCCTTTTAACTGGCAGGATTTTCTACCTCCTTACTACATCTTTGTAGCTTGCCTCAATAAATCTGCAAAAACATTAATTTAGCAGCTCACTCTCTCCTCACACTTGATGCACCCTTGTTGCCCTGACTCTGACTGGGTATCTGAAGCAGAGGGGAATACTCATGTCTGGTGACACTCAGAAAGGATGCAGGGCGTCAGGCACAGCCCTGGGGATTTGTCTCATGAATTTGTGTCTGATCTCTTTCTACTTAATGCAACTCACAAATGCAACTCACAAATCTACATGTGTTAATACTTCAAAATTACATTTGGAGATGCCTCAGTGATTTCTAGCAGAAAAAAATGCAAATAAATGTAGATTTCTGTTATTATCAGCTTCATCAAAGCAAACAGGCAGCAGAAGGGCCATTATTAGACTTTGATAAGAGTGCATATTGAATGATTTCCCTAAGGAATTCAGTAAAATTCATCTCATTGCATTTCCTTTTATGCAATAATATCAATTGTTTCACACAGAAACACCTGCAAACAGTGTTGTCTGACTTCTTTATTAATTTATTTTATTTCTTGAAGGGGAAAAATGCAAGAACTGTTCTCTTTCAGTTCTATATTGTAATTTCAAAATGTGAGAAAGAGTCTGGAATAAAGGTATTCAGACAGAAGCTGAGGAAAATAGTGTCACAAATGAATAATCCTGAATTAATAAAGTAATGTCTCTGCAAAGAAAATGCTTTTGTGTCACAGATGAAGAAGAGACTGAAAAAAAGAGAAGCAGGAAAAAGAAAATGCCAAAGAACAAGACTTTCTTTCCTGAAAACAAATAAAAGGAGGGAATTTGCTATGAATAAGTAACTTCCACATTTAATAATATTCCAGTAGCATTTGGCAAGTAATCAAATTTGATTTCCTTTCCATTCAAAGGCATCATCAGAATTATTACTTTTTGTAATACCTGTGTATATATAAAGCTGAGACATGTTTATAACTCTATTTCAGTGCTGGAAAAACTCTTGAATAATACTGTACAAGGTCACCCATGAAAAAAACCATTCCTAGAAAAAATCATATCCCTGATGTAAAAGAAATTCTGCGTGCATTTTATAGCTGATATTAAGCTGATATTATCAGCTTTGTAGAAAATATCCTTGCAAAGGAATCTATTATGGTGAATGTTTGTCTCCATGAAGGGTTTGTGAGGAATTTCAGGGAACAATTTCCTGTGAATAACAGTGACCCACTGCAGACCTCTGATAGGGATTTACCTTTCTACTCCTGCCAGACTCATGGTCTAGTTGGTTGGCAGTTTTAGAAAACTGTGCTTGGACTGTGTTAAAATGATTAACCATCACTGGTAATATAACCACTAGCTGTTGCATCTGAGAAAGGTGCAAAGATTTGCAAAGTCTTTGCTTTATTAGATAGGGAAAATTATGGGAGAAACTTGGGCCTGCAGAACAGAGATCTGGAAAGACATCAGAGAGCCTAAGACTCTTTCTTCCACGTCCTAACCAAGAGGTATTTGATTCACAGAAATTTATAACTCTATTTCACCTTAAGGTTGATGGACTGTCTTACCTTTTTCTGATTCCTAGTCTCCCTGGGAGACCAAAATCTGCTCCACAGCCCCAGACCATTAACAGAGAAGAAGTTCCTCTAGTTTTGACGTACTCAAGACAGATTTATATCCATCCCTTTAGGACTGTATCCTCTTTAGTTCAAATATTCCTTCTTTTTTTTTTCTGAGACAGTGGTGACCTGTGAATGCTCTTGGTACCATCAGAGAACATAACAATGGGTAATGGTCACAAACCATGGCTGGAGAGGTTCAGGCTGGGCATTAGGAGAGAATTTCCTGCGTTTATTGGCAGTGACCACCAGGGAAGGTGTGGCATCCCCATCTTAACTGTTCATAAGGTTTGTTTTTACAGAGCCATTTTTGCCCTGAACTACTGGTGCTGACAGTACTGGCTCAAGCTGAAGCTGGACAAGAGGATCCCTGGCAATGCCTTCCAGCAAATGAGTCTATGGCTGCTCCCAGATGTTTAATTCAGCAAAATTATTCTACGTCCTCCTGGACTTTGTTCCACCAGATGAAACAAAATTAACTTAGTGTCTCTACTGTCTTTACAACCCTCTTTTACACAACTGCTTCTGAATTTCTCTGCTCATTCCCATCTCCCTTCTACATCTGTCGTCCAGTGTAAATGATATTTCTAGGATCCAGCTGGCAAAATTCTGTGCATTTTTTCTAATGTCTTTTGCAGAGACATTAAATACTTTCTTCTGGAGGAATCTGTATATATCCAAATAAATATTTGCATTTTTCTTGGTCACATCACCCAAGTGGCTCTTGCTCAAACTGCTGTTGAGTTATTTATCTAAATATTACTTTTCCTCTGCCATTTCCTAAAAAAGGATTCAAGAATAAATATGGCTTATTTACAATATTGACTATACTTTCTGGGAACAAGTACTTGAACTTTAATCATCTGATTTCAATTAATACAGACCTTAAAGCCATCTCATTCATATGAGTAATATTTGGATTTTCTTTAATTTTTTCCGGTGCCTCTAATTCTGTATTGTAGCAAATTTCATAAGCACAGCCTCTGTATGTTATGTTACATTTCTGAAGAAATATCATCCTGATGCCAGTTCTATGGAATTCCAAAAATAACTTCCCTTCAGCTAAATATTTCTCATTTTAACACATGCTATTGTAATCTCCTCTCTAATAATGACTTGCCTTGTAGTTATTCTACTAATAATGATTTTCTGCAGTGTAACTGCTATATTCCCAGGCTGCACCATATCAAATGCAGCTCTGGAGCCTGAATAGGTTATTTCCCCTACCTGAAAGAAAAGAATGGTTCCTTATCAACAGAGGAATTAAGCACTAATAAAAGACAGCAGTTTCCCATACTGAGAATAGTAACTATGGTTGTTCAAACATAGGAATATGGTGTCACTTAAGATACCCTATGGTATCATGTCTGGTCACCAGCTATTGCTCTAGAATGTCACTGCTCTTCTGTGAGTCCTGTGTCATATCTGCCAAACCTATGTGCCTGCACTGAATAGCCCAGGACACCTCAAAGGGCTCTGCATGCATTCATCCAGAACACTAAATTGAACCATTACTCTCCTTGCAAATTACGTGCCTTTTACAGTGCAAATTCATGGGGGCTCGTGGTGTTTGTTTCACTGGTTGTTCAATGATGTCCACACAATGACAGTTCCTCTTGGGAAAGAGCTGGAATTCATTTGAAGATTAATAACTTTATCCTACATATCTGGGTGAGAAATGATGTCTGATCTTCCAGGACAGTCAATAAAGAACCTGTTTTGGAGGCTGCAGAGCTGCTCATTCAGCCCCCCAGCCACTGCCTGCTTTAGAAAGACTGGAGTGTCCACTGACTGCAGCAGCTATTTAAGCACCTTGCCCCAGTGTAGGCACCCAGATGTGGATATCTCTACTTAAATGGTTTGATCTAGCATAGATTCCCATCCTAAATTCCTGCTGCCTGCAAGTGAAGTGCTGAATGCCTGGTTGTTTCCTTCCATTGCTGTGTGTCTGTTCACTCCCCAGCAGAACATTTGAACAGTTCAGTGCTTCTCTCCAGTGTGGTCTTAAGTGACTTGTTTGATGGAGCGTCCAGCTCAGGAGACTGTTGCATCCTCTGGTGAATCTCAGTTAGACCCTTGCTCATAGTACCTAACTCACATTTTCTCTTTGATCAGTGTCAGTCCATTAAACCCATCTATCAGAGATCCCTATGCTCAGCTTTATGACTATTGGGAAATTACTAGAATATGATCATAACCAAATAGACATACCTGCTCCTCTGGGCAATGATATCATGGTCATTTTCTGGTCTGACACATCTTGCTTGTCAAAATGATCCAGAAAGAATTTAAAAGAAAGTAAATTAACTACAGTGTTGTCTTGTACTGTGAATTCATCCATTTGTGGTGCTTTGGCTGATCACCTGCATTGCTCAGCTGCAGCCAACTAAATGAGACCTTTTACTGATGCAGCATTCTTAGACTCATTTGGCCCAATGTTCATGATGTGCTTTTAAAAATTGTTATAGTAGATTAGCTAACTAATGGTGGCTGGACAGGAACATTCATCCTGGGTAGGTTATTGCAGAAGCTCAATTTTTGCTATTGGGAGCAGCTGGTTCTGGTCATGGTTGGTGAGAGAGGACTGGGTCATTGGGCAGATCCAGATTAGGAATGCCAGCGTAGCAAAGGTTTTGTAAATACAGAATGTAAATACAAATGCAACGACCTCAGAAAATGTGAGTTCTCTGTGGTATATAATGGCATGAAACATCCCACAGCCCCTAAAATTCATGGCATGGGGACTTCTGAACCAGAGCTGTCCTGGAAAATAGTCAATAACTTTTTAAATTGATCATCTTGTTTGATAGATGATAATGTAAAAAGCTTCTGTGCATTAGAAATTACTATAAAAAACATTTTTGAGGTATTTAAGTTTTAAAGAATAAACATGTTTCTTTCCTGGGGATATTTTGAAGTATTTTACCACTCCTCCCCTTTCACTTCCCTCCCTTCCATCTGTCAAGTAAAGGGAAGTGCAGAAGTAAAAGGTGAAATTTAGAGTAATATTAAAATTTAGCCATATAAAGAGTATCTCAACCTCAGAAAATTAACTTTTTTCCTCCATAAACCAGAACACAATTTACAGAGACAGGAGAAAAAAAAAAAGAGTTAAGAAAAGCATACAAAATTAAACCAAGCCAAATCCAAAACATTTTAATGAGAAGTCTCTATTAAAAGAGGATAAAGACTAATTCAAGTATCTATCTACAATATAAATAATATTGCAGCATGTACAGAGCATTATAGTTAAGACTGGTTGCATATTGATTTCCACTAATATGTAATTCAGGTCTAATTTCCCATGGAATCATAATTTTTAGTCTTTTAAGTCTAGAGATGAGTGATAAAACACTGAAGGATTAGATGAAAGCATTCATGAAACAGAGATCTCCTTTTCAACCCTTCCTCTCCCCCCCCTCTTTTTAGACAGAGAGAAATAATTTCTCATCTGAGAAAGTGAAAATTCTTGAAGCAGAGGAGTGAGTATCTATGCATCAACCTTTCTGTCTGTCTGTCTGTCCATCTCTCTACATGAGTCTCAGTCACACTCACTCATGGGTGCCAGCAAGAGGAGGAAGGCTGGCAGACAGATGGTGAGCACACAGTGACAGGAAACACCACTGGTGTGTCACCACATTTGGGGATCCCAAAACCTGGTCATAAGAGGTCATATGGACTAATGAGACAAATGGAGGTTCACCAGCAGCATCACTGGGAACTGATATTGCCAACAAAGGGGCATTCAGGCTCAGGGTCCCATTTAAGAATTCAAAATTGGAGCAATCCAAGCTGCATGTCGACATGGGTTTCTGAATTACTCCCTGCCCAGAAAACCAGCAGGCTTTAGGATTGTAATGACCCACACAGTTGTGTGTTTGTGTTTCGGAAGTGGGAAGTCTGCAAAAAGGAAGAAAACTTTCTCAAAGAAAGGCAAGAATTGTAACTGTTAATAGAGAAGGTGCATATTTATGAAGCTTGCCTTCTCTCTAGACAGCAAGGAACAAAACTGCATGAAATACAGTGTTTTCCCAGGAGTTAGATCTTGATGATTATTTATAAGGAGTTCCCATAAACCACTTTAACAGTATTTTAATTTAATGCACTTAGTGCTTTCATAGTTATTGTAAGCAAAGAGAAGTTTTATGACCCAGCTGAATGTGCCCTGGGATAGGTATTACTGGCACTGAGAACACAAGAAATGATGTCTTTCTCCAGAGAGCAGCCCTGCTGGGCACATGGATAAGATACCTACACATAGCCCTCCTGAGCTGACAAGAACAGCCCACTTCTCTCCATAGAGAGTCTTCTAAACAAAGTAAAAAAAGAAAATCTTCACATAAAATTGGTATTTTTGATTATTTTCTCACCTTGCTTTAGATGGAGCAATGTCATTTGGTCTGGAAGAGGGGAGTAGGTGCACACTTTATCTGCCCTGGAAGTAGTTGCCTGCTGTGCAACATCCCAGTCCTGGCAGGGTTTAGCTGGCCACAGCTACTGGGGGAGAGTAATTGCATGAACTCCAAGGGCCTGTTCTGTGGAGGAGTGCAGACTGAAGACTTTAGTGGTTCCTCTCATTGTGAGATCTTCTGCAAACCAATAAATCCCAGAAAGTACCCACTCTTGGTTTGGAGGTGTATTCACCTGGCATTATCTGTTGTGAGATGTCTGCCTGTTCCCAGAGGCAGCATAGTCCAGAAGAAAAATCTCCTCCAAGGTAAATGCTGCAGTGAACAGATGGAGTTTGAATCTACATCTCTTTTCCAGTGTAAATGAGATTAATCCACCTGAAGCTTCTGTGAGTGTCTCCTGGCAACTCCTTGAATTCCCAATTGTCTTCAGCAAATCATGACATGGAATACCAAACAATCCACTGAGATCATGGGCCATGCCACAGTTCTATTGCTCATCTATGTGACTGTGCAGACAGCAGCCTCATTCTCAGCACCACTGATGGTTGTTGTGTCACTGAAAATCCATTTTACCAGCTTGTTTCTAGATGTGCCCTCCCCATCCTATGAAAATTCAGATGCATATAGGCCCTGTGTAGAATCAGAAAATTCTGATTCTTCTTGATACCTGCAAAGATGTGGCTCCTTTTCACCCCTTCAGCCTACTTTCAAGAGCTGTAAGCTTGGGGCCCATTATAGAACTCTCCCAGTGGACGGTAGAAGCTCAGTATTTTGAGCTTCCAACGTAATTCAACTTTGCCAAATATTGTGATTGCTTACAACCAAGGTTGGTCAGTCTGCTGTCACCTTCACAGAAAAAATCCCAGGCTTCAGCTATGGAGAAAGTGTAACCATTTGCAGCCACAGGCTTCTGGGAAGAATGGAGATATCCTGCAGAGTGATTGTCAAAAGGAGAAATGGATTTCCCTGATGCAGTGATAGAGATGTACAGCAAATTTTAGCACTCTAATTAGTTTCTTGATCAGAGGAAGACAACTCTTCAAGGCAAATGTAAAGGTCATCACAAATCCCAGAGAAGTATTCATGTCTTTTGCCGTATTTGCTGACAGATATTTAAATACAACCACTCACTTTTCCTGTAGATATTGTCAGCAGATGCCAGACATCTGACAAGCAGCAATGAATTTGTACCACTGCCCTGACATACCAACAACAAGGAAGTGGATAGAACTGCTAAGTGCTCTTTCTGTGCTGCTGGGAGATAGATTTGTGGCAGCAAACGCTTACAGGTCTATGTGATGCTTAGAGGACATAGCGACTTCTCTGATGGTTTAACTTGGTGAACAACATTAGCAGGGGAAAGGAAAAGTGTTTTCTCACTGGAGTACTGTGAGAGGATGTGGGAGATGGGATCCTCATGAGACTTGCTGTATGACCTTAGCAAATGAAATGATCTTAAAATGTTTAATTACTGCAACCTAACTACCTATTGACTGCAAGACTGACTTCAGGTGCTGCAGATGAGGTGAGTTTATTCTCTTTCAGTTCTCTGTGTGTACAGCAGGGACAAAGGTACTTCCTTTCCCCACCTTTTCATTATCACTTCTTTTAACAGTAAAAGCTTCAAGGTAAGGATAGGTGTGGATGCAATTGTGATGTGAATGGATACATTCCCATTATAGCACAGGATCCTGCACACAGAAGATATTGACATGAATGAAGCACCCATGGTGAGAGGAATAACAATTTTTATTGTATAATAAACTGTAAACTGTACAGCAAGGTTTTGGTATTAATCAATACTTTTATAGGAAGACTAGAAGAAGTACCAGCTGCTTCCCATGGTATCTAATTCCTGCAAAGAATCTGACCTTCTTCCCCTGTCAGGATTATTCAGTGTCCCTGTTCCATTGTGTTGTGCCTCCAGCATGCTTCCCAACCTAACATGGAAAGGATGTGTGTTGTTAGGCCACATGGACAATTCTCAGAGTGTGGAACATGTACATTGAGTCCTCCTAGAAATCTTGTTCTTACAGACTGTGAACAAGAGATTTCTTGCTGGGAAAAGACTTCAGGAGGGAGAGTAGGGGATTTTACTTGGACTTGTATACTGCAGACAGATCTTTGTCTGCACTTAGAGACCTGGTGAATCAAATCTCATCTTTCATATTATTAGATGATAAATGCATAAATCAGTTCCTTTACTAATTAGAAATGTACATACGAAAGTAGATGTTACTTTGATTGGAAACATGATGGAAGAGGGATGTATATCATATCCTATATTCTTGAAGAAGTACTAATCCATGGGTTAATGTATGTGTTAAAATCATAAATACATAACTTGATAGGTGTTTTTACATGGGTGAGTTTATCACTCACTAATCATCTCTCTCAAAACCAAATGTAAGATTTTACTTTACATGGACTTCATGTCCCTCTAGTATGCAAATGGACAAACTATATGTGTGAAATATCCTTAGATGTTCAAGAAAAAAAGAAGGAAGGAAGACATAATGTAAAAGTAAAGCCAAAGAACACAACTGTTCCCTAGGAAGCAGTGAGGTTTTCTTTTTCCCTTGCTTTTCCAACTCCTGCATGCACAAACAATATACGAAATTCTCAGAAGGAAAGTTTGCCTGTTAGTATTTATATCCTCTTGCATAAATCTTCAAACAGAACAAAACTTACAAGTCTGACCCATTTTAATCTCCAAGTAGGCCAATGAATTTAATTAATATTATTATGGAAGTGTGAGGATGGCAGCCCTCCTTCCCATCAACATTGTTTAATTTGATGGCTGCGCCTGAGTCAGGTGGGGCATTTGTGTCATTCACGTTGTGCCTGTCAAAGCTCCTGGTACCACTTCATAAGGCTGAACTACAATTTGCATTGCTTTAAAAGGTGCATCTGGTAGAAAAAAAATTTTTGCTTGATCCACATTGAGACCTGAGGAGAACAACATCTTCCGTGTTGTTCCTCCCATAACCTTTACGTCTCTCTGTGTACACATAAACTATATTCTATCTACACACACTGCCTGTCAATAGGCATGGATAATGGCTTTCACAGCCTTTACAAGTGTTCAAGGAGAAGAAAGTGGGTTTGTAGGGATATTGAAGTTCAGATTCATCACATTAAACAGAGAAGGATGAATTACAAATCTGAAAGAGGAACACTGAGAAGGAATTTAACTTTCTTAAAATCTGGTGCTTCTCCCATTTTTTCTTTCTTTCACCAAATTTCCTCCTGTATGATTACACAAACTCTAACCCCTTGTGAATAAATTCAGCTTAAGAAATTTTCTCATCCTAGCTTGGGACAAGAAAATTAGCCCTTTTTAAAATAGTTTTTCACCTGATCAGTTCACAGCACAGATGCTTGTAGCATTGTAAAAGAAAGGATCATGGACGGAGCAGGAGTGAGAAGTCAGAGCTGGGAGAAAGGTGGGAATGTCCTCTCCAGTGAAAGTGCTAGTTCCTCCTGCTTGAACTGGCATGACAGGTACAGTATTGGCTGGCTCAGCTTAGGTCCTACATGCACAGGTTGGGATGTCTCTTCTGAGTTGACTTGTTTATAGACATGAAAAAGAGCAGGAATATTTTAGAGCCTGCCACCAAGCTGTCCACCTGGGACAGATGAGCTGTTTGAAGTGTCTACACTTGGGAAAAGCTTGGCTTGACAATGAATGCATCACTTCATAGGACAGCTTTCCCCATCCTCCATTTCTGATCAGACCCTCACCAGGAAAAGGCTTTGTAACCTGGTTTTCATACCCAGTCCCTGGCCAGTATGCTCTAACTTATTTTCTTCCTCTGACTTTATAAAGTACAGCACACTTGTGTTCTCCATTTTGAAGCACAAGTGATTATTTCACCACTATATGTACATGGCAACTGAGAGATGCAATTATGATATGACTTATTCAGGTTGTGAATGTGCCTTCAGAAAGCCCCCAAGCCTCCCAAGTGTCCTAGGTGTTTGTTTTTGTCACAGAAATGCATATACTCTGAATCAACTAACCAAGGAAATTAGTCTCTTTTATTTATATACCTGACAGAAGGAATATCTGTTCCTAAATTGTCTTGCTTGGATATAAATTAACATTTGAACTCCACAGGAAGAAAAATCATGTCCATTTATGATTTCTCATCCTTATATTTATCATGTAAAAAGTAGCACGATCTAGATTATGGTACTAATGAATTGTTAAAAGCTTTTTCTAACTGAATAAATAAGTTTAAATTATAAACCTTAAATTATCTTTTGAATTTCAACTATTATGAAAAGGAATTCTAACAAAAACAATTAGGAGGTAAAAGAAAATGTGGCATTTAAACGATACAAAAATAGGGAGGTCGTCTGTTTGGTTGTTTTTCTTTAAACATTTATATTTTTCTTTGTTCATGGAATGGAATGGAATCTATTTAAACAAGAATCTGAGGTTAATATAAAGTGACATTTATTTTAGTTTTAAGTCAGGAATGCAAAACAAAATCTTTCTAGTCAGAGCAGCCCACTGTGTTTGTTGAGTCCTGGTGGATTAAATAAATTTAAAAATAAAATCTAAGTCTATTTCAAAGCTCACCAGAATACTGAATGTAGGAACAGGCATGTTTTGTTTTTTTTTTTTTTTTGCCAGAAAACATTTAAAAAGCCTGAAGCAAGTTAACAGTCTAAAGGCTATTTTTGCCTGATTTCTTTTGCCAGGAACAGCGCCAGGAATATTCCCCCAGGAAGTTGTGCAACACAAGATGCAAACATTTTGGATGGGAGCTAAAGAAATGTTTTGTAGATCTCAAGCTGCAGAGGGAGTTCAGGTGCTCATTTAAAGATTATTGGCAAGTTGAAAGCCCAGATTTCTCCTTACCTGATGAAGTCTAATTACTTTATAAGAGAGCAGTGGACTAAATTAGCCTCTGGAGGTACCTATAGCTCTTCATTACCTCTACAAGGGGTGTAGGGTGAAAATGCTCAACAGTTACTTGGATATTAAGTAGAATTTTCAGAAGTTAATCATATTGCTGAATCCTTCTTTCTTCACGACCCCCTCCCCAGTATATTGGTTGCATAATATGTGCTGAGGACTCTGGGTTTGTGCAGTTTGAAGAGAAGGCTGAGGGGCGACCTCGCTGCTCTCTGCACTTTCCTGAGAATGGGAAGTGGAGAGGGAGGTGCTGAGCTCCTCTGGTGCTGATGCCTCGAGTCTGCCAGCATTTAAGAGGCATTTGGACAAACTTCAGGGATGGCCCTGAAGAGGTCAGGCAGCTGAAGTAGATGATGATTGCAGGTCCCTTCTAACTGAAATATTCTATTCTATCCTATATACATGTAAGCTTCTACATATATTAATATACATATTCCAGACTGTGACTAACACTGCAGAGCTTTCAAGATAGAATGAGGCTCTTTCTTGTTCCTGGAACTCCCACCTGCTCTGCACAGATAAGTTTACCTGACTTATGGAGAGATACTGGATTTATTTTCACCTGATTCATGCATCTTTCATCGAAACACAACTGTTTCTGGTCAAATGTCATACACAAATTTTTCAATGTGAACAAAGTTGAAAGTGTACTCTCTTGCTTCCTTTGTCCTTATGTTAACTACTCCAGGGCTGAAATATAGCTGATTTTCAAAGGAGAGGGAAAGCCTGCAGCCAGGGGATTCATGTCAATGAGAACACAACCCGTTCTGTAGACAAAGAGTCTGCAAAGAGATTCAGCACAACACAATCAAAAAAGGATCAGTGACATTCATGGCAGATATCTTTTCAAGCCTCTTGTCTGGAAGAAGCTCATGTGCACTGTAGGGAAACACAGAAGGTGAAAAGGCTCTTAGGTGTGAGAAGAAAGCAAGATTCAGGAATAAAGCAGAAGAGTTTAGGGATCAGTTTTAGCTGTGAAAACTTGAAGATAGAAGAGGATACAATTAATAGCAAGTAAGGACATTAAAAGAAGGGTTAGAGTTTCTAGGTTTGGCTGAAATAGGTTTTGAAGTTGTAAAAAATACGCTTAGCAAGATAGATAAGTTTAAACTTAATAATGGAACATTGTGTGTTCTTATGTAAGGTATAACAAGTGAGTATTGTGTACAGCAGATGTACGTGCGCTGTTTATGCTTGGTTAAAACAGTTGTCTGTAACTTTTAGAATCATGCTATTGGCTGAGAAGCTTTTAAGAATGCTCTGTAACCAGGAAGCCTTTGGATGTCTGTGAGCTTTGTACCATCTCTATCTCAACTCTGTATGTGAGACTGATAACAGAATAAAATAATAAAAGGCTCCTGGAATGCTTTTCCAAGCTCCCTGTCCCGTTTGCTCGCTGAAAACGCCGGCAGTGCACTGGCCTTATATATGGCTTGTGAGACTGGGCTGTGTTAAAGTGACAGGAGAAAGAGTACTTGTCTTTTTAAAGACTTTTGTGCCTTTGGTAACAGCTTCAGCTGTGATGTCTCTGAAGACCTGTCTTTGTGACAGTTTTGTCATTTTGAGTGGGCAAAGAAAGGAGGAACCCTTTAGTGAGATTTGGCTGCACCACTACACTTGTCAGATACCTTTTAGCATGCAAATCAAGAGTGGTTGTAGTTAAATCCAATTCTGGTCTTTTTTCTTTCTACTTCTTGAAGTATATAAATCCTAAACTTTTTAAACCCCTCCAGACACAAGCATTTTCTGTCACTCACAAAAACAGAGCCAAGTCTTGCTTTAAAAAGGCCAAAACAACAACAAAAAACCAAAGTCACTTTAACATTGAACAGAATCAGAAAGAAAATTCTGCTTTTCTACTTACTGGAAAAAAAAGAACCCAAACTCAGAAAAATATCTATTTAATGTGATGCTAAAATATACATGTATGCATCCACACACACACAGACACACTCACTGGTGTTTCTGTAAAAAATCTCTTCTGGATGGAAAAAGAGGTTTTGCAATCCAGATACAGATAAAATATTTAAATTCAGATATACTCCAGAAGGTAAAGAAAGGTCATCTTACAGGTGAGCAACACAGAGTTAGAAGAGAACTGACAGGATCAGGGTTGCTCTTGCCATCACTTCTGTGATGTGTAGTTTTGCTGCTTCCAAAATCCTCTAACTACAGACACGCCCTGTGGATTTGCCTGGAATTGAAGAGACCCTACTGAAATCTGTCATTTTGCTCCAACTCTTTCAAATACTTTCAGGTGAGGTCCTGAGGTCAGTCATTGTTTAAATCTCCATGGACTCTGCCTCCAGAAGAGGAAGCAGGGGACTAACAGGTTCCTTCCAGGAGTTATGCTCTCAGCAGAAGGAAATGCTGTTGACTGCTCAGTGCTTCAGTGTGTACATCAGCCTGTGAACTGCAGCAGAAGGGAGACTGTACTAAACTGCTCGTAATACAGAAACCTCCATGTAGGACAGGGATAACAGCTGGAGAAAATAACATCTGGAATATCCACAAATATTACCAGAAGATCTGATTCTTTCTTCCTCTCCTCTTTGCAAACAAGGAGAATTGCCTCACAGTATAATATTAATAATTATAATTATAGATATATTATTAAAAAGAATATTAATAAATAATTTTAAAATTACGTGATACTCGGCTCTGCTATTAATGGAAAATACTAGAGTGCCTCAGAAACATCAATCCAGCCAGCAATCTGACCTCTGACAAGGATGTATTTTGCCCTTCCAGAGGTCTAAATCCCAAAGCAAGCACCAAGATTTTAAATAGCTTTTCTTGATAGAACCAGAATTATCCATTATTAGTCATAGCAGAGCACAGGCAAACTAATATTCTTGCAGGGGAGGAAACAGATCCCTCTGCACAGCAGTCACAGACATTTTTCAGTGATTATCATTCATCAACACTTCCACCTTTAAGCCATTTCAACCTTGCTTGGTATTTCCTCAACATGGAGGACATGACAGTAGAGTGTCATCCCTCCTGACAAAAAATATTTTGCTGTCTTGTAAACACGGAAGTTTAAGTTTACCTAACAACACGGAAACAAAAGTCAGTGCTACTCATTGGAGTAATAAATGTCAGCAGTGGCACTTCAGTAGAGAAAATTGTCTCAGCCATTGCTGTTCATCCACACTTAATGAGAAGGACAGCCAAACACAATTGTAGTGCTGGGCAGAGTGAAACTCTCTGGTACCATTACATTTTATCTCCAGTAATAAAATCACGCCCATTAGGCCTTCAAGAACTTGTACATGACAGTGGGGAGATAAGCATGGTGTAGGGATAGTTCATTTTTAATTGCTAAATCATTACCTGCTAGAACTCTAGTGGCAGAGATGAGGCTTCTCCTACTGGTTTCAGTATTCATAGTTTCTTATGGCTTTGGGGAAAGACTTCTGATTTTTGCACAGATAACACAAAAGTGGAGGGTGACTGATGTGAGAAAGTAGAAGGAATCATAGCTGATACTCTGAGAGTGAGGGGTTATTCAGGAAGTGATTGTTTATGATTTCACATGTTTGTGATTTCATTCTTTCTCTTGCTCTGTCAGATTTGCTTACCTGTGCTTTTGATTTCCAATTTTTGTTGTTTTTCAGAACACTTATTGGTTGGACAGATGCCAGAAGTGAGAGGTCTCCTTTACTCATTCTCTTTGTGATGGAACACACCAGTTTTTCCTACAGAGTCAGCACTGCTGAGGGGAGTAGGAGTTAGGGTCCCTGAATCACAGCAGCAGGTTAATAACCTAGACTAACGTGCAGGGATGAAGTAATCAACATGGAGGTTTAATGTCAAACCCACAAATGCCTTGCTTTGGCTTTTCAGGAAAATATGGGTATTTTAGGATCTTGGAATAATCAGCTAACAGACATTGCAGTAGCTGTCACAGGTAGAAAACCTGAGATTTCTTAAGACAGATCCTGGTAAAATACATGGCAAGTTTCCACAGCAGTATCTGATCACACTGGGAAGGGAAGCATTAGCCAGTTCTAAAGCAAACATACAGATCAGAATTTGAGGAGGATATCTGTGTTAGCAGGTTTTGCATTTACAGAGAGAATCAGGTCCTCTATAATGGGCAGCATGTCTCAGCCTGCTCTGAGACTTCCTAGCAGCAGTTTGGCTGCAGATGGCTAGTGTCTATGGGCCTTACTGTGTTTGTGGGATAGTTTTTTTAAAAGCAATAGCCTTGGTAAAAGTTTCAAGATAATTTAGCAATAACAGCAATGGGCCATGTGAGAAACAAAAGCTAGTTTCTTGCTAAAGTGATCCTTAATAAAAAGATTATGCTGCTTGCTGCTTTGAAAGAAAATGTGCAGGTGAAAAGCCAGGAAGGGGATAGAGCATTTGTCCTTTGTTTTTCATTCCAGCTTAATCAACACAGCACTAAATGACATAATCACTCTGAGCTGTTGCTGTTCTTTTAATTTTTCCCACAGACAGCTTCTTCCCTTGGTGTGCCTGTATCACATGGGAAATTAGGAGCCACTTGCTGACAGTGATGTAGGTGAGGGAATGAATGACCACTGAGCTGCTGCACAATCAAACGCTTGTGCAACAAGATTTTGAAGAAAAGGAGGTTCTACTGCCAGTCTGCATTACTTTCAATATTGTTAAAGAGAGTATTTTTTTTTTCACCAATCTAGCAAAGGGAATTAGCTGGACAAGCCTTAGGAAAGAACATGAATATTGTATGGAACGGAATAAGGTACATCTGTGATTCTCACTTGTACTGGAGGGACCCAATGAACCCTGGGGAGGCATAAGCAACTGGAACTGTGGATCAGGAGGAAAAATCAAGGTGTTTCAATGGATGTGTGCATAGCTGTAGTTATTCCCCTAAAAATAGTGAAAGTACAAGTGGGCAAGGGACTTACAGCTGATATCTTCCAAATGAAAAAATTACTTTGTGGAGGATATGAGGTTTCTGAGTTAGCATCATTGCCTGGGAAAAAGTCAAAATATTTTGTATCTTATTCTTTCATTTCAGCTTTGCCTAAATTGGGAACTCCTTGGATCAGTGGATCACCCTATGGGAAGTGCATGCCTTCTACTCACAGCCTCTTTTGTGTTGGCCTTCACTCTTGAACATTTTTTCTCATAGAGAACATGGTTCCCTTCTCAGCATCAAATGACACAGAGATCCTGAGAAACTTAGGTTAGTTCAGCTCAAGTTCTGCAAGAGAATGGGGCATCTGGATGCCAGTCCCCGCAGACACTGCAGCAGTGCAGGCAAATATTGCTCTGTATCAAGGGAATCTTCAGTGTTTCAAATCTAATGGCATGGAAGTACAAGATTTTCCTCTTTCTCTAAAAAGACCAAAAAAAAAAAAAAACCCCACAAAAAACCAAACAAACAAACAAACAAACAAAAAAAAAAACAAAGGCAATTTTTTACTTATCATGAGAAGAACACCAATGTGGAATTATCGTGGATTTATCAGAAATTTCAGCTTCTGGCAAGTTTTAGTAAGTACTGTAAATGTGAACAAAACTATTGTCTTTTAGAGGAGTCTGTAGTTGTACCTGATTTGTTGGGAGTGAGAGATGTACCAACCATACTTTGTCAGTGTCGGGTATCAATTAAGCATCAGGAGGTGCAGGGCATACAGCCTGTTTATAACTCACATTTCAAATTGTTTCTTTTGTGAGGCAGAAGTACCCATCGTGCCTCTTGCCAGGAGGTTTAACTCCAGCCATCCTTTCCTTATGATACTTTTGTGTGATGATTGCCTATTCAGTGGCATCAGCAGTACGAGTTACAAACCCAGCTGGCTTCTCTCTGATGCAAAGGAGACAATTCCATTCCACATGAGGACAAGCTCAAACCCTATCTCTTTTTTCCATGGCTTCTCTTTCCAACAGGGAAAAACAATTTGTGCCATTTTTTGTGGCAGATGCTCATGAAAATATTAGAAACAGGGAACAGTAGTAAATGCTTTCTCCCAAATAGTGGAAATCCTGATTGTTCTCCCAGAATACTTTTATGATCTCGAGGAAATCACAGTTTTTGTGTCTGGTTTCCCCAGCTTCCACAAAGGGCAATAATATCTTGGTATTTCAAATGTATGTGGCAATGAGAAATACTTATTGAGAGATGCTCAGGAAGAGGATGTGGCAGAGATAGGTTTATAGATAAGTGATATTCTTAAGCATCCATGAAAACAAAAGTGATTAAGTGACTGCAGAACAAGACAAACTGTTTAGTTGTAAATCTCTGCAAAATGGCATTATGTGACATTCAGAGTGCTAAGTTTAAGAAATTAGTTCTCATTTTCTCTGCATGTCAGCTCCCTAATGAAGGCAGCATCACAATTTTTTGACATGGAGTATCTCATGAGACATTTACAGATCTGTTCAACTTGACTTTTGACTTTGTCCAACATCATCCAGCATTCAGCTAAATACCCAAACACAAGAACCTCAACTCTTCAGTCATTCTACATAAAATAAACAGTGTCCACGGACAAAATTTATTCTTCATCTCTTACTCACACTGTTAGATCTTACAAGAGAAGCTGAAATTTTTAGATATGTTCTATATGGCCCAAAAATTGCAAGCATGAGGCCAGTTTCTATAAAGAGATGCCCACCAGCATCTACACAAACAAATCTGAGGAGGAAAACAAGGTCTTTACTCTGTTTCAAGATAATCCCAGGTCTGGAATCCAGTGAAGCACTACATAGCAAACTGCTGGAGTTGGAACTCACCTCTGTGTGGACCCTTCTAAGATTAGAGACCTACCATTAGTGGATGCCATTTATGAGGATGTACCAAATTAAAGTTTGAAAATCTATACAATAAATGAATGAAGATATGCCAGAATGATAGATTCTTAGAAGACTTTTACTTGCTTCATTCTTACCCCACGAGACAGTGAAACGATATTTTACAAGGAAAACTTGACATTATCATTTGTTTGCTCAAATTCAGAAGTAGATCTTCAGTGATGGTAGGCAAGAACAATCTATTAAATCTCCCATTATCACTGTTGGTAGTTATTGCTTAATGCTGCTGTGAAGTATGGGGGTTCAAGCTCCAAAATCTCTGGTGCAGAGGTGTGGAAGATGGAAGTGGAAAGGCAACAGAAGCAGATGATCAGATCAGAAATCACTGGCAAGACCCAGGAAGATGTGAGGTTTGAGTGGGGAGGAAGGGGTAAGAGAGAATAAGTCAGAGGAGACTTATGCAGCAGTCTGATTGTCAAGAAGAGAAATTGTTCTCATGTTTCTTTTTCCTCTGGCAGAACCAGAGCCACCACTGAAACAAATGAGGTGAAACACTGATCATAAAAGATCTCCTGTCTGTTGCCATGACTGAGATAAGAATGAAAGAAACTGACACAGGACCTAATTCAGGTCAAGTCTGGGGCTTTGTAGAATATAACACAAAATGATAAAAGAAAAACAAGACTGGGATAAGTGATAAACTGTGTCCTCCATCCTAACCCTGTCATATTTGCAGCTAATAAACATGAAGATTAATTGACAGAAATACAAAATTCACTGCTGTTCATGGGATTGTCAGTGTTTGCAGCAGGTCTGCCCACTATGTCACTGATGTTATTCTTTCCTTCCCTAGAAAACAGAAGCAATTAGCTCAGCTAAATGTGATTCCACTGATTTTGGGTACTCATTATTCCAGGGAACTATACACTGAACTGTGTTAAAGAGAAAAGGCAACAGGCAAAAAATAGAAAATGAA
This sequence comes from Aphelocoma coerulescens, assembly GCF_041296385.1. Classification (NCBI taxonomy): domain Eukaryota; kingdom Metazoa; phylum Chordata; class Aves; order Passeriformes; family Corvidae; genus Aphelocoma; species Aphelocoma coerulescens. The sequence goes on from NC_091020.1 coordinate 25,810,252, forward strand.
AACTGGAAGGATCGCAGTTATTTGAGAAATTGTTTCAAATTTTGCAGATAGTATCAGCACTTCTCTCTTGCACTGAAAAAAGAAGATGGTTTGTGGATAATTGATTTTTAAAAATTAAAACTACGACACTTCACTACCATCAAAATGAGAAATAATACCCTGGATGCTAAAGCTCTCACAATTTGAGAATTTTAAAATAAAAAGTTATAAGTGTCTTTCTTTTAAATGAAAACTTGGCAATATGAAATGTATTAAAATGTATTTTAAAAAATATAAAGATTTTTTCAATGCCAAAGTAAAATGAATCACTTTTCTTGGTATTGACAATATCTGCGGATGGTTTTTTATGAAAAATAAAAATGACAAAGAAGATATCTCCATTTTCATTTAATCTACAGCAAATTTTTTTCCTGATTTTTAAAGTCAGCCACTGAATAAAAGATGTGTTCTTCATTCTGATCTAGTTGTGATCTAGACAGGGTGATGTGAAGATAGTCATAGTACCTTTAATTTACAGATAAAAAAAATAGAGCACTGAGAGAACAGATGACTTTCCAAGATTACCTGTGACAAGTAGAAGGAAGGTAACCTGAACACCATCTTAAATAATACCCTAATTTTACCTCTCCTGCATGGGGAGCAGCAAGTGGACTTTCAGATTGCAATATACCAGTAAGTTCCTTCTTTGTATAAAATAAGACTTGCCTGTCTGCAAGTAATTTGCACAGCATTTCAAGGTATCCATCCCAGGTCTCCACATTTGCTGACAAGGGCAAGTACCTGTGGATAAGACAGCCACAAATCATTATCTGTTGCAATGACTGAAGATGAAATTCTGTTTTCAGCTCTGAAGTCCTTACTCTGCAATACATCCAAGATTATACCTGAGGATTTTGTGAGCAATTTTTCTACCACAATGCAAATGAGTCTCTTTGAGAGCCTGATGTTTTTTAACAGGTATCTTGCCTAGAAGTCATTTATCTGGCAGAAATGATGCAGTTTCTTTCCTCATACCTCTGTGATATACTCAGAACCTGGTCTTCTCCTTACTGTTGTGTTAGAGTCTCAAGGTTAACAGAAGCTGAGAGTGTTCTGTTTGTACATCCAAGGCAAGGAAGCACAACACTGAGGTTAATGCACAGCTGAGAAGGGAAGTTTGAGCCCCAAATTCCCACTGATTTCAAGAAGAAATGGAAATGCTCTAAAAGGCACTCACTGCAGGCCTACACCTTACTCAAGCCAGGATTTCTTTCTGAAGAAGGTTGTTCAGCTTGAGGCATAAGGGGAGTAGCTGTTTGCTAATGAGAACAGAGATGGGATGGCAACCAGACAGTTCTTCAGGGTACCAATCTAACTTAAGTACTGAAGGCACTGAACAGCAATGGGCATTCAAGGCTTTATGGAATTTAAAGGCAATTTGCCTTCTGCTGTCTTTGCTTTCCCAAGATGCATGTGGAGAATAGAGAAGACACAGAGTGAGAGCTGAACTGAGCTGGCCTGGGAGTGAAAACAAAATTGAACTGTGCTTACATTGCTGAAACTTTTACATTGGTACACTTTTGAGGACAGCATTGGACCCTGATCAAATAACAGTGCTTATGTTGCCTGCCCAGGGCTCTGGAAACCTAATCCCATGTTCTAAGTCTGAAAAGCATAGGTTGCTCTGGGACCAGTTACTCAACACATATTCAGACTTTCAGAGGTGTATATATTGTCCTTACTCAAAGTCACATTTGTAATGTGAGCACCATCACAGTGAAGTGCTCAGATATAAGATGACTATTTAATTATCAACAGAGACAGGCCCAGCTGCTGTTGCAGTTAGTGGAAATTTTCCCTTATTGCACAATAGGAACTGCAGAGAATCTATATTTTAGCTTTTCTTTTGGCATTCATTCAGTATCTTGTAATGACCAGCATAAAATCTTTCAAATCACTGAAGGACCACTCACTGCAGGGGAGGAACATCTGTACACTTCCAGAGAACCACGACCTTCCTGTGCTAAGATCAAGAGCTTATTTGACTGAGATTTCAAGCCCTTTTTAGATAAACTGAGAGGCAATTACTCCCTGGCTCCTCTCTTTTCTGTATAGAGGGAACTTTGGCTCTCTGAAGCACCAATTAAAAAGCCCCACAACTCTCGCTTTGAATTGCTTCATTGCTCCTGTTAATTGTCTCGTTTGAGTCTCTGCCAGAGTGAAAGTACCTTGTTACAGAGCTATGAACCTGCAATCAACTTTGAAAACTTCCACTTTATAAGTGCAATCTTGCGCTTTTTTTTTTAAACCCTAAATGAAAGGGGAAAAAATAGAAAAATGTATTAGGTGTTTCCTAAATCAAAGTCTTTAATAACATGTTAATCTAAGTTTTTATAGATTCTAAAATGCAGTTATAGACAGCTGAAATTTTCCTATGGCTTACTGTCAAATATACAAGAGACTGTTTGGAAAGTCTGTAAGCACTGTAATCATGGATAAAATATATTCTGCAAGGGGACTCTAAATTTGCAGTAATTATGTACCATTTAGTTAATCTGTCTACATTATTTATGAAGAGTATTTTTTAGTTAAATACTTGAAGAGTTGACAGGGTAATGTTCAACAGCTACTTGGAACAGAAGCGATGGAGAGGCAGTAAAAAAATAATTTCAATTTTAAATTACTCTCTTTGTGTTCATTTCCATGTTTGTTTTTAACTCAAAGACAAAGTGCGAGATCTCTTTTTTTAAAGGAAGATAAAAATAAGAGTGTGCTCTGTGTGTGCATAACTTCTGTGTACATCTGTAAGGCAACACCCACGTTAGAGTGAGACACAGATGGCTTGGGCTTTTCCAGAGACCTCAGCTACCTGTCCTTTTCCACACTCAGTTCCACAGATGCAGTTTCCCACAAAGATTTTTTCATTTGCAAGAGGAGTAGAATTATATAGAGGTCAGTGTCACCACATGTTTTTTACATCACATAACGTATATAAATATACAAGTGCACTGAACTCTCATCCTCACAGTCATAGAAAATGCAGAACACAAAAGACAGCAGGGGCTGTTTTCCTTGCCCTTTTCCCACTACTGTGCAAGAAGAGGACCAGGACAAACCACTTTTCTGCAATAACACCTGTAATCTGGCAAAAGTAGGAAGAAGGGATGGCTCCCAGATGGAGAAGACGATAAGGGTAGATAGAAGATGAGAAAGTGTCAAATGTACACATGTCCAAAAGTGGGCCTGACTGATAGAAAGTCAGGTGAGCAGTCCCCTGACTTCACAGGAATTGCTGTTGTACATTTCTGAATCCCTTGTGGATAGAAGGAGGGTATCTGTGTGCAGAGAGGGGGGAGGATTGGATGCATGTGTACAAATCCTCCCAAAGCACCGACACTACAACCAGCTGGGACAGGTTTATAAATTACTTCCCCTTGTTTTTCTCTACCTCCTAAACCCTGAGATTAACTGTCATTAGAACAAATTCCCATCTCCCTGTGGGATTTCCTCCATGAATAAAATCTGCTTTATTTGCCCACGTGAGCTGTCTGTACAGCATGTATCAGATTCATGTGTTGTTTATAACCTCGTGAGACGTAACATGCAAAAGCTGTTCCTTCAAAAATCAAATTAATGCCATTCATTATAAGGTGAGTGGTGACTCACCACCAGATGATGAGCCTGAGGATTTATTCCTCATGCAAGTTAGTGGCATGAATTTTTTTTTTCCTTTGCAAACTGAAGGTGAGTGCATTCACTGTCCCAGAAGGGAACAGTCAGTCAGCCAGTTTTATCAGGTCTTACTGAACGTGTAAAAGTATTATTTTTGTGATTCACTGACATCCATGGTTATAGGAGATGCCTGTAAGGCACTGCCACTAAAATAACCTTTATTTGAATCAGGTGTCTGTGCACTTTGGGTTTTTTTTAGGTTTTGAAGCTAAGGGCTGAACCATGTGTTATGTGCTGTTGCATGTGCTATGGTGTGTTCTATGGCAGTGGCTTGATCCAGCAGGGTTATGTGCCACATGTGGCACCCAAGGAGTGAACAAGCAGCTCCAAGAGAAAACTGCCTCTTCTGATGGCAGCCTTCATTGTACTGGGTTTGATGAAGTTCTGGTAGGCTGAAGGGAAAGCAGATTTGGTAGCAAGGCTCCATAGAGCCACAGCCATTTTGTATTCATGATTTATTTCCTGAAGTCAGAGGACTGATTCCATGAAAAGTCCCAGGTTCAATCAGGCAGCTGCACAAGACAAACACTGGTCAGAGGAGGAATGCTAAGTTTTCTCTTCTGATTCCTTATCCAGAGATGTGGGACATGTCTTGTAAGTTACTTTCTACATTAATTTTTCAGTAAAATGCTGTGAGGATTTCTGACAAAATGAATAGTACTTCTTTATGAAAATAAAGAAAAGCTACAGATATAATCCACTGATGAGAAGTATAGAGGGTACTGCCAGGTTCTACAGGACTTGACAAAAGAGCTGCCGTCTCTTCCTCATCAAGAAATGAACTCTGGGAATCCATCAGAGCAGCACTGTTCTTATTACTGCTGTGGTAAGAAGGGTGCAGCAGAATTAACTCATCCAGATAATGCCTGGTTGGGACATGGCAGTTCTGCTGCTATCATTCCTAACACATCAGAAGAAGATGACAGCTTAGTGCTGCCTGATTGCACACGTCCTGCTGTGCACCTGTCTGAACCTTTTCCTGACATTTTTGCTCTGCATGAAAAGGTGAACAGTGAGGAGTCTCACTTTGTATACATTGTTTTCCCTCTTTGGTCCCATCATCCTAAGATGCAACCCCAACTTTCCAGGTGCTGATCCTTACCAGAGCCTGGAGGCTGAGACATAGACAAGGGGTGAGGACCAGCTTCAGTGAGGAGAGAGGGTGAAGAGACAGAACGATCTGGGTCCAGCTACAGTGCAGCTATTGCAATATACTGCAAATAACCAATTCCTCTTAAATTTGCTGTTTAAATCAGAAGAATTTCAGCTAATACTAACCTCTCTAGCTGAGGGTAGTGTTGCAGCATAGCTGTAAAAAGACAGAGCCCAGCAATCAGTACTCAGGGAGCAGTCAAGTGCTCCTTGGTTTTGCTGTCAGTTTTGTTTTTAAGCCATCTTTGATGTGCCTTCCCCCTGCAATGCAGACATGAGAAGAAGGTTATTTATATTGAAGCTAATGTAGAAAACACACCTGAGACATTACTGACTGGTTCCCTTCAGCTTCTTGTCACCTCCATCTTCGCCATCCTTGGCTCAGCTGCACAGCAATAAGTACAGAGCCTGTGCTGACTGAGGAGAACTGAATCAGCCCGAAAAAAATTGATGAGACCTTAGGTACCTTTTCTTTTAGGAATTTTTTTTTCCCCTTGTACAGTTATAGAGGGCCACTGACCATTACAGTGACAAGGAAAATAAACAGGCTATAAAATTCATGGTGTTAAACTCCCATTGGTCTGAACTCTCAAGCCTTAGACTTTTCAGTTTTTCCTCTCCCTTTCTGGCATTCAAGGTAAGCAAGATATTAGGAGATGCTGGGCTCCTGACCAGGAAGCCATCCTCCCAGGAATAATTGGCATTTACCACAGGATTCAACAAAGACTTTGAAACACGATTCCTTTCTGACTCACCCTGTGATTTTGCTGAAGAGGGTGGGTATTTTTAAAAAAGGAATGCCTTGAAGGATCGATGACACAAGAAAGCAGTTTAGTAAAAAGGAACTGACAGGTTTCCATCTGCTTAGCAGGTCTTTCATCCCGGTTGCAGAGAGTGATGAACACATTCAGATGCACAGACTACACTCAGTTATTGACACTCACTGATGAGCCATAAGTGCCACTTACTATGGCACTGCTCACTCACTGCTTCTGCAAATGCAGCTGTACCCTCAAACCATGGTTGAAGTAAGGCTGTGCCTGACTTGTCATGAAGTTAAATAAAGAGATGATTGCTTAATGCACAGAACCCGTTTTTATGCTGGTCTCTGAAATCTGAGCAGTGGTACCCACAGTGTATGAGGTCTGGTCTGAAAACCATGCTTCTTTCTGCAATTTCTGATATCCTATTCAAAATGAAGAGCTGCAATGGGGATAACTGTCAAAAATTATTTTTTTCCAAACATTTTTTAAAACAATGGACTTTTAATTTTTGGAATTAGATATTAATATATCATTTAAAAATAATTAAATAATATCTAAATACTCTAGTAAAATGAATTTATGACATACTGATTACAGTATGAAGATTACACAAAATGGTTTTACCTTTTTAAAATGAAACTTTGAATTAATCAAAGTAGGAATGTTGAAGTAATGTCACATTTCTTCATATTTTATCATAGGAGATGTTTCATGTTCAGAAATGTAAACTGGATCTAAGTTTTACATCAAGTGAGCATCTGTCTTTCAAAATAGTGAACAAAAAGGAAAACAGCTCATTTTGGTAGGGTTTAAGGCCATTTTTTCAACTGAAACTGAACACAATTTTGAGGTTTTTCAAAGGAATAAGGAATAAACCCACTAGCTCTCTGGAGTCTTGAGTGTGGCTTTGACTTTCCTGTGGAGTTCAATGAGAGATCAAATATTCAAGGAGAGACATGACCATTCTATAAACAAATTGGAGACTCTCAATTATACAGGGGCCCTAAACGACTTTTAGGGAGAGGCTACCAGCCTTTGGGCAAGTGAAGAAGTTTAATTCAGGCCATTACATGCACATACTGTGACACTTCTGATGGACAAAAATTACAGGTGATTCACAGATATTACCCAGGTTCCCATGCACTGAACACATAAGGGCGCTGTGTTAGGGTGGGAAGTGAATGCAGACCTAGGCATGGTACTGCAGTTCTTGCAGGCAATTGGAGTTGCCGGTTTCCTTTTGTTCTTTTTAAAGCCCACTGCTTATTCTAGATATGAAAATCTAATGAACAGGGAAAAATAGAGGGCTTTGTTTGTCTCTTTATTTTTAATTTTTTATTTATTTTTTTTTTTTGCCTCAAAGGAATGCTATTTAAGAATGGGATTTATGAACACTGCTTCAAAGTCCTTTCACCAGAGGGCTTTAACAAGGAATATGACAGGTGCTAGGATAACTTTTAACCCAGTCAAACAGATAAATAAATAAAAGATTTGAAAATTCCACTTTGTTCTGCTGGTGGACGTAAGCAGTTTGACATTTCAGACTGGAATCCCAGATTGTCTGTTGAACTCAAGGATTAAAGAACGACAAGTATTTTTTCCTTTCTTGCTTTTGTAAAAGTACTCAAAGAAAGCAAGAGGCACAGTCCCAGAGATCAGTAAGTGAGTATAACAACATTTAAAAGGGCAGAGAAGAAAGAAAACAAGGAATCTGCTTCCTTAGGAGTCTGGTGTTTTGCTTCTAAACTGACTTGAGAGATTTCAACTTTGTTTTATTTCTGCATTAGAATTAAATTCAAAGCTTTAATGAAATGCAATTTTGTTGTAACTCCCCTTTCCACAATAAGAAGGTTGGGGATTTGGTGAGCTTCAAAGTCCTTGGAATCATCCAAAGTGTCTTCTCTAGGTCTTAGGAATATTTCTGTCTACAGTGTCATTGATCAACGCGTTGTTAAAACCTGGTTTGGTCCCAACAAAGTAACATTTGAAGAAAAACAGAGTTTGTGTTCTGAACAGCCCTACAAATGATCCTGCCGGTGTTTGGTGAGTGAGTCTGTGTTCACTCTCATCTGCCTTGGTTATGGGTCCAGCACCTCAATCACCTTCCTACCACCAGGAAGGATCAAATCCTTTATTAAAAAACTACTTTAGGCTCAACTACTTTTGTTCAAGTAAGACATGCCTGTAGGTAGTTTCAAGCTGTGAGGAGCCATCTTGTCTCCCTATTAACATGGATCAGTTTGAAATGCTTGACCCAGCTGGGGCCAGAAAGCTCAGCATTTTGGAAGATCAAGTCAATAAGCAGCTGATTGAACAGCAGAAATTATCAGCTGGACTTCTCTGGCTTGTGTTCTGCAGGTACCACTGGATGATAATAATGGCTCATTCCAATCCTAAAATCTAGAAATTGATGAGCTTAAGTAGACTACTAATATGCAGAAGCCTGTTCTGGACCAAGGCTCAAAGTAGCAAAAAATAGAAAAAAAAATCAAAGAATTGAATCTGCTACTGCTTGCCCATCAATATTTCTTTCCTTCATTTAGTTTGCATCTTGTGGGTGCACAAGATGCACCAAAATTAAGATGGACCCAAATGAACTCCTGCACACATTTGATTATCTTTAAAGATATTTCTTCTGAAGGGGAGAATGGTTCTGACTGGTTGCTTTTTTTCCCTGCTGAGCTGTTCCACTATTTGACTTTGCAACCAGTATTGCTTATAAACTAGGAAAGAAAATATTATGGATGCTTCTCTCCTTTTTAACTTTTCGGTTGTTTTTGCGGTTGGTTTTAACATAAAATCTGAATTTTAGAACAAAACTAAGTGCATATGACATTTTATTGCAAAACTAAATAATCACTCAAAGGACAAAGAGATTTGAAACACTGATGGATAAAGGGGAAAAAGGTTGATAGGTTTCCTTCACTGCTTTCTCTGAGGAAAAGAAGGTCTCTCCAGTGTGTCTGTCTGCCTGGCATCTTGCCCCTCACCATCATTTCTGAATATGTTGGTTGATATGAACCACATCTGACTGAAAAGTCTCAAGGGAAATCTCAAGATAAGCAGCCATATAAATGTGAGACAGGGATTCTTCCACAATAAGTCACTGTGTGAAAGGTGGGAATGTTGGGCTTCATGCTTTAGAAGACAGAGAGGTAAAGAAGAAAATCCTTACAGATGTCCAAAATGGTGGGCAGATCTTTAGCTTTGCTCTTAAGGCACCAAAAAATCTATGTCCAGGGCCTGTCACAAGCAAGACCTGGCTGTCATCCCCTCATTGTTATCAGCACGGCTCGTCCTAACTTTTAAATGGGACTTTTATATGAGTAATGTTTTCCCTCTTTTTTTCTTTTTTAAAATTTTGTTAGTGAAAATGTTGAATCTGTCTTCTCCAAAAACTGGTGGCCACAATAACAGCTGGAGTGGTTATCTCAGCCTCAGTCCTCCTCAGTTCTCTCTAACTGACTAATAAGACTTCAAGTTAATTTGAATAATAATAGCCTACATTTTTCCAAACATCTGTCTAAGTAGGTACATGACCTTCATTGTCCAAGGACCCCAAAGCACATGAAACGTACTAATTAACTAAATCCCACAATTGCTAAGTACAATAAGCACAAGACTGACATTAGATTACTATTTCTAATTATATCTGGGATGCCTAAGGTATATTAAGGAAAGCTCAAAATCTATTAAAAGTATAAAGATTAATCTCACTTTCCCAAAGGCAGAGCCATGAAAAAAACTCTGGATTTCTGCTTCCTCCTTCCTGGCTCAAGCCATGCACATGATTCCTTTGTTTAACTGTTTACCCATTAAACCCCTGACTCAGCAATCTCCTTTAGCACAAATTTAATGTGAAGCCTACAAAAAATTCAATTAACTCTGTGTTGCATCTAATACTTTGAGACAGGCAAATACTCTGTAGAAGACCTGGCTGAATAAAGCAGTTAAGGATGTATTTCAGGTCTTCAGTTAAGAAATTTCTCTGATGAAGGCATTTTCCTAAATCATTCTGCAAACTGGTCTAGTGATTACCCTACAGTACTTCTAATAGTTTAAATTCTTTAAAATATGTTGCTAACATACTGTGTTTCAGTGCAATACTTATGCATTGACTTGATTGTTAGCACATGTTCAACTCTACCTCCACAAAACAAATCATGGAGGATGGTGTAGAACAATGTGTCCACCAAATGCATACATTAGCACTGTTCTGTAGTAAAACCAGAAACAGCAAGTTTACTGTCTCTGTACATACTTAATGACGGGCATTTAATGTGCAACGTATCTTCGGAGACTGTGTTTTTATGCTCGTGCCTTAGCTTTAGAAATGCTTTGCTCAGAAGCACTCAGCTTTGAAGGACCTGCAATACGGCTCTGTCAGGCCTTGCCTATCAGATGAAACATTGATTGGAACCTGGGGGAAAAAGGCAGATGCAATTCTGAGGCCTGCATCCTGTAATAATGATTTCATTCATTTACAGAAGGAGTTTGCTCATTAGAGACCCAACACAATTTGTGAAATCACAACTCCGTTTGGATCATCCCCAAGTGCTGCTTTTCCCCATTCAAAATACGAGGAACTGAACTGAGATTACATGAGGCAGTGCTTAACAAACCCAAACTGGATACCAGATTAGACAAAGCCATTGGATCTCTGATCACTGAACCTGCTCTCCAACAGTGAGCAGTGCCAGATCATGAGAAACACTTTCATGACGAGCAGAACAGAGTCCCCACAAATTTGTACCACTTGATTCACTGACATCTTATAGAATAAACAGAGACTTGAGACATGCTTTTCCAAAAAGTTTTGCTGTTACTTATGAAGAGGCAGTGGAATCCCTTTTCTTCTGACACACTTGAATGGAATTGATCAGGGTTTTAGAAAGTTATTGGTGAGAAATAGAAAACCAAGCCAGAAGGATGTGACCTCTTTATGCACATGCAATTAAATGAGTGTGTGTACACATTGTACAATACACACAATACATACATTAGATTCCTCAATTTGCTACTAGAACTATATGTTGAGATAATGGCTGAGTGTACGTGAAGTGTACAGAGCTGAATTTTCCACTCTTGGCTGTATAGAAAGGATATTAATTCTGTGCCTTGTGATAAATTTACTAGGTACACTTGAGGATCTGCCTGCCAGGCTGATAGAGTTCAGTAAAAGTATTTTTCAGACTTCTCTCCCATGGTGGTCTCTCCTCTGTGGGATTTCAGTTTTGTAGCACAGAAGTAAGAAGGGAGGAAGGTTGGGGGTCTGCATCTGCAGTTACCCATGAAGGTCTCTCTAGAACCCTGTCAGTGCAGAGAATAGGCTCACTTTGTATGTAGCTGATCTGACCTACATTAGAATTTCCTTCAGTCTGAAAGGAGGTTTGCCCCTGAAGCATCATTGTGGATCACCAAGGGTAACAGTCTGGAGCAGGGACCTCACTCATCATTAGGCTGAAATAAGGATCACTGCTGTGACAGAGAGTTGGCACCACAGAGACAAGGGTCCCTGCAAAAGATTTGGCTCCCACTCTCTTTCCAAAGTTTGCTGCTTATGTTCAACCACATGGGCCATTAAAACAGTGCCAGGGGCCTTTAGCAGTTCATGAAAGGAAAACAAAGCCGCAAAATGGGCTTTACATTTGACAACAGCCATCCCTTCCTGTCTAGAAAAGAGGGCTGTTTACCCTCCCTTTCCTTGCTGAAGTACCTTTACCCTTTCACAGCTTCTAGGAGGCAAGCTATGCCCAAGGAGATGGGAAGTCTGACCGCTCCAACTCAGCTGGCAAGAATCAGGCAGTGGGAGATCATGGGGCAGTGTCTGCTACACTTTGTGCTCCGAGGTTGCCACTTAACTGGATACGGAGCTAAATCAATCCATTAACTTATCCTAACCATGGTCCTAATTAGCTGCATATGTATAATCAGCATGCTCACAGGCCTCTCATCAGGGAATAGTGGGCTGACAGACTCAAATTTGTTACTCTGCATCTGCTGCCAGATTTGGAAATCTGAAGTTTTTGAAAATGAATTAAAGCAACAAAACCCAACCAACTTTGCCAGCTGGCAATGTTCCTTGTTAACAGACGGCCGGGAACACCTTTTTTGAAGAAAGCCCCTTTTGACAGGAGGACAGCATAAGTTCACAGTTAGGATGAAGTTATATCTGAAATGAGGAGTAGAGCCCTTTCTCTCCTTTTCTGGGGTTTATATATGCATCATGAAAGACAAAGAAGAGAAGAACTCAGTGCTTTAATTCCTGATACTATGCTGAGTGTAGGGTGGGGCTTAATTTTTGGATCCAAATCTCTTATTTTGCCTTATGGAATTTGCATACTGAAAAGATGCTCGCCATAATGATTAACCCTGAGAATGATAGGTGTAGAGGGCTGCAAGTCAAAGTAATTCCCTCATTTGTGTTAGAAATTATTGATTTTGCAGCTTACAGTGATGTTTTTTTCTTTGCAGCATTATTTTCATCTGAAACCATAATGTATTATTGAACTACTAAAAGAAGGCTAGATTGTTAATAAAGGAACTTGTATAGGTACACTCATGGGCTTGCCAATATATCAAAATTAGTGTTTTCTTATTTTATGTGGTTTTTATTACATAGTTTTATTTGGTATGGATAAAATCATAGCTTTGCTTAGTCTCCCTAAAAGTTTTAATCATGTGCCTTATAAAGTTTAGCCTTGCTGGATTACAGTATTAACATATTTTTCAGCTCGTGTGGTTTTTGGTTGGCTTTTTTTTTTCTTCCTTGAATGCATGTTGAAAGAAAGAAGTTAGCTTTATGGACTCACTTATATTTAATTTTCCACAATTACAGACTATTTTGTGATATTTGCCATGGTGATTGACTGTTCAATGATATGTGATCTTTTTTTCTGCTCTCTTTAGCTCAGTTGAATATTTTACATATTTCAGTTATGATTAGGAGAAAAATATTCATAGAAGACCCATCAAAATAAATATTAATCTTTCCAATAAATCTTAACATGGTCATTATTAGCTAACTGTAAAAGTTGGAACCATAACTAAGAAAATAGGCTAGCAAAAAACCCCAGCATTATAAGCAACAATATTGTTCAATGGTGACAAGGTTCCACAGCTTAGATCTGAGGGAATTTTAACTAATTTTAACAATATGGTTTAATCAGTTCAGTAACAAAACCTCTGTGGAAAAAATCTTGGTTTTCTCATTAAACCAAGCAGTGAACAGGTATAATTTTGAAAGAATTATATTAAACACTGTAACTTTTTAAAAGGATAGGTGTTTTTTCTTTATTTTTGGAAGGCAAATGAATTATTACAATTTCCTTCTTTTCACTGAAAAACTCAAGTTAGAAATTAACATTTTTCCCCAGGGAAATTTACTTTCAGTTGAAAAACATTTCCTTTTAAAAATGTTTATTATTTCATGGCAGAAAATAATTAGTTAATCTCTAAATTTTCCCTTTGGAAAAATGAAATTCTTTGAGAGCTATCTCTGCAAAGTTTGGGACAAAATCTCTTATGTTACCCCACAGAGAAAAGGTTTTATAATTGAGGTAAAGATTTAATAGTTCTCTGGAGAGAAGGCTGATACTTAAAAAGCAACCAGTAATACTCTTAGCAGGGACCCAGGATTTTTTAAATGGTTGCTTTCTGAGAACAAATCTAATTTTATCTTAAACTTGAAAGCAAATTTATCCTCTTGTTGAGTGACAGTAACCTAGATCTTTGTAACATCACCCTGACGTTAAAACAGCATCCAAGAAGTAATTTCAACTAGAAATGATCAAAATAGAACATTAGAAGATGAATTCTGGTTGCTAAACTTCCTCTGGACTTTAGATAGACCTTTATAGAGTAAAAAATAGATTTTCATGTTCCAGTTAATTTTATAATGAGTTAATAAATAATCTTTGGTCATATTGATTACAAAGAAATGTCCATGATAATGGCATTTCCAGGGCTGTCTAAACTAAACTCTCCCATAACTTTATAAAAGCTCCATTCCTGAGCAAAATTTCACATTAACTCTCTAAATTTACAGGAGTTCATTCAGTATGTTAGGTAGAAAAGAGTATTGGTTCTGCTCAGAACCTCCTGGACATACCAGAGTGGAAATACATATTCCATTAATAAGGATTGACAGCAATTTGGCACAATGAGAAGTATATCCTTCAGAGAGCACTCAACCCAGAAATACACTCAACCATACCTTTCATTGTGCAAATGAAATAAAGGTTGTTGAGAGCACATCTCCTGCCCAGGGCTGAGAACACTGTGAGAGCAAACCATGCTAAGGCACTCGAGTTAATGTGCACAGCTGGCAACGGGGAGATGCAGGAGCTGCCCCTGTTCAAAGGGGAACTTCACTCTGGCCACCCACCCGCCTGTCCCAGGCAGCTGATTGTCACGGCAGCCACCTGAAATCCATTATTGAGATGAAAGGGAGCAGCTCTGGCAGTGAGACATGGTGGATGAAATCTCTTTCATTCTCACTTGTCCGAAATTCCATATGACTTGAGGAAACTTTTGTCCATTGATATATTTCAAGAAAAGAAATCTGTTTCAGTGAATCAGTTTTTATTTTCCAGTAAAGCACATATTATAGAGAACCTGATTTATACACCAAAGGTTTGAAGAATCCAGCCTATGCAGTGCTTTTCCTCTTCAAACATCTAAACATTTTATAGACAGGAGAGTGGAGAATCAAGTTTTTATTATTACTGATGGAAGAGTGGTGATTTGGGAAAAGAATGGTGTTCTGCTGAGAGTCAGATGGCAGTGGAGATCACAGACCAACCCACAAGTTTTGCCTCCCAGTTCATTGCTTCACCAGAGTTGTATGAAATTCTGTATTCCTCTCTTCCTGCCTGCATTATGTAATGGTCAAGAGACTTTCAAAAGGTTTCTAAAGAATTAAAATATATTCTTGTGTAGATAACTTATGTGCTGATTTCTTCTCTGGAGAGATTTTGGTTATATTTGGCTGAGAAAAGTTCAGTCTTAGAATAAAGCACTCTCATGGGTTGTTTTTGGTTCTATTCTAATATTTTGTTTGACAAAATAAACTTAGTTTTCGTGTACCTTTATCTGAGAGGATGCCTCCTTTGGTACCCACTGATAATCTGTTCTAAAATACAAAAGGGCTTAACCAGCTTTTCATTTTTCCACAGATAAGGCACACGATGAGGCAAGAGGAAGTGTTTGATGTTTCTCAGTCCATTTCTCAGTCATTAATGAAATCCCCAATGCCCTGACATCTCCAATTAGTACACTCATCTGTTACCTCTCCTTTGCTCAGGAAGGCTGATCTATTATGAAAAGAAAACTAAGGCAAACTAGTTCCTGATTAAATAATATAGTGCTTACACAGAAGGGAGGGTGCAGGGGGGAACAAAAGGGAAACAAACAATCAGGGGTGTTAGAATTACTGATGTAGTTAATTACCAGTGCACAGCTTCAGGCAGCTTTCCAAATCAAACCCTGGATGTGGGGCACAACTCTGACCAGTCATTCTGGAGGTCCTCAGACAGCTTTAAGCCATGGTAAGGCATACTGTGGCAGGAGGTAGCAAAGATGTAGGCACTTGTAAAATTTTCTAGAAGATGCTTTTCCTGACCAGGGAACTCGCTTTTTGACTCCAAATGAAAAATTGTCAGTCCAAACTCACCTTGAATGCTGAGGTCATGTAAAGAATGTTTATGGTAAATTCTCAGCTCCCAGATTTACTTCTCTTTGCTGTCTCCTTACAGGTGATGGCTTCAGACTGTGACAGAGGATTAAATTAAAAAAAAAAAAAAAGAGAAACAAGAATTAGAAAACCTATTAACTAAGATTTATATGATGTTAACAAGCATGAATACATTTGACAGATTCAATATAAAGGCATCCTTTTTTGGCTTACATTCATGAATCAAGCCCTTAGCTTCTGGCTCTGAAATTCTGCCTACTAGTAAATTTCACAGTTCGACTTGGAATAGATTCTTCGTGGTTTTTTGAAAGAGTCTTTAAACCACAGTCATATCTAAACTGAGAAAGCAAAGCTTTCATTGCAATGAATAATTGCCTAAGTGATACTAAAACAAGTACATGCTTACTTGCAATTCTCAGCCTAATACAGTATTGTTGGGAGAGCTGCCAATAATGCAAATAATGTAAATTAGAGTGAGTAGAACCTGTGTGTTATGAACCAGGTTTGGAACAAAGGTAGTGAGCTCATTTCACTCAATTCTGGTGATAAATACTTCAGTTCATTATTAAGCTTCTTTGGCAACCAACATCAAATCAATGGTGTAATCAAGGGTAAATGCAGAAGAATGCAGCTCAGCCATGTTTCATTTTAGCAATATATATAGGAGACAGAACTTCTCACTGCTTGTTTGGGAGCAACAGGTCGGTAGGCTTACTCACTTTTTCATGAACCACTTTACTGCTATTACAGTGAAATTTATCTTTGCAGTACTTCTGTAGAGCTACCTAAATCTGAAGTGTAAAATAGGGGCTACTTATCAAGGTTCCCTCTTCCATGGATGGAATTAGATTCCTCTCATTTAGACATTTATTTTAGGATAGGACTGATCAGCTTACAGATACTCTTCACCTTACAATTGCTTTACAGTGAATGCCTGCCTTTAATGATGTAAGACATGTCTTGTGGTAAGACCATGCTGTCAAACGATTTCTTCCAAGTCACTTGCCTTAATTTTCTGTTGATTTTGAAATGTAGCTTGTGTTCTGGCTATGTAATTAGTTCTTACAGTTGTCTCTGTTCACGGTAGTATTTTGCTTTTCTAGCAAGCTTTGAATTGGTTGAGCTAAAAAACTGGGTGCAAAAGACAGAAATATATCAATTTACTGAATAATTCAGCTTGGAAGAGTGTAAGAAGCCAGAGGTCGGAAGCCGCGGCGGTACGGGGAGCTCGGATCCCCGGCGGGGGGAGAAGAACAGACAGCAGCCAATATGGTTGAAAACTAAACTCCGATTTATTAGCAGTCTCGAGACACTTAAATAGTATACCAGCTTGTTAGCTTCTAAGGGGCTCACTTATCAGGATATTTTTCTATTTCTACACAATCAGGCTACATTGGCAGTCTTCCACAATCTTGTTATGTTCAAAGGAATCTTGTCCTTGCCTCCCTTATACTCCTAGATATCACACCTGCAAGTACGTTACTCCCTGAAATTTCTCAGGCTGGAACTGTTTTGCTTTTCACAGAGACTTTCCCACAGAAAGTGTCTCACGCACTCAGGCCCAAAAATCCTTCAGCTTAATAGCTTGCACAGCTCCTTTATTGATCCCAATAAATCCATTCTCCAACAAATTCCCCGTTTTCTTTTGTGCAAGCAAAGCTGGAGGGATCACAAATGTAGACTTCATATATTGTCTATTGCAAGTATCAGGAGGCAAGGTGAATATACTGCCAGTTCTACAGTAATCAAATACTATACAAATAAAACTAGTTATAATTTTAAACTTAACAACTTTAACTATCCCTCTAGGTTGAGGCCGTCTTTTTCTATAATCATATAGTTAATTGATGTAACTTACTTATCTATTAGTGGAATGGGAAAAGGTAGTTAGGAAGAATTTAGCAGCATAAGTTTTTAAGCCTTTCACAGCCGTGGCTGTGGGCTAGTAGCAGCAAATTAAAGGTTACTTAACTTGATATTACTACACGACTAACATTAATAATACATACTTAACTTATTAAGCATTTGCAAGGTTATATTAACTTAGCTCTAATATTACTTACACTCTACACAACTTAACTTAGCAGAACTTAACATTAACTTTACTTGAACTTAACTTTGCTTAAACTTAACAACACTTAAACTTAACATGAATTAACCTTAACACTACCTTAACATTATATAACTTAACTTTATCACTTAAATTCTGCAGAACTCAAGCTTGACAGAAATTAAACTTAAAAGAATTTGACCTTAACAGAAATAAACAGAAATCAGAACTACTCTTATTTCGAGATTATTCAAAAAGAAACAACTTTTTACTTCACCGCTGAGTTGGTGTTAAACCCAAGCTAACTTATGGCAACAATTACAGGGTATCTGAACTTGGCCTTTACGGACCACTGAGCCATAGTTGGGGCAGGCCTTGACATAGGGTAAAAACCCTTACAAAGGCCCTTTCAGGCTGTCCTCCTTAGGTGGATGCAGCTCTGGATCCCGGGTTGGCTCTGTTCACTGCAGGCTCTGCCGTAGCACGAGTCCAGCGGCTGGGCACCCACAGAGGTCCTGCTGGGGTAAGCACACACATGTACCCCTTGTTTGTTTTTGCACTGAGTCAGTGCACCAATAAGTTGTGTCTCTCCATGGAGGACGGTGAAGTCGACTGGAATATCAGCATCCATGCGATCAACTGCCCTGTCTGCAATAACAGTACTAATACGCTGAATAGTCTCTACCTGTTCTGGTGTGGGCTGAACAGGCAGGGAAGGATCAGTCCCTTTTAGGAGGGGCCGCAGCACCTCCAGATCCTCGTTACTGATGCCGACAACAGGTCTAAGCCACTGCAGGTCACCCAAAAGTTTTTGTGCATCTTTCAAAGTTGTGAGATTAGTTTGAATTGTCACCTTCTGTGGCTTGATTTGTGACTCAGTAATACTCCACCCCAGATATTTCCAAACAGGTGTACGCTGAACCTTTTCGGGCGCAACGGTCAGGCCATACCGGTTCAGCTGTCGGGTGAGCATGAGCTCCTGTTGGGGGGTAATAGGGTCTGGTTGAGCGATCAGTATATCGTCCATATAGTGATAAATGATGGCCTTTGGCCATTGCTCTCGAACCGGCTTCAATGCGGCATCAACATACATCTGGCACAAAGTGGGACTGTTTTTCATCCCCTGTGGAAGTACTGTCCATTCATAGCGAGAAGCAGGTCCCTCTCTGTTTATTGCAGGGAGAGTAAAAGCAAAACGATGCATGTCATCGGGATGCAATGGGATGGTAAAGAAACAGTCCTTTAAGTCCACTATTAACAAATGCCAATTCTCAGGCACAACTGCAGGATTGGGAAGGCCAGGCTGCAGGGCCCCCATAGCTTGCATCTGAGCATTAATAGCACGCAAGTCATGCAACAGCCGATACTTCCCAGATTTTTTCATGACCACAAAAATGGGTGTATTCCACGGACTCGTGGACGGTCGCAAATGTCCCTGACTCAACTGTTCCTGTACTAGTGCATGAGCTTGCTTCAGACTTTCCTCTTTGAGCGGCCACTGCTCGATCCACACGGAAGCATTTGTAATCCAGTGCAAGGCTATCGGGAAAGTCAGTGCAGCGGCCGCTACTGAAAAGGCCTCTCAGTAGTCAGCACAAATCCCAGCTGGTCAAGCACGTCTCTCCCTATTAAAGCATTGACCTTCTCGGGCAGAGGCATCACTGTAACAATAACAGATGCAGTGCGTCCATCTAGTATGACTTGAAGTCGCTCCCGGCTGCGCTGTACCGAAGCAGTGCCTCCGACACCTGCGACCCCCCCTATAGCTTGTTGAAGGGGCCAATGCGGAGGCCAGGACGAGTTGGCCACAATTGTTAGGTCAGCACCAGAGTCCAATAGTGCAGATAGCGTGATAGAATCACCATCACGAGTGAACACCACGGTAGCAACCGGTCTCTGAGCTAGTGGGAGAGTGAGAAGAGCGAGGCTCCCCGTTGAACCGAAGTTTCCGGTACCACGCTCCGGCGTTCCCTCGGCTATATCTGCAGCCAGGTGAGGCAGAGGGATTAACTGAGCGATCTTGGTATGTGCTGGGATGTGCACAGGTGGAAAATGAGTTTGAGCCATGATGCAAATTTCCCCTTCATAGTCTTTATCAATTAGGCCGGGCAATACAAAAAGTCCTCTCAGGCTACTAGAAGAGCGACCTAACAGCAAAGCTCCATAACACTGTCCATTAATAACCAGAGGTCCTTTAATCCCAGTCGGAATTCTCTGGGGCCGGCCGTCGATTAAGGTCACATCTACTGCTGTTGCCAGGTCCAGGCCGAGGCTTCCTCGGGTTGCTGGCCGAAGGCAGTCGGCAGGTTGCAGGGAGCTGTGGAGACTGGCATCGCTACTGCAGGGGCCGCTGTTGGTGTCCGCACGCCGCGACCCTTCGCGCTCGATCTCCCGTTTCCCGACTTCTTCGGGCAGGCTTCTGTGGAGTGAGTGTTGAGGCTGCAGACACGGCACCATAGTCGCTGGGCACGACACTGGCGTTTTACGTGCCCTCTCCGGCCACATCGGTAGCACTTAACTTCATTAGAGATAACATAGCACCCATCTCTCGGTGCTTCTGCTCCTTTCAGGGGGGCTAGAGCTGCAAAGGCTTGCGTGTGAGCTTGCAGGAGATCTTTCCCTACTGCCTTAACAGCTTCCACTAACATTGCCTGTGGCCCCACTGGCACACGGCTCATCCTATCTAACATCAGCTCTACCGGTGCATCAGCAGGCAGGGTAACTAGGATGGATCGGGTGTACGAATTGCAATTCTCCATAACACACTGCCTCAGCAATGGTCCCTTCATAAATTCCTGTACATCCGAATTGTGTATGGCATTAGTGACCCTATCAACAAAGCTGGAAAAGGATTCATCCCTGCCCTGTTTAATCGACAGATAGGAAGGCTGGAGGGGTGCTGTTTTTACAAAAGACATTGCCTGCCGGGCAAGTCTCATAGCCTCCAACAGTTTTTCAGGTCCCACCTGCACCTGCATTTCCACCCTGGCAAACTGCCCAATGCCCATAAGCTGTTCTACCGTAACCCCATGTAAAGGGTCCTGAGCATCACGGTGGGTGTTAGCAGAGGTATCACAAAGGCGTTGCCAGTGCGCCTGCCACAGCATAACCTGCGAAGGGGTCATAATCATTCTCACTATAGTTTTAATATCCTCCGGGCAAAGAATGCCACAACCCCACACATAATTCAGCATCTGCTTGGCAGGCTCACTATGCAGGCCGGACTCATTAACTGTGCCCCGCAGCTGAGTTAGCAGCTTCCAATTAACCGGACTGTATTCCCCTACTACATTACCCCCAGCTGCTTGGTACATTACTGGAAAAGCAGCCACATCCCCAATCGCTTCGGGGATACGATAGTCTCCATTTTCAAGGGCCGTTTCTATGATCTTTTTCCAATCAACCCGAGTACACGCTAACGCAGGGGTGTTACAAGCACCGCGATCATTAGCTTCAGCAGGCTGTGGGTGACATCTACTGACCTCCGGGCTTAACTGTTTATCGCCGGTTTTCGATAGCTCAGCCTGCGTTTGCACCGGAGGTGCAGGAGGTGCGGTAGGTACGGCACCCGATGTCAGATCTGTAGGGGGTTTCACAGGCACGGAGCACCCCACCGGCGGCGTAGGAACATAATCGCTCTCGAGCGTCATTACACCAGGCGGGGGATCACTGCCGCCTAATTGAGCCGTAGCAACTGCCGCTACCTGTTGCTCAACCCGATGTTGTGTCAGACAAGTAAGGACCGCTCTCCACGGCTTCATTAATTTCCTGGCTTCCTTGTTATCGTCAATAACCAAAAACCACAAGCAATCACCATACTCCTTCCACTGCTGCTCCTGGAACAGCGATCCCGGTTCCCTAAAATACCCTCTTGCCATTCCAAACTCCACTAATTGCACCAATTCCTTATTAAGGTTTATATTCTTAATTCCCTGCTTTTCTAAAAAGCGTAAAAACACGTTAAAGGCTGCCTGAGTTTCCATGACCGCGTCCACAAACCCGCGACTTAGCGCGACAACACAACCCGCATCCAAAGCGAAAACCCCGCGTCTCTGCGCGAAACTATTACCCGCGGATAACCCGCGAACCCGCGTCCAGCGCGGACCGTACCCGCGATCAGCGCGAACCCGCGCCTCAGCGCGGAAAACAAAACCGCGGACAAACCGCGAACCGCAAACCGCGAACTAAAAACCGAGAAACCCGCGGACTACTCTGATACCACCCGCGCCTCCGCG
The DNA here is from genome assembly GCF_041296385.1 of Aphelocoma coerulescens. Classification (NCBI taxonomy): domain Eukaryota; kingdom Metazoa; phylum Chordata; class Aves; order Passeriformes; family Corvidae; genus Aphelocoma; species Aphelocoma coerulescens. The sequence goes on from NC_091020.1 coordinate 25,831,858, forward strand.
CGCCCCAAGTATCAGGGTACTGCAGCGTCCAGGCAAGCCTTTAGCAGCCAAGCGGCGAACCACCGATGTTAAGGTGGCACAGGCTAGAGGTCGGCCGACCCTCCACACCCGCCGGCGCTGCCCCGGCACCGCATTAGGCTCCCGCCAGGGCAACGGGAATAAAATACCAGTCCCAGTCCAAAGTCCCGTACTCCGCGAAGTTCGGTGTTCCGAGTTCGGTGTGCCGTGTTCGGTGTTCGGTGTCCGAGTTCGGGCGCCAGATGTAAGAAGCCAGAGGTCGGAAGCCGCGGCGGTACGGGGAGCTCGGATCCCCGGCGGGGGGAGAAGAACAGACAGCAGCCAATATGGTTGAAAACTAAACTCCGATTTATTAGCAGTCTCGAGACACTTAAATAGTATACCAGCTTGTTAGCTTCTAAGGGGCTCACTTATCAGGATATTTTTCTATTTCTACACAATCAGGCTACATTGGCAGTCTTCCACAATCTTGTTATGTTCAAAGGAATCTTGTCCTTGCCTCCCTTATACTCCTAGATATCACACCTGCAAGTACGTTACTCCCTGAAATTTCTCAGGCTGGAACTGTTTTGCTTTTCACAGAGACTTTCCCACAGAAAGTGTCTCACGCACTCAGGCCCAAAAATCCTTCAGCTTAATAGCTTGCACAGCTCCTTTATTGATCCCAATAAATCCATTCTCCAACAGAAGAGCCCTTTAGAAGTCTCATGCTCAAAACAAGGCTCAAAGTTAGAAAAGCTCGCTTGGGGTGTTGTTTAGCTAAATTCCAAAAATCCACATGGAAGGATAATCCAGAGACTCTTGGCACTCTGGTAGAGGACTACTGCCATGGTGGATTTTCTTGAAAAGTGAAATTCTCGTTGCTGCAGCTTGTGGCTTTTGTTCCTTCCCTGCACCCTTGAAGTCTGGCTATTTCTTCTGCTAAATGGAATGACTGCCCAACTCCTGTTGAAAACAACAGGCAGCTCTTTTCTTAGCTTCCCCTTGTGCAGGTTGACAGATTCATCTCTCTTCTTGATCTGCATCAACAGGTCCATGTCTCATTTGCATGGGTGGCCCACAACCAGATGCTACTCCAGAGGCCAACTTAACCAAGTGCCAAGTAGCAGAAAAAATTAATTCCTTGGATTTGCTGTTTATGTCCACTTTTAACCCAGACCAATACTCAGCCTTCACTGCTATAAGGATGCCTGGCTGAGAAATGTCCATTTTGCTGCCCACTGGCGTTGCTGTGCCCTTTACTGACTGCAGCATGGTTCCTTGTGCAGCCCAGTGCCCTGCTTACATTGTTGCATGGAGGTTTTATCTCCTGGTGCAGGACGTTGTACCTGAAATTTTTTAACCTCCTGAAATTCCCATTGGCCTACTTTTCTAGCTTTCTGTGGCCTCTCTGAACAGCAGCCCTACCATCCCGGCTTTTAGCAGCTCCCTCTCCCCTGCCTAATGAAATATTACCTGGGACTTGGCTGAGGGTGTGTTCTCTACTGTCAAGCAGGTTGTTAATAAAGATATGAAATATCACTGTCTCGTGACACTGGAGGAGAAACACCACATCATGTAGACTTCAAACTGTTGTACCAGTTGAACAATTCAGCCAGTTTTTCACCCACTTCGTAGCCCACCCTGTCTCCCCAGTTTGGCTCCAAGGAAGCAAGCTCAGATGGACAATGGTCACCAGTCACCCCTCATCTACAGAGTCAGCTACCTTGTGATAGACAATTTGCCATCATCTGAGTGTGGAAGAGAGGGAGGTAAGGAATATTTTCCACCAGGAAGATTTGCACACAGAGAACAACTGGTTTCTGTTTTCCAGTTCATCAAAAGAAGCCCACAGCCTTCTGCTGAGAATGTGACAAACTCCACATGAGAAGGGTTTAATAAGGCCATTATTTATATGATGGACAGCCCAGAGCAATTCACAGTAAGTGACAAAAGGTAGTTTAGGCCTGTGAAATCTTAACTCCTGCATCTGACCCAAAGAGACTTCTAAAAGCCCTACCTTGCGTCTCTAGCCTATCATTAGAAACACCTCTGCTTCTGGAGGGGAGAGGAGCAAAATGAAAGGCCCTTTATCTTAGTGATCAGTAAAGATCCTGTGCTACTCCCAGGGTCCTAGGCACGTTTGAGTACAAGTCCTTTGTCAGTTTAAAATATCCCCTGCAGCTTCAGGTAAAGATCTGTCTACTTTTAGACTCTGCAATACTGCGCTCTGTTGGAGATTGTTGTACTCCTATGGGGTTCAAAGTATTAGCCTTCTAGGGGGCAAAAAAACACCAAATTGAAAACATTATTGGTACATTACAAATGTTTATCTCTGTTCACAAAGTTTTAACTATCCTTCAGAGAACAAACAAACAGAAAAGCCCTGATTCTAACTGTAGCTAATTTGCTATAAGGTGGATGCTTTATTGTCATTGCTTTCATGTGAATTAGTCAAGTTTTACACATATTGAAGTGATATCTGACCCAAGGAATCTATTAATAAAGCTGTTGAATAACTCTAGCAAGAGCATACCACAGCCTAGTAAATGATAAGGGAATCATATGGCATAAACCAACTCTGAAACACTCTTAAACAGATTTCCCGGTGCAGGGACCTGACTGCCGTCATCAGTCACTGGGAGATGAGTTGCTTCTTGTGTGCAGGGCAGATGGCTCATTTCCCCCACTGCTTCTGGAGGTAAAAGGGAGTTTCTTGTGCCTTGCCAGAGAGATGTTTCCTCAAGAGGCTGTGGTTTATGTGCTCTGATCAGGAAAAAGTGCACAACCCATGCAAAGTCATCTGCCCTCTGGAAGAAAACAGTGAGCCAGGTAACCTCAGTCAGACTGATAGGCTCCAAGGCAAGGGTGTGCATGAGTTTTTGAGAGAGGGGGTTGCCTCTTTGTTTTCTCTATTCTCTCTTTTTTTAATTTTTTTTTTTTTTTTAGAGGAGGGGAGTTTCTGGCTAACAGCATTACAAACCCTTCTGTAACACTTCTCCCTTCCCCACCAGTCTCTAGTTCCAACTCATTGCTCTTATTTGCCTCTTCCAAAGGCCCTTCCTGGCTCATCATTTTGTAGTTCTCTCTTGACACTGCACCAGTCAGATGGATGGGGACCCATCCATGTGTCTGAGTCCTGCCCCTTTTTGAAGAGGCTGCAAAGGCTGCTGAGCCAGTAGGGCACTTTCCTTTCTTCAATCTCACTGCAAAGGCCTTCTCTAGTTCTTTCACCTGCTGAATCCACCCTTTGAAAGCCCTGGCTCAGTCACATACTCTACAACCGACTGGGGCAGGAAAAAAGGTTTTTCAGATGATCTCCCCAGTGGAGCTGGCACTAGGGGATTTTGTAACAACACTTTGAACTACTGTGGTCTCTGTTATCCGAGAGGCTCCAAAGGACTTCTAAATTCATTAAGTCCTGATCCACTAGCACTGTTATCACTTCTTGGAGGCAAGAGCCCCAAGCCTTAGAGCAAGCCCTGCAGGTAAATGACAGGCCAGAACAGAATGGGGGTGGGTCACCCCCCACACTCCAGCAGTAACAACAAGAAAAAGTGGCTTTGTCAAAGCCTGTTGATGTGACACTGCATTTTACATAGCTTTCACACAGCACTACATGATTTATTTTAGTGCAAATGTTCATGTAAAGGTGCATAACTTGCCACAATCAAAGGAAATTTATGATATTCCTAAGGCAAAACCACTTGAATAATAAATTATATTAACAATCTCAATTTATATTGTACATAAAAATGAGGCTTTGGAATGTAAGGTAATTGGATAAATGATCTCCTTGTCCATCTCTCTATTTCGACTTTTTAATTGCAAAATCTACAGAAAGAACACCAAGTAGGGGGAAAAGAAGTTGTATCTCAACACCAGAGATGTACCTTCTACACTCCTGACAGAGATCACTCAGTCATGGTAATCCATGTGTGCTCAGACAGCTGTTGATGCTTGACAAAATTGACAGTAACCACAGAAGGTCTCTTTGTTATGATATACCACACTGCAAGGGCAGGAAACTGAATATTCTAGGAAGCTCATGATGAAAGGAAAATATAAATGTCCTGCACAGTCTTGCTTTGTGAGCACAAATCAACAGGCTGGAGGCTGCTTGCTATTCCAAAGTCTGTCATGGATTTATAGTTTGACCTTGGGAATAGCTCTTCTTGTTTCCTTTACTACCTTTTGCATTACAAGAAGAGGAGTGAATCAGAGTCAGATGAAATTATAATATGATTGAAGGCCAGAAAATGGCCCATTCCCTGTCATGCCACCCAAAGTGTAGGCTGTCCTGGTTATTGGGAAAGAGGCAGAAATAGTGCAGACCTTCTCTCTCATTGTGTAAGTTTATGTTGCTTTGAAGTAGCAACCTCCTCAGCTCCCAGCCACCAGCCACTGCTACAACAATAAATAATCAAAATGATGTATTTGCTGGGATTAATGAAGTCTTGCACAAATAGAAATGGCTGTTCACACTTCCAGGGAAATAGTGACTCGTGGACAAGGCAGCAAGGCCATTTCTCAGGTAGAGCTCACCACTGAAATTTCAGGAAGAAGCAGGAGAGTCTGCCTGGTGCTGCCCAGCCCTCCCCACGGTGTGATCTACAGCTCCCAACCACTCAGCCCTGGCTCAGCTGAAGAGGCAGGTGCTGTGCTCTGTGCAATACCACATTCTGTGCATGTTCCCTCGCTCCCTACAAATCACTTTGGGTGAGCCAACAGCCATTTCAGCCTTTCAAAGCAGCTTGTTCTTATTCCTCAAGAAGAAGTTTATAGCTAGGATTTAATAAGTCTGTAGTGCTTTATATTTTGAAAAAAAATCCCACATTCTTCCCAACACAAGCTATGTAAACAAGAGCAGTGATTATACATTCAAGTGATGAAATGAATGTAATGTTTATACAGTAGGATAATAGAATATTTCTGATTCAATTGGTGGTTATTTGTCATATCCAATGGAATTTTTATTTTAGTGCAATAGGCTCTGACATTTTCACCCTGGAGTAATTGTGTTCACAGATTTTGTATCTCTCCAGTCTATCTCGTAGATATTCTAGCCCAAGATTTTCATGCTGTGCAGCAATTAATTTTGTGAGGCTTAAATGTGTGTTGTGGAGTTTTTTCAGAATTTCACTCTTTATATTCCCCTCACACTATTTTTCAGCACAACTGAAACTGAACTCTATTGATATTAACAATAGTGCAAGGCAATCTTTCTTAGTTCAAGTTAGAAATCTGGTTTTCTTCTTCCTTACATCACTCTGATGACGGCAACTACACGTACCAAAAATGGACGTGCAGTAATAATACATTTACTTCTTTCCTGTCACTTCATGTTTCCCTTTTCATCTCTCCATTTCTTCCATCTCCTTTGTTTTAGATATATTCCTTTTTCCTTTATTCAGTCCTTATCTAAGAGAAATGAAACACCTCATTCTTCCCTGCCTTTTTTTCCTCCCACACTTCACCTTCACTCTCTCACTATAAGACACAAAACATCAGGCTCAGTAGGAGCATTAACAGGGAGACAGACAGGACTGCCTAGAGCCTTTAATTAGAACTTTCTTCATCTGAGTAGGATATGGATTAATGAAAGACTATGCATTGTGGCTGTTCATGTTTCGTTTTTTTCTTTTCAGACAACAAAGAAGAAATCAAAGTCTTCATTATGGGTATGTCTGTTGGACAAACCCAGTAAAACTCCTACCAGACAGATTACACAACTAAAGCAACTACCTCTTCTCTTTGCTGTCTTATGTACTTGGAAGGAGCTGAGAAATCTGTACAAGCAGCCAAGAAATCACCAGAATGTCTAAACCTGTTTGGTCTAACCATGGAGACGGTGGAGCCTCCTAGAACTCGCAAGTTCAAAGTCATGGGAGGAACAAAATGTTCTGAGGAAAGGCACATTAATGATGCAGAATATGCACTCAGTGAAGAATAACTTTCTGCTGATTCTTTTGTATTGTCTTACATATTTAAAACTACATGGGGCAAAGCAATAAACTTCTACCACATCTTCCAGGTAATGAACGGGAGAGATCAAAAGCACTTCCCACCGAAGAGGTTTTATTACTACCTTGTCACTACTGCTGTAGGTCAGAGACCTTTTATGACCTGAGGCAACTCTCTTTGTGCTCAGGACTTGTCCCATTGTGTTTTAATCCCCCATATAAGTCTCTCTGTGGCCTCTGTAATGGATTTTTTTGTTTTATTTTTCACTCTTCCTCTTCATACTAACACGAGGATTGCAAAGGTGTACTGTCTGTAATATCTATAAGAAAGCAATAGGTCCAGAACCCAGAACAAATGACTTTTGTTTCTTATCTTTTCATTGTTTCTTTCCTTTTTCATATAGAAAAGGTTGTTGTACAGAATAGATGACGAAGATACAGCAATGTGTCTGGCTTGGTCCATGCACAAAATTCAGGGCTATTGTGTATACAAATCCCAGCTTTTGTGGTAGGAATATTTAGACTGTAAATGAAGAATAAAAATAATTTAAAATCTGGGGGCTAATGAATGTACATCAGTACTGAGGATTTAGTTTGATGCTTCTGGAGGACATCTGCCTTACAGTCTGTTAATGAGTGAGGAGTTATTCCTGCCAGTGAGGAAAATATTGGTGCTACTTTCCACAGATGGGAAAAGTGACTATTAATGTGGGCATTCATTAAGGCTACTCCCACAAGAATATACTAATCTGTTTTATTGTCCAGAGCATAACCCAGCATGGGTTTTCAGGTGACTCTTTTGAGAAATTTCTATCTTTCTTTTCACAAAGGAAAGAGTATAGAATGTAGATTTTAGGAGCAACCTAAGACAAGATTTCTTTTGCTGGCTCAGTTCCTAGATTTCCAGGATGACAATTGACAGGATGTATCAAGAAGTTAACTTTAATTAAAGAAAGCAAACAGGCAGAAACTGTTATCAGGCATGGGTGAACAATATGGTGCTCTCCCCCAAAGAATTTTGAGAAAACTTAAAAGGGTAATTTTGCTAATGTTTACAAGGAAAAGTTGGAAACTCAAAACTTTAACTTAGTTTTTAAACAATAACAGGTGTAACAATACACCTAGAAATGTTTTAGGTTACAAAAAATAACACAACAAAATTTAAAAGTTTGTTTAAATGTAAATTCTTGCATGGCCCATACCTTCTCATGATTATTAATTTTAAAGTACTAAAATGGATTTTGTGTTTCAAAAAAGAACTTCAAATCTTTCTAACAGGAAGACTGCACAGCTTTTTCCTTTTTGACTTTGTTAGAACTTGAAGACAAAGCAAGGGCAGAGGAGGTCCCTAAAGTTAGGATAACTCTACTATGTGGCTAAATCTGTTTATTCGTTGGTACATCTCACAGGACTTGTGTAAATTCATTCTAAATAGAAGAAGACTGTAAACAATGAGTGTTAGTCATATAATGTGCCAGTGTGTGTATTACTTGTTCCTCTACTTGCTGATTCGTTACAAGATAATAGACTATTATTGCTACCAGCTGCTAATTAGCTGCTAATTAATAGGTTGATAGTCTCTGAAGCCGGGAGGGACCATTAGCTCATACAGTATGACCACAGAAGTTTTAACACATCTCACCCATGCTATCAGAACTTGTGACAGGCTGTTACAGCCAATCCTTGGCAGCAGCAACCACACTGCTGAAGTCATCTAGAAATGGAAAACCTCTTGGTGCTTTTACAGTTATTCCAGTATTTTACCACCATCAATGATAAATATTTAGACCTTGATTCTCACTGAATGTGTATGCAGCTATTAGCTGTTCTCCACCAGGACAAAGAGCTTTTTATTATCTGGTATTTTCTTCTGACAAAATTGTTCACTTATTGTAAACAAGGTGCCTCTCCATCATACATTTCACAAACTAAATAGACTGTTCCCACTGACTGTCTGCACACAGGATTTCTCAATCTCTGGAATTATTTCCTACACTCTCTTCACAATTTTATTAACTTTTCAAAAAAGCAGCGAGGCTAGAACATCTGGGAGGTTCTACCAGGTGCAGGATTGAAAACAATCTTTATGCATCCATCACACAAAAATGTCATCTAGATATTGTCTTTAATTTGTTAGAGGTGATGAGGCAGTTTACCACACTGCTATATGCTTCACCACCCCCATCATTCAATATATAAAGCAATATCTTCATTTAGAAGGGATTTTTTTTGAAACACAAAGGAAGGTGATACATCCTGCTCTGGAAATGGCTTGAGTTTTTCGTAAAAACATGCAGATAATCATTCCTCTGTCATGTCCCAAACAATGGGACTGTCTTCAGTTTCAGTGTGTGACTAAGAGGTGATGGAAGAGGCGGAACAATTTCCCTGGAAGCAGACTGGCATAAGCAGAGCAGGGCAACCCTGGCTCACCCCATTCTTGCTTAAAGGCACTTGATTTGGCACTCTGATTCCTTAAGCCACCATTGTATCTTCCAGCAAAGGTCACATTTTCATTTTCTGTGACACTAACAAGGTGATCCAAGGTGATTTCCTTTTCTTACTTCATGGTCTCTTTACTTCTCACTCCACCCCCTCCTGGCTCTGGTTTATTTTATTTGTTTATGTGTAACTTATGGAATATTTTTGGGTTCACATATGGCAAGTTATACATTATTACATACTTGATTGCATGTAGACTCGTGTGATCATAAGAAAGGAAGCAGAAAAGTAAATTGGTTCACAGCTTCTTTTCTACCACTGTTACCATTCTCAGTGTCCTAATATCATGTGGAGAGGGGTGACACCAAAGGTACTTTATTTTGTGTGTGTTACTCTAATGAGACAGACATGACAATATCACTGCTTGGGTGAACTAAAACACAGTTTTAAAGCTGGGAATCCAGTGACAGAGTACACAACCAGGTACAAAAAAAAAAGTTACATTCAGCAACACATGACAGACAGGCTCTTAAAGTTTTGGTGGGCTGTTCTCCTAAACCACCTGCACACTGAATGTTCCAAAGAATCCATAGATATTTTCAACTTTGTTTGTTAAGAAAATTTCATCACAAAATAAATTAACTGGCAAGGCTAAACCACTGAATGTTTTATTGTAGTCCTTTCATAGTTTCTCAGCTCCCCATTTAGATTTTCCTCAGCCATGGAGTAACATACTCCTTTTTCTTCAGGAAATAGAATGAAATGTTATCAGTAATTTAATAAATCCCATAATATCCTCCTTTAAGAAGAAATATATATTCTGGAACACACACATACACAGGGTTAGCTTATCAATATGCTTCTGTGCAGACTGGTTTGGTTTCTTCAGCCTGGCATTACTGTATAATTATACTTATCAGTCACCTGTTTTCTGGACCAGTCTTGTGAGATGAAGTTCCTATAATTAAAAGATATCTGTGAATTCTGGGAATAAAAAGTCTTTAAAACAGATTCATGCTGAGTAAACGGCTGTGCAGTAACTACCATGGTGTGGTCACCTCAGCTGAGAGTTTGAAAGCTTCCAGTGCTATGGGTTCAGATCACTGGAGCTCAGCAGCTGGTTTCCCCACATGGGTTGGCCTCAGCTATCTGTTTCCATTCTTTGGAACAGAAACAATTAATATGGTGCTGCAGACATTACTGGGGATAGCAAAACATAAAACATTAACTGCATCATGTGCAGTCATTACTGGTATAAAGAGCTAAGAACATTTCCCAGTTCACTGGCTATTTTATTGAGCCATAAGATGCATCTTTTGTCCCAGTTTTTGACAGGAAATCCCCGTGTCCCTATTTCATGAAACACGGTGGTGCAGTGATTCACTGGCTTCATGCCAGGACCAAATAGAAAAGCCAGAAATTCTGTTTAAATCTTTTGTACCCAGCTAAATTCTCAATATAGTAAAAAAGTACTACTTGCTGGTCCATGGGGACCTAAGAACAGTCCTGAGGATGCGTGGTACATAATTTAAAGAAAGTCCTAAGTGATGGGAATTGCCCTGTATACCTGCATTGTCTGATCAAGACCCACATCCAACTGAAGGAGAGGGCATGGGTGAAGTAGGGACAATGGAGTCTATTATTTACTGATGTTCCCTCTTTAAACTATTTTTTGAACAGTTCCTCTAAAATATTGTTCCTGAATATTGTGTAAAATTTTTTTTCTGTGATAAAATATCCATTGTTGGAGCACAGCCACCCAATAGCTCTCAGCACAAACCCCCACCACGTATGTATATATGCATATAAATGTAAATATATATATATATATATATATATATATAAACAATTTATTCTCTCCTATGTGTAGGAAATAAATTCAGACACAGGAGAAGGATGCTAAATTGTTTTTATTGCATTTCTTTTAAATATAGAGTATGCCAGTTCAGGTCTCAGAGGCATTAACTGAAAGAGCCCAAAAGCAACATAAACAAATTCAAGCACAAATAAAAACAAATTCAGCACTCAGAAACAACTCCACAGTAACCCGACTTCGATTTCCAAGTCACAGTTGTGCCCAGAGAACCTAATATTTGAAAATTAATTTTTAGGCTCCTTATATTTCCCTTTTTCTGTGTATAACATCTCAGGAATGTTTTTTTTTTTTGACAGTCAGGATAAGACTTCTATAATTATTTGCTGTTAGATACTACATAGAAAAGAAATACCAAAGGAAAACTTTGAAACTCTTGAAGGAAATGCAAAAAAGAAAAGAAAACCTACTACAGCTGCAAGGTTCAATAACAATAATTAAGGACCTTATTGCTGATTATATTACAGTGTTGTAATTGGTTTTTTGTTCTAAATGCTTATGGCATGTACTTTGTCTCTGTAGCACCTCTCACCTCCATGGGGAAACACCAAATCTATTAGTGTAACACCAAAAAAAAAGGTAGAAAAAGGTATTATAAGCAAATTTCTCAGATGACCTAAAAAAGGCTCATTATTTCCCAGCAAAGTCAATAACAACTTCACACACTCTACCAGGAAGGTCCCAAAATTATTATGACTAATATCAGAACATCAGGTCCTTTAAATCTCTGAAAAAATCTGGTCTTTCTGTAGGACTTGCTGGCCTGGCTTTGAAAGAAAATCATTACCAGCCTTTTCAAAAAGGTGGCTTTCTACTGTAGCCTGCAACGGTCTTATGTTGGCTCCAAAAGGCATCTCCTGGCACTTGCTCTGCTGCTCAGATTGTCATTTTCTGGAGTAGATTAGTCAGCAAATTGTGTGCTGATTCATTTATAACAGCATTCAAAAGAGATGAACCAAACCTCGACAGAGGAAACAGAGAGACATATACATTAGTGGGAATGTGGGAAAAATGTACTATGTGTTTTTCAATAGTAAATTAAAACTGGACAAACCTGATACCTTCCTGTTATTTTTAATTAGAGAATGGGCTTGGGGGTTTGTTTATTTGTTTTTTTAGATAGAAATGGGAGAGAGGCTAAGAGAAAAAAACCCTAAATGGCAACTCTTTTGTGTTGCCCTTGACAACCTGGGCACAAAGTCCTGCCATATCTGATGCCAGCAGCATTTGGTTCTGATGCAGACAGTGAGAAATGCAAAGTCAGGGCAGAAATATGTTCATTTTCTGCCTAGGACTGAACATGTGCAGGTTTTCCATGCCTGTTCTCCTGGTGCGGGAAGAGTTGTAACAACCTACAGGGAAAGGAAAGGAAGAGATGGAAAGTGTTTCTATGGACATTTATTACATGACATGCTGGATTTATCGTGCACAGTCCAGTGGAGACATATTGCAGAGATGCTGTCTTGCTGATTTAAAAAGGAATGGCAGAAAAGAGATTCAAATCAGCCACTGATTAATCCGATGGTTACGTTAGGAGACTGGGATATGAGAGAGCCAAGTTTAGTTACTGTCTTGGCATCCAGTTAATTTTATGGTCTTAGACAATGAAGGAATTGCTCTGTGACGTTCCTCATCTATGAAATGGGGCTAGAAGTATTTCCTGACTTAGTAGTCGTTGTTGTGGGGAAGAACACATTAAAATTTGCAATATGTTCAGCTCCTGTTTAAAAGGGTCTATGTGAGCATCATTCTTCTGGAAGCTGCCACGGGATTTAATGGAAACTGATAATTTCCAGTGAAAAGTTTAGTGCTTATTAAATTTATCTAAACATTTAATGGGCTGTGTATGGTTTGATTCTAGCTGCTATATCTGGGAAACTCGGTTCATTATATTATTTGATTTCTAAGTTTTTTGCTACCTGCAACTTCAGGTTTTATATTGTTTAAACACCCTTCACCTTCTAGTGCTCCAGAAAAATAGCTTTAGTGCTAAGGAAATACATCCTATCCATGCAGGAGAGGAATCCTTCTTGCCCAGTTTGGGCTGTTAGTGCTGAAGGACACAGCTGTTCAAAGTGTGCAGTTGCAAGGCTGAAATTGTGCCTTTCCCACTGCCATAGGTGGTGTCTCCCACACTCATCATTAAACTCAGTTTAACAGATGTGTGCTCACATGAAAGGTGGGAATCTGTCAACTCAGCACTCTCCTGGATTTATTTCTAAAAAAATAACTCTTGTTAAAAGGCCACGAAAAGTAAGTGGAATTGGGACAGAATGAGAAGAGGGCAAGGAGAGAAAAATATCCCTTTTTCATTTAAAATGTACTCTTTGGGGAAAATGTCACTTACTGCAGATAAAAATGCAGTGTGTTGCTGAGCAGGTGTAAGTAATTTTGTGTAATTACTACAAATGGGTTTTCCATGTATGTGAACCAGCTGGGATTACTGAATGGTGAAAACATGTAGGAAGAAGGTAGATTTGAAGAAGGCGGAAAAAAAATGCTTTTAATAGCTGATTACAGCGAGTACTCTGGGGTAACAGAGACATTGAAAATGATCTCAGGCAGTTTTATAAAAAGAAGTTATTTCAGCAAGATGTTTGGAATAGCCTTTAGGAGGCACATGAAAAAAACAGTAACACCTGCAATGGTTTTGTAAATCTCTTAGCATAAGAAATCCACTAAAGCCAGGAGAGGCATCGCAAGTCCCATGATCACCAATGTTTCCAAGAAGCTGGCTGGCTGTTATTAGGATAGACTAGTTAGGCTGCATCAGAAGTCAGCTTTCTGATATTAAATGACTAGTGACAAAATTTAGTGGGGAAATAAAGAGAAAAACTTATCTGCAGTAATTTCTTTTTGTGGAACTGAACTAGAGACATGGCAAAGAATCTTAAGAGTTCTTGCAGACTTCTATGATTCAGCAGTGGAGGAAAACTCTAAAGAAGGCCATAAGAAAGGGAATCAGGGCTGTTTGCACTCATACCAACTAGGGCAAATATTATTCATATGCATCAGCTTTTGGGTGGTCCATCAGAACTTGACAGACTGAAACCATACCATGATCCAAATTACCAAGCAGGAGCCTGGTAACATTCATTCCTAGAAGTTAGGCAGTTCTGACCTTCTGCTACAGAGGATGGCAACTATACACCCTGTGGCAGTCATCCTGCTCTCTTTGGCTTTCTCCTCCAGAGTTTTATGTTTGACTGTCAACCCCTTAGTGCTGCTGAAGCACTGAGCAAACAGCCTCTGCCTTGACAAAAAAAGGTGAGCACCCCCCCGATGCATGGGCTGATTGAGTCTTTGACACTTGTCTGGTTTAGTACCTTACTCTGTCCAAGCTGAGACGCCCATCAGCTCCTCCTGTGTATGGAAGGCCTTGGGAGCAAAAGGCTCACCCTGTTTGCCTGACATTTTGACATGCAGAAGGAGAGATATATGATTCTAAAAGGTCAAGGACAAAAGCATGTTGCTACAGGTAGGTAGATATTATTTCCTCTGTGTGATGCAGTGCTGTCAGCAGCACTAAAGATATGTGCTGAGGAAAGGGGTATCTATGTTATAATCTATCTTATCTCAGCTAAGACAGGTGATGCATTGTTCTTCGAGCAGCAGCACAGTGGGACCCATCCTTCATGCACTATAGAAACTGAGAATTATTTCAGTGGTTTACAGCACCTCGTAGAAAGTCAAGATTTGGTGGGGAAAACAGGAATTGGCCTGAAAAATAGATTGGTTTTATAAGAGGGGGGAGAAAATTTATAAATATGACAGATGTGCTGGGCATGGTTATGCCACTGTGTTTTAGAAAGCCACTGGTTCTCAGCTAGAAGCTGAATTTCCCCTTCACTTGAAGCACAATCTCTGATCATGTGTGCATTTCCATCTCCTCACGCTGCAGAGTAATCCAGGGTGGATTACAGCAGCTGTTTCCCTCCTTGTTGCTGTGCACAAGCAGCCACATGCACACTGGCAGCTTCTCATAGCCTCCTGCAAAAGCAGCGATACTGAAACTGTGGCATTACCACAGCACAAGGTTCCTTGAGTTTGCTCTCTGGATACACACTGAGCCTTGTTCAGAAGGACCCCAAACACTCTGAAAATTTTATCATGGGCATAATGAGATCTCGGAGCAGAAGATTTGAGTATAGACCTGCATCTGCATTTCAGTTATGCTAGATGTGCTCTTTTATTCCTTTCTTTTTAATGCCAAGACCACCAGCAATGTGACAGGATTGAAAAGAAGGCTTTGGAGTACTCTGAAAAGCAGCTTTCACTCGGATGGATGTCTTGACCTATGAATAGGCATGCAGTGTTGCTATGTCAGGTTCAGAGGACCTGAGGAAGGAAGGATCTCACAGTGCATAGACACAGCAGAGGAAACAATGGAGCGGTGGGTAGTACTTGAACTTGGACTGTCAGAAGGCAAGGGTTAACTCTCCTTCAGTTTCCTGTACAGCCATAATGCCATACACAAACATGTCTCAGGGAAGCAGCTGCCTCCACTGAGCTCACTTTTTCCCTTTTAAGCAGGAAGTCTCCTAAACCATTAAGTTGTGAATTGAACTGCATTGCTTCTGCTGCCCAAGATGCTGTCCTTGACCTTGGCTGGAAGGACAAATTGTCCTATGGATCTTTAAAGTAGCCATAGGGTGGGTCTTATGCTCACCATCTATGGTAGTGTGGATCCTCCACAGGCTTCCTTAGCATCCAAAGAAGTGCCAGACCCACTCCTCTTCCCGTGCCTGACTCCCACAGCTTCCCCTCTCCCACATTCCAGGGCTGCCAAGCAACCTCCTGTGAGAGGAGTGAGCAAGAGCTGTCAAGTTTATTATTTTTTGTCTTAAAGTACCAACGTCTCCCATGTAACTGAAAATTTCTAAGAGAGGATTAATGGTTGGTTAAATATCACAATTAGGCCTCATCTCCCTGCCTCTCCCCATTCCCTTATTTGGTGTCCTGCAAAACTTCAGAGGGCCCATGAAAGGGTTGCACCTGAATACATGAAATGAAATAAAGTTTGAAGCCCGCCTTATTTTTCACATTTGCCGCTGGTTTAGAAGTGAGTGGACCAGCAGGGTCTCCCACACTGTTGAATTTAGAATCTGGAACACTGCAGGAAATTGAAGCCACTGGGGGTCGTATTCACTAAAGGCAGTTAAATGATATGTATTTAAAACCAATAAAAGATGTAGGTACAGCTACAATATATCTGTCATAGTGATTGGCATGCCTAGTCTATGCTAACTGGGGTTCTTCTGAACTGACCTTAAGAGGTGACAGAAATAACTGCAGAGCAGGGAAGAGGTGGCAGTGACATCTGAAGTCACTTAGCATGAAGTAGTCTGTGAGTAATGAACAAATATGTTCACTAGCACGTTTATGGACCAACATCTCAAGTGTCATTTACTGCTACCTTATGGGAGCACAGTCTTTGCTTACTGGTTATATTCAAACAACTGCTAGGTAGTAATGGAAATGCAGGCTTGTGATTCACAGGCTTCATGAATTTGCACCAAGATTGCATTCTCTGTTCATTACTTGTCCTTTTTTGGCTTCTTTGGAAAAAAGAAAAGGAAGTTGGTCATGGAAAAGAAGCAAAGGTTTTGGGGCTAAAACCACACCAGTGATAATTATGGGAAACAAATAAATACCAAGTGAGATCATTACTTATCCCCAGGTAAATGGGGGAGTGGGAAGGAGGAGGTTTTAAATATTCACAAACCTGGGAGAAAAGAGCTTGACTTTTTAGTTTGTTTTCTCCTTTTTAATCAGATTTACTGTCTGTGCATCATAATGAGACGGTGGTGCACTTTTTTTGAGGTGGAACATATACTTCTTACAGTAAGGAACAGTCATTACCAAAATTCTTCCTCACAAGTAGCCCTCCTTATCTTTTTCACTATCTGTGCAGGGATTTATATAATTTTTAATCTAAACATGCAAGAAGTTCTGGTAATGATAGAGCAGGTGTACCTTGGGAGGATTAAATTATGGGAGTCAATAAACAATTATGAGGTAGCAGCTGGATGATTGAAATAATGTTAGCAGTACTTATAGTTACAGAAAATAATGATTTTTCTACTCCATGTGGAGGTCTTTTAATGTCCAGAACATAAACTTACAGATTCAACTGGTTTTTGGGTTTGAAACTTCATAAATAAGACCAATCTTGTGTTTATGTGACCCTGGTGCTGTCAGGCTCTGGTAAGGTCTAGTCTTTACAGTGTTGAAAGTCCATAGTGTGAGAGTAGGGGACAAAGATGATCCTCATGGCAGAAGATGGAATAATTTACATTTATTTCAGCAACACTTCCATGATGCCATCATGACTCTTAAAGAAGAAGAATTTCCCACTGAAGTCTAAGAAAGTTTGGTTCTGAACAGTTGTGTCTTCTCCCATCAAATATTAGTGTGTTAATCCCTTATACATCAACATGTGTTTATGAAAAAGGTGGAAGGAACAGTCCCACTATTGGACATGGTAAGGACCTGAACTCTTCAGAATGTCAGAATTCAATAGAATAATATTTCAGAAGTGGCTGGCACCATCTCAGCCCTTTTTTGGCAGGGTGCATTTGTTTTTTCCGCTTGTGGTTACCTGATCTCATTGTCTGGTACCAGTATCTTTAGTGAAGGCATGAACAAGCTTTGGGGAAAGCTCTTAAAAACAGACAGCACAGAAATCACTCTGAATGTCAGAAACACCAGTGACAGTGAGAGGGAGCCCTGGGCACCATGGTACTTTGAGAGAAGCAACAAGACCATTAACAAATATAGCTGAAATTTTTTAAGAAGGGTGGTACTGACAGCAATTTCAGCATATTCATGCAGGATTACAATAAAAAAATAGTATTTTTCTTAGGAGGTTCAGATGAAAAATAATCTGTAATATACAGTGCTACATAATTTAGAATGCTAATGAAAAAAGAGTCTAAAACTGATGATTGAATCTTGTACTTAAGCCACAGGAGAAATGAGCTCCCTCAGCTCTTTCCTTTTTGCAACCTCTGGAGTATCTTTCTGTCATCCAGAATATGAGAACAGATTCTTCAAAGTGTAAATCTGGGTGTGCAGTGCCAGTGTATGAATTAAAATTGACTGAACGATAGAGGTGATTTAGCAAGCAGTTGATCATCTTTGCTCTTCTGAGCTTGCTCTTGACAAAATAGACCAAAACCAGGAAAAAAAAGTGTAAAAGCAGCTAGAAATGAGGATGCTCTTCTGACAAGATATACTTGGTTCTACAGATTTCTTCCCCAAATGTCAACGAAGGCAATGTCGATATTTTGCAGTGTTGATAGGCAAATCACCACTGCAGACAGACCATAATGGTATTAAACTGTTTCCCAAGACACTTGTCTGTGTCCCTCTAAACAAGGTAAAAATCCTAACCATGGTGCCACACCAACATGCTTCTTTATGTACAAAAAGCACTGGGGCATTTTAACTTCCTTCAGGATGCATCTTACACCAAAACCTCCTGTCAGATTGAAGCTTGACAGCCTTGACTTCTCAGTTGCTTTCAGTCACTTCTAAAAAGCTGATGAATGAAATGTGTTGAATTTGGTGGTCCCTCCGCAAAGTCTTCTTCTGACTGTATATGAAAGTGGAGAGTGGATGTACAGCATACTGACCTGTTGATGACTCCAGCTGGAAAAGATCTCTCTGGGGCTGTTATATGGTCCATTTCTCAATTCTCTCTAGTACTTTATTAAATAAAACCTGTGGTGGAAAAAAAAATCTCTTCCAAAATGTTATTTTCCCTCTAAAAATCTCTGCCTCGAACAGAGAAGTGTCCTTTTAGATATGAATCTTTGGCAAGGGTTTTATTATCTCAGAGGACATACTTTGGGCATCAGGACCTTGCCTAACAAGACAGGATTGATTTGTTATCATCTGGAGATGGAAGCACTGCAGATAGTTGCCATACAAACTCATCACCAAGATTGCTTTCTGGAGCCAAAAGGTCTTTGATTTTGTATGTTGGCATAAAGTCTGGATTTAGGATGCGTTCAAAGAGAAGTCTGATCCCATGGGGGTTGGTTATAGCACCACTTCTATGTGATGTGGAGACAGGACACCCTTTGGATCACCGACTGTGCCAAAGACAGCAGACCTCACCCCGTCAGGTTAAAGCCCGATGGCTTGCTGTAATCAGCAAGAACTCCAATAAAAACTAGGACAATTCTCAAGTTCATGGACAAGCCAACACTCCCTGATCAATAAGAATGGATAAGGAGGCCTCAGCCCTAGTACAGATGACAAGTGATCTTGCTGATCAGTCACATTACTCCTGTTCTGGAGTAGCTTTTATGAAGTTAGATGCCCACTAGCACATTACAATGTGTGAGAGATGTAAAAGGGCTCTCTGCAGAGTGAAAAAACAAATACTGCTGAGCCACAGACTGACTTTGAAGGTTAATTGGACACTTAGTTTTAGCTGCTGTCACAATAGATCAGTCATGTCACACTGTAATCAAAGCTAACACCATCCAGCAGGCTTGTTAACTATTCTAACATAGGAGGCAATTGTTTCGGTAATAATGGCAAAGGTAAGGAATATTCCTTTGTGTGTTGCAGACATTTATAGCAGCAGCACCACCTGTCCTCTGGAATTATGAGCTGTTCTGTTTGTGAAGGAATGATCTGATTTTTTTGTTTGTTTGTTTATTTGCTTGTAAAACACATAGAAGTCTGGCTGAATTGAAGCAATTAGTGGTAAAAGGTCAAAAATAAAGAACTGCTTGGTCCAGAGGATGTCAATAAGAAGACTTATGAATAAAACCATAGCCTGCAAAAGACTGTGGCTGTATTTTTATATTGAAATATATTGTATTCAAGTATATTAAAAGATAAGCCTAACAAGTTCTCAGACAGAACTGAGGATAAAACAATTTATTCCACAGAGATGTGTCGTCAAGGAAGACTGAAAACAAACTTCACCCACACCACAACCATGTTATACAACAAGAGGCTCATGTTTTGGACCAAGGGGCACCACAGAAAGAGGGGAGGC
Source organism: Aphelocoma coerulescens (assembly GCF_041296385.1). Classification (NCBI taxonomy): domain Eukaryota; kingdom Metazoa; phylum Chordata; class Aves; order Passeriformes; family Corvidae; genus Aphelocoma; species Aphelocoma coerulescens. Next base: position 25,851,152 of record NC_091020.1, read on the forward strand.
TACATTTCTTTTAGCATTTTAGCGCCTCCTTTGTGTAGCTCTGCCCAGGAGCACCTCCAAATGAGCATCTCCTGACATTCCTAAGGCTGTATGGTGCCTTAACCTTATCACTGATACAACAGCAGATTTGTCAGCCCACCTATTAGCCTTTTCATGTCACTCTCCCTTCCTACCATGGCTGGAAGGTTTCCATGTTTCTTTTGGCATGACTTGTTCAGGAAAGACTAAGAAATGAAATGGCAAATACAACACTAAGGAGAAGTATGGATGTGAAATGAGATGCAAAGGAAGCTTTCAGAAAATTTTAATACTGATTAAAAGTATTTTAACAGATTATGAAAAATCCAAATATTGTATTATAGTGACTCCTTTGAATTGTGTTATTGAAAACACCATTTTCTCAATATCTATATGTACCATAAAATATGGGCACAGTCTTGACTATGGTATATTCTGTCTGAACAGACTTCTTTAGAGAAGGAAGCATGGCAGGAAAACTTGGCACAAAGATTAAGGAGTCAACAAAACAACAGTTTTCAGGAAGTTCAGTGGATCTCACTGAAAGAGAAATGAGTTCATCTGAAGATGCTTCATTTCCATGACAAAAAAAAAAAAAAAATCGAGATTTACTAGAAAGAGAAAAATCTTCATAAATGTAATTTTGCTCATGATTGCATCTTCAATTCAAAGTGTTGTATTTACAGACATATATGCCCCTCATCTGTATATGAAAGGCATATATATTTTTTGATAAAATAGATATGAAACTATAGCAAGAGCTGTTAAGGCAATTGGAAGAGAATTACTGTAACGAAGTGATAAAACTCTGTAATATAGTCTGGTAAAAAAAAAATAAAAAGAAGAAAGAAATAAAAAAAAATAGAAAAAATATGACGAGAGGTGAAGAAACTCATAGATTAAAGATGCAATTCTTCTTCAAGACTGAAGAAGGAAGAAAGAAAAAGTAATGTGAAAAAAAAGGAGGTCTGATCTGTATTTAATAAGACCATGTTGCTACATAGCCATGACACAAGAATAAACGTGTTTTACATCCAGTACCTTTAGGGCTGAGGACTCTTTTAGCCCCCTTCATAAATTTGTTCCTGAAATTAGAAAACAAATGGCTTCGAAGTAGTTTTGCTCCTCGAGCCCATGATTCAGGTGTTGTGAACATCCGTGCGCTCCCCCTTCCTTCGGGCTGTTTTCTTTGGCAGCTGTTTCGTTTTCCCCCTCAGATTTGTGCATTATAGTGAAGGCTGCTGCTAAGTTGCTGTGTTCACGGCTGGCTTGGGCATCTGCTGCTTGAACCTGCTGGCAATTTCCTGGTAGGGAGGGATTAATTCTCCAAAGGAGGGAGAAATCTATGATTTGTAAATACATGCTTTACTACTCAACCTGCAAGAAACTTGAACTAGAAAGACATTTTTCTGCTTTGTTCTGTACAAACTCATTGCCAAGTTTTTTTTACTTTCTTCAATACTAGTACATGCTTTTCTCACTATAGCTGCAGCTGACCCCTCTTGGATGGATGAACCATCAGACAATGCTTCACCAACAATTTTCTTGATAGTTACAGAGCAGCTCTGATTCTTTTGCTGCACAAGAAACATCAAGTTTCTCTAAGCATAGAACAGCAGGGACAGAGATCAAGAAGCAAACTGTGAACAACCCAACCCACAGCCTTCACCTTTGTCTCATATGTGAGGCTTGTGTCTTGTAGAAAAACCTCCCATAAACCATCCTCTGCAAATTTGGCTACTCTTTTCCTTGGGCAGAAAGCACAGTGTGCCATGCTGTGAACACCATATTCCCCTGAGATTTAAGAAGAGTAACTGGCCTGGGAAAGGCAAAGTGCTTCCCTCTAAGCCACAAGCTGGATGGCAGCCACCTCCAATGCATGTGACTCTCATGCAGAATCATAGAATGATTTAGGGAATTACCTTTAATATCATTGAATCCAACCATTAACCCAACACTGCCAAGTCCACCACTAAATCAGGTCCCTAAATGTAGCAGAAACCTGTTCAACTGAACATAGTGGGCTTGAATGATTGTTAACTCAGATCCAGGGCATCTCAGGTGGTGATTTCTCCACTTGTTAATTTCTCCATCATCCTGCCTATCCTTCTGCACCTGTCTTGGCTTGAAAGAATTGGCAGGTTCCCTTACCTCCTGCTATGCAATCCTGCCTGTCATGTTCACTATATAAATTGGGGGAAAAGATGACCAGGGACCACTGCTCAGAGAGTGGCTGGACATTGGTCAGAGAGTGGTAAATTGCATTGTGCATTACTTGTTTTGCATATTCTAATTCTATTATTATTATTACTATTACTATTATTACTGTTGTTTTTCTTATTATACATCTTTGTTGGTGCCTGCAAACTTGTTGGAAATTTCATAATTAGAAAATTCCCAATCTCATAATTTCTAATTCATTTTGCAACAGCAGACTCTGCAAAAAGAAATTCTCCTTCCAAGTGAGCCTCTAAGGGAGAGACAAAAGAGAAATCTGGGCAAGCATCACTCTCTAATCAGCAATAAGTATTCCCTCTGAAGCTCTGGAGGGCCTGATTAAAAGCAGATATGGGTAATCCTAATGAGGGAAAAAATTACAACTTCTGGGAGAATTAAAAGTTCCAGGAAGGCCCCTTGACTCTGTAGCAGACCTTCACACAGGGTTAATAGATTTGGGCAGGCAGCAAGCTATGGTTTTATGGTGCTTTTTATTAATCACAGGAGCTGTGTGTTGCACTGCAGGATGAGCAGAGGGGACGTGTTCAAGTGCAGCCCTCTCTAGCTGCATGGCTCTAAAACTGAAACAGTTTTGTGATCACTCTGAGAGATTTGTCTTTCAGACATCCATATAGTTACAGGTATCCCTTTTTCAGTGTGCAGTATTTCCCTGAAAAACCTGAGGGTAGAAGAGAAGAGTTCTGCCAAGCAAACGTGCTGAAAACAAACCATGGTGAGGGGGGACAGTTTTACTCTTTGAAATTGGTAATGCTGGTGGATCTCTGCCAGCTAAGGGGCTGAGGGGTGACATGTTCCCTTCAGACCCTTCTGGCAGGGAAATGGCAGCAAAGTTTCCAAAAGTAATTAAAATTTATCTTCAATTACAAGAAAAACAAAACATGCAGGGAATGCCTTAACTGGCAGCACTGTGAACAGGATATTTGTGTTTACAAAAGAAAAGAGCAATTCACATGTCAGTAATGGAAGGAGCTTCAAAAAGCATTAGTGGGGGAAATAAAATCACACTTCAAGACTCTCCAGGTGGAAACTTTTCTCAGCAGCTAAATGCAGTGATTTTTAACTGCTTTTAAACTCCCAGGTCCTACCAAAGCTCCCCACAAATGAGGATTTAGTGCAGACATGTAGCTTCCATGGACTGCGTTCATGTGTATGAACTGGCATTTCTTCAGGTGCCTAACAGGGGTGTCTCAGATGTAACCATAGATCACAAATGGCTCATAGACCACAGAACTCCATCTTGCATTTGGCTGATTTATTTATCAGTCTCCTCATCAAAAGGCCATCTGAACATTCCTGCAACATGTCATCCTACCACATTCCCATAAGACAATGTGATACTTCACACCATATTTCAGACCAGATATTTCTGACAGTCATGAATAATTTTCCGTATCTTTTTGAACCTAAAATATATTTGTCCAGATTGTTTCACTGTTAAGAGTCAGGTGACGTGACATGACAAGTCATGACATGACATGGGTTAAGAATTTTCTCTCAAAAATTTTCTCCCTAAAGAATTTTCTCTCATTTTAAAATGCAGTTTTATTGTAACTGCACTTTTGACAGATGAGTTATATTGGATGAAATTTTAAGCTAAAAGTGGGCTAGTGTTGTCCAAAAAATTACTTTGACACTCATTAAAGGAAGAAAAAAGTGTTTCAATTTAAAGTGCCTTTGTATTTAAACATTAAGTCAATTTTAGCCAAGTCTTTTTTTTGAAATCAACATCTAAATAAATATTTTATGATTTTTATTTTGAGCCTTTCCAGTGGGCCCTGACAGAAGACATTTTAGTATGACTAGTTTGGAGGAAGATCTGTGATTTGCATTTTTCAGGTTTAAGGTAGAGTTTTTAAAATAGCAGCTTGAGTTTGGTTTTCTTCAGAGGAGAAATTTTGTTTCCTTGACTCAATTTTCCCCATCCTGTTCACTTGGGAGATGGTTAAATAAACAAAAAAGTTGTACCATTGTAAAAATATCTCCTGATGTTCGTTGTAAGTTTTTTTAAATGGCCTCCACATAGCACAGCCTCACAGCTATGCAAAATACAGAATAATTTTGCATATTTGGATATGCATTTACATCCTAGTTAAAGTGATTTCTTCTATAAGGTAGAATATGCTTCAGAAAACCTTGAAAACAATGGTCTCAATGGTAAATGACTTTGGGCACCTTAGATTCCAAATCTGCAAATAGTTTTAGGACACCCTTTTTTAGTAAGGCATTTATCTCTAAACTTTGGGGGGTTCTGTAAATTCATCAAAAGGAGCATGGATTGAAAAAAAATACATCAAAAAGAGTAGGAAGTCTCCAGAAATACTGTGTACAAACAAGAGCACCTGAAAGAAAGCCTTCTTGAAGCTGGAGAGAGTCTGTTATGAAAATTTGTGGTGATCCAGAACTTATCTGTGCAGAAGCAAAATACATACTATTTCCTAAATTAAACAAAGGGGAGAATTAAGGAAAGACACTGGAAATGAGCCCAAGCTAACTTTATAAATGATTAAGTGATAATAATTCAAAATTAATTCTAGTCTGCATAACTTAGGCAAGTAATCTACCCACTACGTTTTGTTCGTCAGAGAACAGTTCTTCTAATGTAAGCACTTGAACTTCCTTATCATGTCAGCAGCAGCAGGTGTTCTTGAAGACCTCCTGGATGATATTCTCTCCTGAAATGAAGCCTTTAGTCTTCAGGTTTTTCATCTGCAGACTATTTCAACCAGTGACACTGCTGGGCAGAGTAGTTACTGTGTTTGCCATGGTATTGATGGTGAAGGTACAATCACAAGACAACCACAGTGGGGATTCGGTGTTTATCTGACCACACCAGCTAGCAGAACATTTCCTGTAGGATTTGTTGAAGCAGAGAATAGAGCAGTTTGTTGAGTGATATTTGTCTGCCATGCAATGCAGCTCGTTTCCTCTAACACAGACACATTTACCTCCCAACTGTGTTTACACATCAGCTAATTTCCACTTGCGGCTGACGCTGTTTTTGAGAAGAACCAAGCAATTGTTCCTAACAATTCTCTAAAAATAAATGTGCCGCCTTTACTGGGGTAGTTAGAATTCTAAATAGTGCATTTCATGATCATTCATAATGCAACAGCCTTAATGAACAGTGCCAAATCAGTCTTAGTATACTTGAACTACCCATTGCGTAGTTCCTCTGTCACTTTCCATTGCCTTTATGGAAAGAATAACAATAAATCCCATTATATTTAGAAAATTCTTTTTTTATCCAGAATGAATCAAAAGGATTAACAGCCCTGCACACAATCCTCAAGCCCTCATTCTAGAAAAAGAAAACATGAACCATGATGGGAATTAGAGCAATTACTGGAGCAGGATTTATCAGTATTTGTTTATTTTTGATGCAGATATTACAGAAGAACAAAGTAGGATGTAAAACATTCTGGGTCACAACCAGAACTGCAGAACAGAATTTGCTCAACTATGTAACATAAATCGTTGTTCTTAAAGAAAATTGACATGAGCTTTTTAATGACATGAATCAAAAATTCCTTTTTTAAAGGCTTCTCTGAAAGGTAATAAGCTCAAAAGATGTGGCCCTAGTAGCAGTCTTTGGATATTGACTCAGTATGGATCTGTAGGTTAAACTACCCTCCAAAGCTCAACAGGACCACTTACTTCTATTGGGAGCGACTCATCCTAGTCCCCTGACTAGCTCTGTGATAAAGGTTATGTACTCTTCAGCATATTTGATGTGAGCTTTTCACTAGAGCTGAAGCAATTGAATCCAGTGCTGTAAGTTCTTCTTAAAAGGGACACTGGCTGAGAGGAATGAATGGCTGAAAGATATTGATGAGCAGTGTTGGATGGCACAGTGTTTAATAAAAATGAGTCACACCTTGGCAGCCCTCAGGAATGACCCTACAAATAATTAGGAAATTAAACTTACTGGAAAAGAATCTGGTGCAGTCAATTTTTATTTTTCTTCTTTTACATTCAAGTTTTTTTTTTTTCAACAGCACTGAAGTCCCCCTCAAAAAAACCCAAAAATGGTAAGGTTAACCACTCCAGAAGTTACACTGCACTGTTGACAATTTTCTTTAACTTATCTGGTATTTTCTCCCTCCTTTTCTAGCAGTGACAGGGCTAGGATTAATCTGTCTGGTAGAGGACATCAAACATCTTTTCCAAGTTCCCTCAAGCTACAAAACTGAATGTCCTATAAGGAATGTCCAGTGAAGAAGCTTATTTTTAAAATCTCTTAAAACACAAGCTTTAACACTTTTTCCTTCTCTTTTTGTAGTGGTTTTTCAGGGAGAGGGAGGAGTGGAATATTTTAAAGAGTTTACAACCATTTACAAAATGTATTGGCTTTGCATGGTAAGGTGTTGGCAGCAGGTGGCTTCTGAGAGAAGTTAAAGATGAACAACAAAATTAAAAGTCTGAATCAAAGTTTAAAACCACCTTATATTTGAAATGAAACATGGCACAGTTGCACTATCTGAAAGCAATCTCTCAGGCTGGCATACTAAAGATGTTTTTCATAGACACGTTGCTTTTGCTCAGCTGTAAGCAATTATTTCTTCCCAGTATTCCATTTGGATATTTCAAATCAAAATGGCAGCTGTTCTGCACATCAGTTTAATCCAGATGATCTATATCCTGAATGGGTGAATTTGTGGAGAAGAATTTTTAATTTTTGCTGGATTTAAACAGAAAACAAAACATTACAAAGAAGAAGAGATGCCAAGAGTTAACTGTGTCTAAACAGTGTAAAATCCCAGCAGAGTATTGAGATTCCACTGCCTGCTGGTTTATTGTTGAAGGCTATAAAAGACAAGAAGGAATTGACATAAAACACATGTTTTTAATATTTGGTCTGTGGTGGCAACAGAGGAGCTGAAAATAAGGGTCAGCTCAGCACTTTGTTTCATGCTCCCTTATCTTGCATCCTACCTGTTCGTAATACACAGCTTGGTGAAATTCATCTACCCTCCATCTGCTTATCTTTGAAGCAGAAGCACCAGAAATATCAATGTGTATGAAACATATGAATCATCATTACTAGTAAGCATCTGGCAATGCTAAAAGCAGAAACATAAACAAAAAATGTGCACAGTAATCATTCACAACTAATACAAATGTGTGTGGAGGAACAGTACTTAATAAACAAATTTTAAATGCCTTTTTTTTTTTTCCAGACTGAAAGGATCATGGAAAGTTAAGTGCCTCGATATATGTGCAAACAAGCACGGGGGAAGACTTTCCAACTTCCCACAGATCAGAAAAGACTTTCATAAACATCCAAGTTAAAACAGTGACTTTTGTATATATAAAATATTGGTAAACAATAAACCGGTTTAAAAATAAATAGCAGCAGACTATGAAGAGCAGTTAACATTTCATGAGTGATGGAAGAAACACAAGTTTGTGTGCAGATTTCAGCAGCCAGTGAGACAGCCACCATCCCTTCCATTAATCCTTTTCTGCTTGCATATTCATTTTTATATGCTCAGGATGTATTAGTTGCTTAGTTTTATAGTTACATATAGAAGTACAGATTTTTCTTAGCAGTGTCAAATTCCATTAAACATAGGCTGTTTTTAGCTCTGTGACAGAAATAGGCATTAGGAAGTCAAGGATATGGCAGGTGGTGGTTTGAACTGCATCCTGAACAGGGATGTAGCAGTGACTTCTGGAGTAAAGATCAAGACTCCACTTGTCGTGCACCTGGAACAAAACAGACTTATCCCCCTTTGCACCCTGCCACATTCTTTAAAGACACGTGTACAATATATAGGGAATTCATAGAGGAAGTAAATCCATCATTCCTGGTGAACCACTCCAGAGGCAACACATTCAATTCAATGAAGCAGAAGAGTCCTGGGAGGTAACTGAGCTAAGGTAGCAGTATGAAAAGTTAAGCCTGTCGTACAGTGGCATAAAGAGCTGCAAAGAGTAATTAGTGGAAGGGGAACTCAATTAACTGAAACAAACAACTGATTGTACAATTAAGGAGCACCCTGTAAATCATTACAAACCTCTTGTCATAGAGCATTTCTCCACAGTCCTGCTGTAGTGGCCCTGCTCAGTCAGCTAAGAGTTAGGGCTAAGCTGCAATCATGTTTTGATTGCTGTATTACGAACCACTAATGATAATGACTTGTGTACTTTCCTCGATTACCTTGAATAACAATGCACATCGATAACCGTCCATTTTACCAATATTTTTACATACAGATTATGTAAAAGGAAGAGTGCAGGAAGTCATACAGAAATATACAGCACCATAAAGCACATGCAGGTTTACTGGTTTGCATTTGTACTTTTTGTACAAAAGACCAGCCCTCCAAGGGAAGGCACAAAGCTTCTTTATTATCAGATCGTTTAGCCAGAAGATACAAATGGTTATATTTTAAGTTTCAAATCCACTCAGACATCATTGGGAGGAAAACTAGATTTGCAGTTCTTTGATTATAAGGTTTTCTTCTATTTAGAAGAGATAGGAAGACAGAGAAGAAAAGACCTCATTTCAGTATTATTCAAAAAGGGAATAATAGAGAAAAAAGAGATCAGTACGACAAAGCAGAATAGTGACAATATGTGAGAAGGAGAGGATGTAAAAACTAAGTTGGCACAATTGTCTAGAGATAAGATTCCTTTAAACTTCACCTTTATGAGATTCCTTGCTGTTGTTTCACTAATTCTTTGTGATGAGATTGTCATGTTGGCTGAGGATATTGAGTGTGTTTAGTCTCTAAAATTTCAGTAGAACTGTATGAGACATAGGTAAGAGACGGAATTAAAATGTTTGTGCTGCATTTTATCATAGCCTTTCCAACTACATGAAAAATGCTGATGTAAAATCCAAAAAATCCTGCCACTGAATTTCCTAGGGGGTTTTGGTTTTGGTTTGCTTTTCCTTTCAATCTTTATATGTCAAGAGAACTTTGTTACAAAGGCAGCAGCTGCCCTCATGGTGGTTGGGCCACCACTGTGACCTGGATAAAAAGGAAGCCCTGTTCCCCGACCTCCCTTCTGCCATACTGAGATGCATAAGCAACTTCTTTCTGAAAGCACAACCACTGCAATGTCCTCCAGCACTGATTGCTGCTATGACCAGTGCCACACTGCTCTGAAGAAATGCCATCTTTTCATACACTGAACAGTACAAGCAGCTGCTTCCTACATTCCCCTGGCTAAATGCATTTTTAAACCATGTTGGCAAAAATAATCTCCAAGGGAAATTTGTCTTCTGTGGCCCGTTGGTTCTTGGCTTGGGTTTAGAGCAGCTACTAACGAGGTTGGTGATTAGTGACAATTCTGATGACAGTACGTATGGTGGGAACATCTGGTTGGGTGCTTGGAACTGGATACAGACCCACCAGCCTGACCCACCATTTGCTACTGTGCAAATGGCTTTATATATGCACTGCTGGGTCGTTTATCTTCATTAAGCGACAGTCCCTAAACCCAATAATTAATGACAACTAGTCTGGGAATGGCTGTGCAGAAATTTGAGTGCTAAGGGAATAAACAAATTCTAGTAAGAGGAAAAAGTGCAGGCTGGAAGAAAAAAGATGTGAAAATGTTTTCCTCTCTAAAAGCTTTTGGGATCCTGAGAAGACATTTTAGTGTGGAATGAACCACTGGTATTTCTTGACCAAAGTGATGAGATCTGTGGCTGTGTGCAGGTATCTGATGTGTGTAAATGACACAGCTGGCAGAGGGCAAGCCTAGCAGCTTTCCTGGCATCCCAGGCATGGGCTGCACCAGCGTCTTGCTGCCTGTTCTCTGTTATTGCCAACAGATAGCAGAGCCAGCTGGGATTCATATCTGCAAGAGAAATAGGAGGTGGCTCTTCACGTGAAGTGTAGACAGGGTCTATGTTTTTTCTTCTGAGTTTTTCTGTGCATCCAGTCCCAATTTTCAGCCCGTCCTAGCTGGCCACTTTCCTGAGCTACCTGAATTAAATTTTCCCTATTCCTGGTAGCAGGATACCATTTTCTGGGCACCTTGGTATTCAGTCTTTGTGAATAAAGTGTACAAGGCACAGCCATGAGAAGAAGTTTCCCAGAAAGAAATCTTCAGTGAGAGAAAAAGTTGACAGCTTCTATCTAAGAAGGACAAAATAGTGACAGAAGACTTAAAAATACACTTTAAAAATCCAGTGCACTCAAGGAGCACAGCAGAAGGAAGCCTAGTATGCCGTTCTCCCCAGCATCATGGGCCTCTATTACAATTTCCCCTAAAATCCTCAGTGACCATAGAAAGAAAGGTGATTTCTAAAAGCTATGGTTTAAGGTAAGAGGGAAAGTGGTTTCTATTTACTCTTGTATTATGCTAATTCACATAAATACTTGAGAACTGAATTTTAAAAAATATCAATGGGAATTGCAGATGGGTCTTGTCCAGTCTGTACAGAGAAGATTTTTATAATTTCTAACCAGCTTTCAGACCCAGCCCTAAAAATGCACTTTCACCCTGAGCCCACTGCTTGACTAATCACTTTTCATTACTTCTGTTGGGGTTTTAGGAGTTCTCCTGGGGTTTTTTTTCTGTTAAAGGAATTTTCCCCATTCATGCTGCCAGGGGGACAAATTACTGGGTGCTTAAGAAAAACAAAAGACCTGGCCATAGGAGTGGGTGCATCTTGCTACTCTTTTTTTTTCACCTGGGTGTGTGGGCAGTCAGTTCCTGGGGTCTGGACGGAGAGAGAGGCTGCTTCTTTGGCTGTTTTTTCCGTCTACCAGAGAAACCCCGGGATCCCAAGCCCGCCTTCCCTGCCCCTTTGGGAGCCGGGCCGTGGCCGCCCTGCCCCCACCATTGCTTTGAGCCTTTTCTACGTTGTAGCCATGCTCGCCCTGCCTGCCCGACCTCCGGGGGGTTCCCACTGCAGCTCCGCAGTTTGGATGCATCTCATCTGCCACCCGGGATTTGTGCTCATCCCTGCCGTTCCAGCCTGCTGTTCCTGAGGGTCTGGCCGGACACCGGGATCGGCTGCCCAGGGGTTTGTGAAGCCTTTGTCCCATCCCTTCCCGGGATCCCAGGGCACCAGAGCCGCCGCGTGCTCCCCAAGCTCGCTCCGGAGCGCCCCCTGCAGCCGCGGGGGAACCATCGCACCTGCCCTGCTCACCGGGAGCCGCCAGCGATCCCTGCTGGCTGCGAGCGGAACTGCACCCGAGGGGAAAGGGCCCGACAGCCAAGAAGGCTGGGACTGGGTTTGTGATTGTTCGCTGTTACTGTCATAGTTATTGTTGTTTGTTTGACTGGTTATACACATATACATATATAATAGTAAAGAACTGTTATTCCTATTTCCCATATCTTTGCCTGAAAGCCCCTTGATTTCAAAATTATAATAACTCGGAGGGAAGGGGGTTGAATTTTTCATTTCAAGCGAGGCTCCTGCCTTCCTTAGCAGACACCTGTCTTTCAAACCAAGACAACTTCCTAGTCCTTTCATAAAAAAAAATGGAGGAAAGCCTCTGATAGTCTTCTTCAGCCTGTTCTGCAAAGAATAGCACATGAAATCCCTCTTCTCAGGGCTATGAAGAAACTTTAACTATAAAATGAGAAGATTCCTTTATCAGCAAATCCCAGCAATGTTCCAATTGGACTAGTGGGGGAGAAAGTTCTAACTCATTTAAAGTCGCCTTGACAAGTTTATAATGAGCTTGTATGAGGAAGTAACCTCAGGTCACAGAGGACTGGACTTGATCCAATAAAAATGTTTTGGTTCCAAGTTTTAGATGTGCTGAAGGCTGTTTTATATTATATTGAAATTTTGTAATGTACGAATACCTTTTCTTCTGATGTTTCGGTGGTTTTAAAACACGAGTAGCATTCTGTACTTAGTGAGAAAAAGTACAAGTCTGTAACAGCAGAAGAAGCAGAAGTAAAAATGATAAGGAAGCAAAGAAATGAGATTTGGGCTTACTCAGAGGCCTCTATTTTTCATAGGAAGGGCAACATGCATTAACCAATGATTCACAGGTTGCTGGTGGTCTGCAAAACCATTCTAAAAGGTTCACAACTGCTCTAAGAAACAGTGCCATCTTCCTACAGCTAAGTCAAGAAGAAAAGTTACTCTCTTAGCAGGAACCAAGTCTGCCTTACTGGAGAAGCCCAGCTCTTCAGCATACGTTTCTGGACACAGGACAGGAAGGTCCCTGCATGGTGCGTCCCTGCACTGAGAGATGCTCACCGTGCAGTGCCAGAGCTACGTGTGCTTGTCCTCACAAGGGCACATCCAGAGATCCCATTACCTGAAAAGGAGGGAGAAAGTCCTTCCCTGTGTGCTGAGTCTGGGTCATAACCTCTTGTAGCGGTTGTGGTGCCTTGGTTTGCAACAATATAAGGACAGGGGCTGGTGGGCAGCTCTGGTATGGCCTTCTCCACACACCAGGCAGTGTTGGAATTCAGTTAACCCATTTGGCACCTGATGGATAGAAACCAGCAATCCTATTTAAAACCATCCCCTCCCATGGGGAAAAGGAGCAGTGTGACTCTGCAGGAGCCAATTCCCTTTATATGTGTGGATGTGTTTACTAGCAGCCACTGGGAAGAGCCGATGAAAGTCCCCTGGCACAAGCGCAGTACCAATTATTTCTTTGCTATAGAAAGAGGTTGCTGTGAATTCCTGCATCTAAATTCAGCACAGTTTTGTGAACTTTGGCCTGTTCCTGTTTCTCCAGTGAGCATCAAATATCAGAATCTGGTCAGCGATCCTCTGCTTGTTAGGAGCAAAATGCTCAAATAATGATAAGCAGGAAACCTGTAGGAATGCTCTCCGTTTCAGTAGGCTATGAAACAGATGGCCTGGCTAAAGCATCGTTTCCCTCTGCAATAAAGGTTTTGCTTTAATTCTGTGAGTACAATTCATCTGTCTCAGCCAAGGGGATCCTAGAGGCATCAGTTTAGTGTGTCTGTTTAGGGGCAAGACAGAAAAGTTGCTTGCCATGAAAAATTAATGTTCTTCAATACAGCAAAAGAAGGAGGGCAAAAAAGAGACACATTATAACCAAGGAAACAATGACTTTTCATGCAGGACAGGAAGCAAAGCATAAAATAGGCTATATGGGGAAAGAGGGAAGGCAGAGCCCCATCTTGTGGCAGAAAGTCCAATTCCTGTTCCTCCATCTGTGGATGAGTCACCATGTCCCAGTGACAATGTTGTGGGACATTGCTCTGTGCAGCTGGCCTTTAAATATTTAAATGTATTGGACTACAAGAAAGATGTCTGTTTCTTGCCAAGCAGCTGCCTATAAACAGCTTTCTGAATTGCAGTCTAGACTGCACTAGTGTAATCCGGAAGAAAACAAGTGGAGCAGTGTAATTAACTTTCCCCTTTTTTTCAGAAAATAACCCCATTGTGATGGGCAGGCAGGGATGGGTCTCAGTCTAGAAAGGACCTGAGGTGATGCCGAGCTTTGCTGGTGTTTGTTCAGTTTGGGAGTTTGCTGTGGTTGGGGGCAGAAATACAGCTGACTGCTGGCTGTTCTCTTCTTAAAGATAATTTCTCCAGCTCTCCCTTACACCCAATCCAACCATCAAAATAGACGTTTCTTCAGGTAATTTCATATCCCAGGACAGTCACCCCACTCAGCGAGCTGCAGGCAGACAGCAAACTATTGGTCAGGGACCAGGAACTGCTACTTTGGGATTTTCATGGTCCCAGAGCTGCAGGAGTGCAATGTAGAAGTCTCTCCAATTTGTGTCCTGGACACTGGTCCTAGGATTTCCTTCTGTGAATATACCACAGACCATCTACTGCATGTTGAGGAAGAGAAGAGTAAATAACTTGCAACTATGAATATCTCAGTCGTATCCCTGGGGCTGTGTGAAAGAGATAAAGATGCATGCACCTTTTTTTCTAGCAAAGATCCAGACCTTTAAGAGATTTTGGTTCTTTGCACTGATTCCAACAGGAGCTGAACTTTCTCCTAACTTTTCTTAAGAACCATCAAATTCTGAAGTTTCATGACTGGGGACTTTCCTGACATAAAGATAGATTTGTCTGAATACAGCTTTCCTCTGTAAGAGTCTGCCTTAGGTCTCCAAAAAAGAATGGCAATCATTATAAAGTTCTCTCCTGAGCCTTCTCTTGCTTTCTCATCTCTGTTAATGAGCATTTATACATGGAGAACACATTCTCCCATGTCATTTTGTTACCTTTGCATCTAACAATGAAGTAAAATGAGTACAGAAAAGGGTTTTGCATATTCATAAGTTTTTTAGAAACTTTGGTCAAATCAGATGTTTCATTGTGAACTTGGTCCAAAATTTGTAGACTACCTGAGTTCATTCAAGTATCCTTAAAAGAACTTCCTAGAAAGCACATTAATGAACCATTTTGCCCATTTATATTTCTGGCCCTGATAAGAGTCTGTGGTGGCTCATTTCTGCTTTCCTGTGAGTGAGTATGCAGTAAAGAGCTGAACAGAACCCTTCACATCCCACAGACACCCATGCTTGGAATGAACATGGCCACAGGTCCCTTGTTAGCAGCCTTTGCCATGTGGCTTCTTCACATTCTCAGTCCAGTTCCTCAAGGGTGGGCATTTGCATCATGAATTTGAATGGCAACCTATTAGAAAACTAGCAAATGGGATATATAGATACCTGTCATGGAAAACGTGCTCCTACATTAGGACATCTGTTGATAAGAAAATAATCTTCTGTCTGAAGAAATATTTTGTGGTGAATGCAGCAGCTATCACATCCTACTAAAATCAGCCTTTTTTATTAACACTTTTTCCTACTGGAAGCATCCAGTTGTTGTCAGACTCTGCTACACTATGTGTGCTACAAGCAGGACTCAAGAGAAAGTGCCTAAGGATATTTAGGCTGATCACAAGAACAAATGAAACCAAGATGGAGATCATAAACAGAACCAGGAAGAGGATCCATATGTTTTAGCCTACAAAGCCATGATTCATCCATTGGGCAACACTCACTTCCTTGCCTCTCCTTTAGCCGAAGCTTTTTCTGCCCTATTGTGTGTTCTTTCCCTGCCTGCAAAAGATGGTGGCTCTGTAAGAGAAATGGCTGGACAAGAAACAAAATCATAAAGTACAAGCTGTAATTTATGATGGAGTGGTTGATAGAAACACTAGAAGGGCACACACTGGAAGATCAAATGGCATTGGGGAACCTTTGGATTTATGGGATGGCTTGCTGGGGCAGAGGGAGGTGACATTTGAGCATGCCAGAAGCTTGTTTACCATAGAAAATATGCTGATACTTTTTTTGATTCTATACAAGTGTCAACATCTCTCCTAGAAGCATCAGGGGACATAGAGCAATCTTCACTGGTAGGAAAGGAAAGCACAAATGCTAATAGCATGAACCAACTATGGATTATTCCCTGTTTCTGGAAGAATGCAGAAATATTTTTATTCAGTATTTTTCAAAGTTTTGTACTTTCTGTTAACAGACTTTAAAAATACTTCACAAGGATTATTTTCAAAAGGTCAGGAAGTGGTATTAGTCAGGCTTGTTTTGCTGACATCCTTTGAAGGATATTTTTGTACAGTAAACAAAAACTTGAGAAATCCTTAACTGGCAATTAAATGTGGAAATTCCCTATTTTTTAAAAAGGGCATTTAAAAAAACCTCAAACTGATATGTAGATAAAGTTTCAGTTTGGCTTACTAATGCTTTATACAAATTTGTTCTTGGTGTGTAATAAGTGAAATGTGAAATAACACATTTCAATGTGTTATTTGCAAATGTTTGCCCAGTACTCAGTTCTGGCTCCAGCTAAAATTTCTTTACAATTAATGTTATACATTATGTTTCTCCCCAGCTATGTTTCACATGTTTTCTTTGCTGGTACTCAGTTGTTGGTGTACACATTTTGTTGCATTATGCAATGAACTTTCTCAAGAGCTTTAGCTGAGCGAAGATCTTGCAATTTGTGGGGGCTAGGTCCTTCCCAGGACACGCCAGCGTCAGAGCGCTTTGAACGCTGGCCTTCAAAGGCAGAGCTGGGAGTCATTGCAGCAGATGCCAACATCCAAGTCTAAACAGAATATGTTTCATTTTTCACAGTAACTTTCAGTCAGACAGATGACCCTACAGCAGCAGAACTGCCTTGTCTTTCCAGGTATCACTTTCCCATGAATCCCACAGCCTTCTCTGCACATTCTGTAGTGAAGTTTTCTTGCCCCTCTTTCTGTCCCTCCTCACTTCTTGCCAAACACAGTTTCTTGTCTATTATCTGTGTATCCCTGCTCCTGCCTATCTTCATTACTGACCATGTAACTGAACATATTTAATTTATTCTCCATGAACCAGCTTAGCACCACTCCTTCTGTAATTCATACCGCATCCTGCCTGCTGCTGAGTGTTGTTTAATTCTGTAAAGCTTTCCAAATTACAAGCTGCTATGCACTGTGTCATCTTGTATTGGCATCTTGAATCTTTAATAAAGTTGTTCTCAAATAATGTTTCAATAAATGAAATGTACCTGCTGAGTTGAGATTTTGCATACCAACATGATGAGCAATGGCATTTAATGGGAAAGAAGATACAGTCAAAAGGAGTGATAGAGTAGCTTAGAAAGAAAAAGAGCCTTCCCACTATTTTTCTTTTTGCATTCAGAGGTTTCAGTTCCTTTTGCCTGAGATTTCTCCCACATAATTGTCAAATTTAATTATTTAGAACACACACCTAATAAAGCACTAAGACTAATTCCCTGGAAAACTGTCAAAGTGTAAAAAGGAGTGGCGAAAAAAGCCCTGGGGGGATTCTGTTTAACATTACTGCAATTCAGAAAAAGATGTCTGCATCAATACTAAGGGCTTGGGTATTTGCATATGCATGTAGATATGCACACGTGTTTATACATGCATATGTATTCATTTGCATACTAAACAATTCCTATAGAAAAAAGAAAAATAGATGGCTGAAAACTGCCTCTTTTTAGACAGAAAAAAATCCCCCAGAATATCTAATTTCTGACTCTGTGTGTTGATACAAACAGTTGATGGAAAGATTAGTGCTGACTTATTTGTGGTGAAGAAAGGTTTGTTTTCTGTGAGGATTCATTATGCTGTGGAAACTCAGATCCTTAAGGTGCAAAGGCACCCAGCTACAAATGAAAATCAATAAGGAAGGATTACATCCACCTCCTTAAGAATCTGAGCCAGAGCACCTCATCTGAGGCCCATTTTTTGGTTTGCAGGGACTTGGAAACCGGTGCTATCTCAAAGATGCTGCAAACAGAGACAAGGCCAAGGTCTGCTACTCAGCCAAGGGTCAATAAGGTGTTAAAGCCTTGGTGCACTCAGCTCGCTGGCAGCTTCCCTGTGTCCCCAGGAGCAACAGGGATCAGACAGAGTTAACCAGCTAGAGAAGGACAATGCCAGGACTGCAAATAGCTGAAAAGCAGGAAAATGGGTGCAGGACAAGTAGTTTAAATCACCAGCTCTAGTCCAGATATTCCCACTGCCTCTTGGTTCTTTGTTCATGAGTTAGCACTGATTTACCTCATAAAGGTGCAGGAGGGACAATACACCAGAACTGTGCTGAAAGGAACTGCAGACATGTCCTGACTGACACTGGGGGGAGTCTCCTAGAAGCCTGCTAGGGTCAAGCACTCAGCTGAAGGGCCTCAAAAAAGCCAGGACAGAGGATGCAAAAAAGGATGTTCTACTTTGAGGGCACAAAGTTTGGTGAAGAAGTGCTTTCAAAGAGCAGAGCCCAGTAAAGCAGCTGGAAGCCCTCCCTGGCCTGTCCCCTCTCTTCACATTTTGAGATTTTGATCCACACAGAGCTGTCAAGATGGATGGAGAAGGGAAGGGCTATAGTAGACATTAATTTTGTGTCTAAGAATACTGAGGTTTTAAAGGCCACAAGACATGGTGGAGCCTACTCCTTAAGTGACATGGTTTCTTTTTCCCTTGATTTTGTAATTTACTTCAAGATGCCACAGGCTGATCCCATAATCTTTGCTAGTCTTTTATCAGTGAGTTTTATGTCTACTCAGGTGTACTTTGTGCATGTGCATGAATGGGCACGTGCATGAGATTGAGGTGCCTGGATTCTGTACAAGTTACACAATATATTAATAAAGCCTCAGGCTTTAGGAAGACTAAAGCTGGGAGAATCAGCACAGATAGTAATAGCTTCTGCTAATGGTGGTAATTTAGAGAGCAACCAGAAACTAAACCAGGTACGTTTAAGTTTTTGCTGGTATAAAATAATGATCCTGGTGGCTTACTTTACTCAAGAGTATCCTGAAAGTTAGAACTGGGGAGAAGCAATTTATATTGTACTTCTCAGATGTTGAGAAAGTGTCTCTTGGGAACAATTTCTATTATTCAGAATAAAATTAGAGCCTGTAAGAGCTCTGCCACCCAGTATTAAAACTCTTCCTCTCCCTAAATATTCCTTGATTTTGCCATTTCTGTGAGTACCTGAGAATGGATGGTAATTCCCCTGAAAAGAAACCTTAATAGCGTAATTAAAGCTGCAATGCATCCTTTCTGCTCCAGTTTTGAACTTCAGGGGAGCTCAGTGCTGTAATCTCCCTTCTGGGATGATATATATGTGGCTCCCGCTGAGTTACTGCTGATTCTGAAATGCATCATCTGCTGTCATTTCAGATCTGCTCCTTCTCTTCCCTGTGCTTGCAGTTTTGTTGCAGCACCTCAGGACCTACTGTCCCAACACTCTCCTAAATAAACCACTAGAAACCAGAAAGATAATCTCCTTGCTGTTGCAAATGTGAGCTAAGTCATGTTTAGCCACATATTCTCAGCCTGGCCAGGACACATGGTCTCAAACCAGCCATAGTTTAAGCCTTTCTGAGGTTTCAAAGGGAGACAGTTTCCCATCTCTTCTCTCCTTTGTCTTAAGATCTGGACTGAGATTTCCTGAGATATTGCAGCAAGGAAAAAAAGAAAAACATGGTCCACCCTGACGTGAAGCAATTCTTGAAGGGGCTGCTGTTGACAGGCCTATAGTTGACCTTGGCAATATGATGGATTGCTCCAAACCATCCGTAACATCCCAGGGAAGATGCACAGACATTTCCTCATACACATCTTTCAAATCATTCATCAAAGTGTGGATTACACCGTGGGGCAAGAGCTGAGGGCTTGTTGATCTTCCCAAGCCATTTTTGCTTAGCAAAAAACACAAGCAGATGAATTTCATATCTGTATTGTTTTCTTGATATAAACAAATTACATTGTGGGTCAGATGATGTACAGAAGCTGTCCTAAAAGCTTGACAGCCTATAGGGAGGATCTGTTGGTTTTGAAAAGGAAAACAAAGACACAATATTTTTTCTCAGTTAGAAAGTTTGGGTTGTTTTATCATGAAGTACAGAGAACTGTGAAGTCAGGCTGTAGTAACCACAAGACCAAGCAGGATAAGTGCTGAGCTAAGCACAACAAAAGTCTTCTGGGTAGCCAGCAAGAGTTACATCCTAGTGTGGGTAAGAGATGCTGAGGAAGTGAATATGCAAAGGAGCTGCAATAAAGCAGGAAAGGCAAGCCAGAGGGGGTGGCTGTTTTCCACAGGACAATATTTCTAGGTGTCAGAGCACCCCACATCTGGCAGGTTGTGTTCAGGTAAACAAAGTGCAGAACTGCTTTGATGTTGGAAAAATGCCGAAATTTTAACTCTGTTTCCTGATTTTTGCTTAAGCAAGCATGTGACTTTCCCTAATAATGTTTGTGTGACTGATCAGAAGCAAACTAAGCAGATAAAGAGTGGCAATTGTGCTACCTAATTTTGGTGTTATCTGATATTTGTGATCCTGGTCTTTCATAATGCAGGTTATTGATACAAAACCAGTCGATTCTTCCCTGTCAAGGAAGTTAAAGCAGGCTTGCATTCTGTCCAAATCTTCCTTTGGATGTTATTGTTAGGAGAGAGACATTTACCTCTGTCCTGGGGATAAAGTTATTAGGAGAACAATTAACAAAAACAATCCCTTTCCTTGCTGAGCAGTGCAAGGTGGTTTCACCTAGACAGAGGAGAAGGGGGCTGAAGAGTCTAACTAGTGATGCTCAGTGGCAAAGGGTTTGCTCCCAAAAGAGATCGATTGGGATTTGGGATGCATGCTCCCCAGAAAAAAAAGATTCAAACCTTTCTGAAACAGTTATTCAGGTGTCTCGAGTTTCACAGAGTCTTCAGGCAGCTGAACATGAGGTGTTACAAGCTAAGAACAGCTGTTGCTCTAATTTATACCTCAGGGCCTTTTTGCTGCTCAATGTCTGTTGAAATGGAGTGGGCCTAAAGGGAATGTAAATTCATCTTGTTCTTGCCCTCACTTTAGTCTGTTCACCCGGAATGTAGCATGACACACTATGTATTTTCCTATGAATTTCTTTCTGATGATCTCCTTAGAATACAGTTTTTTATTATTGTTTTGTCTCATGGTCTATGGTTGACTCCTATTGCCCAGTGTGTGAGAATGCAGTGAAACTCATTTGGCCTCCTAATGCCTGCGTAGAAGTAAGTAGTTTTCCAGAAAAAAAAATGAACTCTTAAATTCCTCTGGGATGAAATCCTTATTTTCTTTGAGTCTCACTGAAAGGAAAGGGAACCAATTTGGTTTATAAAGCTATCTCTAGCTCCTTGTAAGAGCTAGTGACAGAGACTTGAGCTGGGCCTGAAGGATAAAAGGAACATATTAAAAAGTCTAAAATCCTTTCACTATGAACCAGTGGCTCTTTCAATGAACGAGTCTTCCACTCAAATACAAGTACAACTACAAAATTAGACCATGCCACTGAATTACAAACTCTTTGGGGTGATTAGGCAGTCTTACCCCTAGTATCTCCTCTTTTACTGAGATTGTAAGCTACATTCTCATTCTGTGTTGGCTCTATTTTAACTTGTGATTCAAAGTTCTTCCTGGGAATCAGTCACTGCAATATCCTAGGCTTATATCAAGGATGCTGTAATTCTTCAGTCACAATGCAAAATTCAAAGGCTTTATTAATATTTTGCAGTACTCTTGCATATGTCTCATTATGCATATTGCTAGACTCCTATTTAGCATATGTACCAGTGACATGAGATGCAAAGGATATAAACTTAGTTACAGAAATAGAGCTGCCTCCAGTGCCTTCCAAAAATAGCTAAATATTCTTTACCTTCTTCATAGATGGCACTTCTGGAAGCTGTCAGTATATATGACAACTTCTGGATCTAGTGTGCATTACTCATGAAGCTACTCATAGGAAATGTGATGGGGCCTCAGTGAGTCCATGGGAGTATTTTTTATACCATCGGAATTGAGGTACTTGGACTAATTTTAATTTCCACTCTAAAGAAGGAAGAGCACAAGTCTAAGAAAGTGACATTGTCTCTTCTTTATTTATTCATTTGAAAGTCACCATTTGCCTGCTTTGCTGGGTTTTTTCTTATCAATAAATATGTAGTATTTCAAATAGCAATAAAGACATGAAGGATTTGTGTTTTGTTGGAATCAAATGTTTGTGAAGACCCCACACAATCCACTTGTGTTGTTCTTGACCACTGGGAAGAGCTCTCCTTCATGGAAAAGTTCAACATTTTCAGAGGTTTTTCTCACCTGGCACAAACTCAACCTCTGTGCAGCTCCTGTCACAATAGCAGGGTTTTTTCCTATATATTTCCCTCTTCTAGAACCATCTGGTTTTCAAACTCTTTATTCTTGGCAATATTATCTACCTTTCTTCACATTTAACATTTCAGTAAGCAGAGTTAATATTTCATCCCTTTCCTCTCAAGGTTTCTGTAACTTGAAGACAGAGATAATACTGAAAGGCATTTCTTGGCCTGATCCTGATCTCACCAGTTGAAAAGGCTTTGTAGAGGCAGAGCCAGGGGACTCAACTGACCATGAGATTTGACTACTGTGGGTTAAACCTAATGTTTTTTTCAAACTCCCTTCTGACCCTGGCCAAGGTTCCATGTCTGACTGCATCCTGCTCATTTGCTGCAAGAGGTGGTTTGAGTTTCTCTGCCTAGCTAGTAGTTTTTTTAGAATTAAAATCATATTTGGATCTCAGAGACTATTTAGAGAAGTTTAAAAAGAAGCAGACTTCTAGCTTAGGGGAATGTGCTTCTTAACTCCATGCTTTTGACTTTTCATTATTTCTTGTTTTCCTGATAATAATACTATCAATACCAAGTTAAAGGGAATTCCCTGGTTGAACTTGTTTTTTCACAGACTTCTTATCTATCTGAACATTCATCTGCCCAGAGCTTAGATCCTGCCTTGAAGTTTTATAACATTTATTTTTATCAGATAGAAATATTTTCTTTACATATTCTTCCTTTTCTCTGTTAAAGAAGACTGATTTTCATATATAGCACTTGCTTTTATCAGATAGAAGGGGTTTTTTAAATGGTTCTGTTTTTTGTTAAAAAAGACAGATTTTTGTGTAAACTTCATATTGCAGAGTCCTATGGTAGCTGCAGAGTTAGGCTGGGAATCATGGCTGAAATCAAAAGTGGTAAAAGAAGAAAAGAACTCTAATGCAGAGCTATAGCAGCTGAGTTTCTCCATCATGGGTTTAATGCCAAGTTGCACCCCAGATTTTTCTCAGAGTTTGCCCTTTTTTCAATAAGGACATCTGTAACATGATGGTGCTTAGAGCATTTTCTTATGCGGTTTTGGGTATAGATACCATAATAACTTACGTTCCCTGTGAGTTCCTTCAGCTCTGGATGGATCTTTTTTGGATCTGTATGAAATGAAAATGAAACAGAGCCCACTTGATGACCAGAAGAGTTGAACATTTGTCTGTCTTGTGCAGCAGGTGCATTTTTTAACCTTTTGAAAGCCAGTATACAACGAGGCCATTTGTCTAAGCAAGTGCCCCTGACATTGTGGCAGGACTCTCCAGACCTTCACAGACTGTAAGTAACACACAGTTTAACCAGATATAAAAGAATCAAGTGGGCTGCATCTTGTTGGTCCATAAGAGTATTTTGCTAGCCCCAGCCCCCGACACTTAACTCTTGGGGTGTTTATAACACTGACTGCAAGCTGCTCCTTGCTACCTGTAATTTATCATGTGCATATGAAACAAATATTGCTTTTCTGCTGCATCATTTATGCTTCAGAGGGTAAAAATCTAGAAAAGAAACACGACTAAGTTATCTTTGAATTTTAGTGAAATGATTTAGCACATCACACCCTGTGTACTCTGCTAAGCCCCTCTAATCAGCAAGTAGAAGATGTGACAGAATTAAGTTTGTGCCTGCTGCCCTCTGTCACAGTTTGGCTGCTAAAACAAAAGCTTCTCCCATCACTACCCTTAAGCTCTGCTAGTGATGTTTGTCACCTCGGGAGGCAAGCACGGATTGTGTTGGGAGTGTTGCTGCATGGCTCACAGTGTCAGATCCTTCTCTGCTCTATCCAATCAGAATATGACAAGACTCGCCTGGGCCTTCCATAAATATTTTATTTAAGGCACAGAGCCATACTGAAAAGGTATTAATGAGGAATTAATTTATTCATTTTCTTAAACTAGAGCAAATAATTCAAGAAAATAGTTATTTAACCAACTTGACTCTGTACCACACAGCTTCTTTGCTGATATAAACTGACATAGCTCTATTTTATTCAGTGGAGGTATGCTAATATATATTTTTGGAGAATCTGGCCATATCTCTTCATTGTGCTAAGGTTATCTATGTTCTTGAATATCCTCTGACGCAAAGATAATTTACTCTGTATGGAAGTCAGCTCAGGAATAACTTTCTAGATCATATTATTCCTGACTGTTGTGGTAAAATACAATCAGAAGTGCAGAAACCATCTCTCTTTCAGGAAAGTGAAAGAGCAATACAGAAGATCAGAGACATACTAATACATCTAGAAGATGTCATCTTTCCTAAAATGCGTTTTTTGCTGGAATTTGATTTTAAAATGAGTGGTGTACCTTTGTATATTTCAGATATAAATTACATTTTCTTGTATGTATGTATATTTTTCAAATATAAATTACATTTCCTTTTCCCTCAACATTTTAATGGGCAAATTATTTTAAAAAAATTATTAAGAACTCTTAATAAATAAGAGTAGTAGTAAAATTTCACTAATATAGAAAGTTTGGGTATTTTCAGATTTATACCTTAGCCTAAAGCTTAGATTTCTATGTTTTGAGTATGTACAACAACAATAATAATGATAATAATTGATTGTCATAGCTGACCAGCTCAATGAAAATTTTGAATATTATAGTCACATGCACAAGCAGTCTGTTCTACTACAGGTATTTTTTGATTAAAGAGATTTACAGTTCAATTTTGGATGCAATAAAGTCAAGCATTTCAAAATACTTTCATGGAAAATTTTAGAAGCAGGCACAAATGACAAAAATATCAATTATGTGTACAATATAAAAGGAGTAGGAAAACTGACCTCCTGCTTGTCCTGCATTTGGGTAGCATTTTCAAGAGGGTATGAAGGTAAGTGGATTGGGGTCATCTGTAGAAGAGATACATTTGAGTAGAAAAATCATAATATCGGTTATATGAATCTCCAGCTTTCATTTCTTCAACTCTATTAGATTGATTTCTGGCCTTGCTTGAGTCTCTCTCACCTGAGAGAGAAGGGTCTTTGAAAGCTTCATGGACTCAATTTCCCACAGGTCGGTATCTTCATCAGGAGAAGCAGCACGAATACACAGAGTGTGGAGTGGGGCCTTTAGAAAAAAGTCAACAACAAGAAAAGATAATGAGGGAGTTTTGTACAGACTATCAAAACTCCATGAGAAATAGCAGCATTTCAACTTGAGCATCGCTTTGTGTCTCTCAGCTGGAGGGTTCCTTTGTCCTCCGTTTTTTCTGTGATCAATACTGAATTACTATCAGAAACTTTGAGGCTGTCAGATAACCCTGATTCCAGGACCCAGCCCCACAGCTGCTATAGTTAAGCAGAGATTACTTCAGTTTGCTGTAAGAAAATCAGGCTTTTTCAAATAATTTCTTTTCATTTTGTTAGAAATGTCTTTCTTTTTTCCTCCTCTGCAGCTAAAAGACTTTTTTCCCTGGCTCACAGCAAGGAATGGCTTCTCTTGGGAAGGCTCTAATTTCTCCTGTTCCCATCTGGCCATCTCATCCACTCTGATGGATTCTCTGCTTTTCACTGCTTGGACGGTTCAGCTGCAACCCTACAGACTGAAGAAAGCTAAAACCTCTCTTAGTTCACTTTAAAATAATCATGCATGAACAGCAATGTTCCCTCAGTACCGGAGCCAAGGTAAGGGAATTTAAAAGGGGCCTTCAAAAGTGTTTATACGTTTCACCACTCATGATCCAAACTCCCAAATGGTTGGGGCTCGTATAATAAGGATGTGCTGATATCTCATTCAAAAAAGACATCCCTTTGTCTGCAAGAAAATATTTTTCTTCTCCAACAAGCTCCCATTTTCTTAAATAAAGGGCTAGGCCTGAAAAAACAGATGTTCCTCATTTAAGTGACATTTTCTCTAGTAAGCCCTGCTTGGTTTGGTTCTTGTCCCTTCTAAAGAAATTTGAGCTCTTCCCAGTAGTGCCAGCATTCTGAGCCTAAAGACACCTCTTCAGCAGGGCTGAAGGAAAGCTGTCAAAAGCCTCACAAAAGCTACAAAGCAGCAGATTTGGTCTTGAAGAGAGAAACTCACAAGTCCCAAGGTTTGTTCGCAAGCAAGGACCCAGTATTTTCCATCCATCCTTCTGCCTGAGGGAAAGATGCAATCATCTGGCACATGTTTACAGGGCATGAAATAACAACTTGGCTGTGACATTTCAGGTCAGATCCCTGCTGCTGCTGAGCTTTGAAGGACGGGGGGGAAGGTTGGGAGCAATGTGCATGTATCTGTGTGTGTGGATCATGTTCTCCCATGCTTAGGATTTGATATAACTGCTTTAGCACCTACTGAATGGAAAACTGAAATCTTCCTGCCACTTGAATGACAAAGCTGCCAAAACAGTGCTGAATATTTCTTTCAAGGCTGATAAAGTAATCTATCAGTGCTGGTCACCACTGAGTCTCTGGGAAACCTTCAAATGCAATTTTCCCTGTGTAGGGTTGTACTTATTTTGATTTTAAATGAATTGCATCAGCGTGAAGCCACCCAAAGAGGACACATGAGGAAAGAAAAAGACTTAACTGGTGTGTTTCTGATTGACTGTGTAGTTCAATATTGTGCTGTGAGCCGCATTATCAGTTAAGCTCATCCTTTTCACAGGGAGTGGGATGCTCTGGAGGGAAAGCAAGTTATTTAAGCTATATAAAGGACAATAAAATTGTGAAGACTGTCTGGAATGGGGTCTTTGACATGGATAAGACAGAGTAAACCACCACCCACAGTAAGTCTAGCTACTGACATTTACTTAAGAACAAGTCATAGCAGAACTTTTTTTATTAGAGCTTACTTGATTATCTCACACATACACTCACTGTCCCCCAGCACTGCCTTCACCAGGCCTCAACTTCACCCCCCACTGGGAGGTGGTGTTACCAGCTGTCATGGTTTAGCACTGACTGTCCCTCAGCATTTATCTTCCTGATCTTCATGATCCTCACATCCGACATCTTTTCCCCAGCAGATTCTTCATCTTCTTCTTTCTGGCCTCACTTCCTCCTTTGGAAACCACTTCTTTTTGGGAACCCCGTTTTTGGAGTCTCCTGCCAGAACAGAGGACTACAGTAGATGAGCAGCAAAATCATTCAGTCTTGGTCATCCACCCTCTCACACATGCTCACCCAGTTATCTGCTGCCAGTCAGCAGTCACTGTATAAAGTGTCTTTTTTCCTATAAGAGTTTCAGCTGGTGAAGATCAAACTCTCTCTCAGAGTCAGCAGAGCTGTCCTGATATCTGTGAGTTGTCTGGCCCTGAGACCCTTTGCCCAAATTCCACAGGCAGAAAAGGGGACTTCAACATTTTCGGGGATCTTTGTTTATCAGAAACCACTCCTAGAGGTGGGAAAGTAATTTTCTTACTTGCTTGAATATTTGTGTTGCTGCTTTACGACAGGAACATGATTTTTCTCATTAAAATCTTGTATACAATACTGTTTGAGCATCGTGTAAACCCTTCATATAAAGAAGATTTACTGCTTTTCCTCCTAATTTTCCTTGTTTATCTCAAGTCTTGTGTGATTACCTTAATGCAGGGGTTTGCCAGTGAGGGCAATTTGAAATGCAATGGTTGCTACTCCCCCAGCAATGAGGCTACCTAAATGTATCCCAAGCTGGAACAGCTCTGTGTGCTCTGCCCCATTTCATGTTGATGCAAAAAGCAACAGTACAGGAAGAGCAGGGACTGAAAGAGATGGACAACTTCCCAAGTAACCTTGTCACGTATATATAGGTATAAAAACACCCATACAGATAAATATATTACATGTATGTGTACCTTGCTCCCTTCTATATTAACTTCCAATATGCTCAGCTTCTGATATTTCTGATATATTCCCATTCACAGCATTTTGTTTCTGTGGTGAATTAAACCACTGAAATACAATGGCAGAATGATGTTTGCATGTCTGGTCTCAAATTTTGGCAAGTCTTGTTTCTTAGCTCCCTCTTCACACTTCTTCCTCAGGCAGTTTCACAAATCTGATAGGAAGAATTATGATGAGCCTTCATGGGTCCTTGCCTCATACTGCATATCACTAGTAAAATGAATCATTTGGAAAATAATTTTAGAAAATTATGAGATAATAGTCTTTAGAAGACACCTCTGTGCATGTGTGCAGACAGAGCTGAGTTCCAGCACTGCTGTTCTGGGGTAAATGCATGCTCTTTGGTCCAAGATATTCAGAACCACCTCAGCTGTATTTGTCCCTGATATACCTACCTTCAAGTACATTGCCTGCCTTGGCAAATTTCAGGTGAGAGTAGGCTCAGCTGAGCAGCATAGGCTGATCTCTGAGTGCCTCTGTGTTAATAGTCTAGGAAAGTCAATGATTTGACATTTTTGAAGGATGTGAGCCAAAATTTTAAGTTTCTCGCAGGTTATGTAAATGCAGTCTCCCCTTTTGGAGTGATAGCACTCAGGGTAACAGAGGCACAGAAGGCATTTGATGGGATGCAGGATGGAGCTGCTGGCATGCAGACTGTGGATTTCCCTTTCTGGAGGTACACACGTGACAAGAAATGGGAATTTATTAGGAAACCCCTCCTGCTTCTTGTGCAATAGATAGATGACATATAGTGAGGCAGGATGACAGGTTAACGAAAAACAAGACCTGGGAGCTTTTAGCTGCTATGGTAAAGTAGGGAAGCCAGGCTGCAGTGTCTGTTTGTAGTTTGAGCCTTCTATGGTTCTGAAATACTGTAGAGAGAAAAATCCAACTCTGTGCAAGTAGAAGCAACCTTATTTAACATTTCTATGGGCAGTGCATTTGTTTAGTTGGTGCTTCTACTCTGTTCCCTGAAATGTGGAGCAACCCCTAAGCTGTCCCATTCCCATGGTGGTAGGAATTGCTCAGGAGGTGCTTTACCCATTGCTAAATAATAAAAAAAAATCCATCTAGATTGAACATCTGAACATTTTGTATTAGTGAGTTGCTGCCTCTGCAGAACTGGGGTGTAGTGCAAGAAACAGCTCCCTCCAAAGACTATTTAATGTCCCAGCTCACAGCTGGGGGGATATCATCCCTGCTCCTTTTCCATCACAAGAAAACTTTCCAGTAACTGCTCTTTTTAGCCTCTGAATCAGCTGCCTAAACATTTAGATTCGGAGGTTTGGATTTGTAACTTTGGAACCAATCAGGAAAAATCTGGGTTTATATGTGGTAATTCTTCAGGAAAGGGTGATTTGTTGCCTGAGCTGAGACATGAGGTAGAAAAGAGGGCTCCAGCCTCCCTCTCTGAACCAGTCACATCACATAAGGTCTTTCCTCCTTCACAAACTCATCTAGGAAAATGCAAGCTGGTGAATATGGGTGGGACATATAGACTTGTAGAATCGTTTAGGTAAGAACAGACCTCTAAGATCATTGAGTCCAAACACTAAACCATCTTCCTAAGTGCCACATCTACACATCTTTTAAATGGTGACTTGGGCAGCCTGTTCCAGTGCTTGGCAGTCCTTCGTGAAGATGTTTCCTAATATCCAATCTTAACCTCCCCTGAAACAACTGAAACCATTTTGCGTTGACCTATCACTTGTTGCCTGGGGGAAGAAACCGAACCCCACCTGTCTGCAACCTTCTTTCAGGGAGTGGTAGAGGGTGATAAGGTCACACCTGAACCTCCTTTCTCCAGACTAAGCACCCACAGCTCTCTCAGCCACTCCTCATCAGACTTGTGCTCCAGATCCTTCACCACCTCCATAGCTCTTCTTTGGAAAGCAAGCATGAGGGATTTGCAATATTTAGTAGCAGCAAGGGATGGCTTTTTGCTCTCATAAGAGACATATTGACAGTACAGCTCTCCTCTGTGTCCTGCTGTGGCACAGGGGCCATCCTGTAGCCTACTGGCTTGTCGCTGCTGACACCTGCAGCACCCCTGGGCTTTGGGAGGGTTTGCTGTTCTGCCTCCTGACCTCTGTGTGTGTGTGATCTGAGATGATCACAGCCTGCAGAAATACAGCCACAGGCAGAGACAGAGGATATCAGCAGCTCTGGCTGTTCTGAAGATGGGCAGATGATGAATCGATTCAGGCCGAGAGGCCCTGTGGGCGCAGCAGAACACTGCGTGCAGCAAGGGGCTGGGCTCTGTCTCGGCGTCTGATTTATGTCAGCAGGCTACAGCTGGGGTCAAAGTGCTGTTCACATGGATGGGAAAACAAGGATTATCAAAAGACATATCCAAAAGATACATTCTGGGAAAAAAAGCTGAAGGATAAGGAGCTTGCCTAGAGGTGGCCTGCAGCTTCTGACCTACCCTCCTCTCTGGGCCCCTGTCTGAACAGGGGAAGGGGAGAGGAGAAAAGGATCAGCTCCATCTCAGGGCCACAGCTCAGCTTGACCTCATGCTCTTAAGTTCACTGTAAATCCCTGTACCAGCTCTGCTGCTGACTCTCTGTGCCAAAACAGACAGGAGTAAATTTCACCAATAACCTGTTCCAGGCCAGAAGTCAAGGAAATTACATGCAGGCTGTCAGCAGAGCTGAGAAGAGAAGCCACTGCCCATCGAGTCCAAACTTAGCACTGACCCACGCTCCCAGGCTAGCAGAGAGTTAGAGAAGAGAGAGCTATGTGGACCTCTAAGGATCACCCTAAAGTAATTAAAAAAAAGGGTCATAATAGTCACCAGAATTTTGACCTGAAATGGGTGATGGCTATAGGGGTACAGGTGTTTTTCTCTCTTTTAATCAGACTTCAGGACATAATAAACTTTGAGGTTTTTTAATTTCCACATATCTGGTTTAGTTTTCCTACCAGCACAGTGTCTGGAGCAGTAAGGAAAATAAATATATATTCTTTCATATAGTTAACAATTCATAAGAAAAATACTTATTTCATCAAACACTGACTCTTTTTTTCCCCATGTTTTGAAACTATAAGAAAATAATCAAATTTTTTCATTTTAGCTACAAGAATTGTTTGTGTGTCCTGTTACCTAAAGCTGTGTCTGACGCTAAAAGATGGTTTAGGTGGGTGAACACCCTAAACTCTGCAATGGGCCTGCTGCTGCTATAACTGGGTATTTTAATTTCTCAAGACAGCAAGGCACTATTACCACATGAACATTTTTGAGCACAGTTTGATCTGTCAGCCCAAGTTCTTCTTTCCCTGAACCTCAAAGATAAGGTAAAAGAGCCAGGATTAGCCCAGGACCATTTAAAAGGTGAAAGTAAATGAGTCACTGCTGTTTCCTGCTTGGCTGTAGATGAAGTAGGCAGAGAACTGCTACTATGGGGAAGAAGAGGTAGGTATTTAGTGTGACTGGAGCTGATCCTAGCACAAATGGGAAAAGCTGGGGTAGGAGAAGGAAGAAGAGGAGGAGGAGAAAGAGGAAGAATAAGAGCATTCAGTGCTCAGCTCTGGGTACTACCAGGGAGATGCAAATGCTGGACTGAGAATTCATGCCAGAACAGATAATCATTTGAGAGGGCTGAAACAAGAAAACACACAGCTTGGAGCTCTGCAGTATTTTCAGATGTGAGTAGTTAATGACTGAATCTGGCCTTCTGTTCCCTCACGTGCTCAATATCAGGAGAATTTCCTCTGTTTTAGTGGGGAAAAGGGAGCGTTTGATTCCAATTCCTGTGGGAGTGTTGTGTGGGAGCTTGGAGTTCTTGCAAGCTTTGGATTAACAGGTTATGACTTAAACACTCCAGCATAAAAAGCAGATGAGATTTTAACTGCCAGATCACAGAAATAGTTCTGTATATGCACTACCATGTTCCAGGGTATGGTGAGTGCTGGGCACTTCCCCGATGCCTGGAAATCTCCCACTGCAGTTCTCCTATTGTGGCCCAGAAATGGAGTGCTGTTGTGTAGCCACCTGAGCAAATATGTTCTTTTTATTGCCAAGAGACATCTCATTGACTTGGTTAAAGGAACTCTTCACCCTCCATTTGAAGTTTCTTCAGAAATATGGTATTACAGTAAATAGAGCTGATCCCATTTTGCCCATCACCGTACATATACCAGTGTGAATTGTGGCAGGTGTTTGTTGGGTAATAACCAACCAGTTGAAAGCTTCAGTCTCTCCCAGTGCCTGACAACACTTCCTGCCAGGAAGTTTTTCCTTGTGCCTAGTGAACATTACTCTAACTTACCTCTCTGCATCAGCCTCTTAGGTGTATTTGAAGAACGAAATGCTTTCCTCAGTCTTCCCTACTGATCCCAGTTATTCCAGCCTTTCTTATGTTTTAGATCTCTGATAAGCCTCCTTTTGTTTTCATAGAGTTTCTCCATTTTCCCTATTTTTTAAACTGTGGTGTTCAAAATTCGATATATTCCAGTTGTATTTTTAACAACTACAGTGAAATGATACATACCTGTATCTCCACAGCTGAGCACACTTCGTGCATATTGATATTCATAGTTTACATAAATCAAGTTTCTTTTCTGCAGAAGGATGCAAGTGTTCCTCATTTTGCAGCTTTTGCAGTTCATTATTCCTGTGCACGTCTCCCTCAATTTATTTTCCAAATCAGCTCATTTAAGATGACTTTCATATTCCTATTCTGATACCCTGCTATACTCCCAGCTATAATTCCATCATTTAGGTTTTTAATTCAAGTGCAGATTTTAAAATAATAATTTGAACGAAGAAGACATAGTGACATCTTTGCAGGTGTTATGAGATTGTCCCCTAACACAAGGGGCATTGGAACGGAAAGTACAAAGTGATGTTTTTAAGAGGTAATATCAAAAATCAGTTATCATAGATGAAAAGTGAGTCAAGTTTTTAGTGCTGAATAAGACTAGATGGAGAGGAGCAGGTTGAGCCGTAACACGAGTGCATTTTGATGAGAGAAGGAACTGAAAAATACAGAGAAAAGATGAGATGGAAACAGCAACAGGCTATGGAAACATTCTGTAGCTGTGTTTTTTGGGAGCTTAAACTGGAGGAAATGACCTGTACAGGATGAGTGTGCACATGAAAGTGTAGCATGCTTACACTTGGATAGTTTATTTGCTTTCTGACTGATTTTGGGTTTGAAATGGGATCACTGGGATGACTGAGTTGTGCTGATCCTGATGAGGTTCATGGCTGCACTGCTAAATTTAGGGAATTTTGTCACGCTCAAAGAGTAGGATGTAATGTTAAGCAAGATTTGATGTGATGGTCAAGGATAGAGCATTGATGAGCATGTAAGACTAAAATCAGAAGTATGAAAGATGAGTAGTGCAAACTGGGAGGACAGATAATGTTCTCAGATCAAAACTTACCTCTTGCATTATCATGCCTTGAGTTTTAATTTTTTAAAGGGAATTAATATATCATCCACCCTCAAAACAGCTTTCTATGGTAAGCCAAATTAGCCTTTGCAAACAAAGAAATTTTGATAATTCTGAGAAGCCTGACTGGAAAATATGTGGTCCACCTCCATCTGTGGGTATGTTCTCATCAGAGGAGGGGTTTGGTTCAACTTTTTTTACTAGCAGAATATGTCTCACTTCAACTAATGGTTGCCTTTTTCACTGTAAAGGGTGTGTGTGGGGTGGGATGCCTGGTAAATCATTCAGATGAATGTCATAAACAGAATTATTCTGGTTTCACTGGGTTTACAATGACTTTACACCATGCTAGCCTCGTTTATTGTCTCATGTGTTATTTTAGCATAAATAGGAAATGCACAAACAGGAGTAAGTGACCAATGGACGTAGTATATTCCATCAGGATTGGACTTTGGGGTCAGCAAATTACAAACATCAGAGACTGCTTCTTGCATTTTATTTGCATCTGAGTATTGGACCGACACCAGTTCTTCCCAAACACTGCTTGGTTTTCCTCAGGGTGTTTTCCTTACCTAAAATATCCTGAAATATGGATTCTGAAGGGATAGCAAATGTGCAGATCTCCTCTTCCAGCACCTGTAAAAAGTTATGCTTAACTTTAGTACTTTTGTTTTCTCTCAGCTTCCCTTGAAAGAAAAACAACCTTTTTTGTTTTTTATACTGAATCCATTTTTTGAAATGATTGAAAAGGATTTTTGAAATGGGTTCTCTGGGCAACCTGTGCCAGGGCCTCACCGCCCTCACAGGGAACTATTCCTTCCCAATATCCCATCTAACCCTTGTATGAAGCCATTCTTCCTTGCCTATCACTCCAGGCCCCTGTCCAAAGTCCCTCTCCAGCTCTCCTGGATCCCCTTCAGGTACTGAAAGGGGTTCCAAGATCTTCCCAGAGCCTTTTGTTCTTCAGGCTGAACACCCCCATTGTGTGAAAACCATTACACTTCAGAACTTAAAAGGAAACTCAGCAAATCTGTGGTTTTATGATGAGTATCTGGTCTGCTAAGGAGTTCTGCATATCATATCTCTTTTGGGTTCAGTTTCTTCCTTTGAAAACCAAAGGCATTTTGCTACTGATCTCTTTTATAAAGAGCTCAAGAACTGAAAATTATTAATACATAAAAATACCCCTATCTTTGGCTAAAAAAAAAGGTATGAAGAGTTGAGCCTGTAGGTATTGTTCCAACTAGCAATTTACATCTCATTATCTTCTAGAATATTAACTTTCATCACATGGTGTATTCTCCTTACACTGTTTCCTTTCATACTTAGGTTGACTGTAATACAAAATCACAGGAAAAATCTCTCTTGTTCGGTTCAAGTTAATTGCGCTGTAGTTGAGGGATTTTGATAAATTGATACTTCACCCCCATCATCTTTGCACCTGAAGAGGATGGAAGAAAGAAAGATGAGATTTTATCCTAATAGTTTCCTTTGAAAATGAGAAAGTATATGTAATCATTTTCTTCTGCTATATATGATTCTGTTAAGGCAAACCATACTTGGCTGTGCTGCTGATGGTTGGGCTCACAGGGGTGACAGGGTTTTTAGCTCAGAATGTGTGAATTCCTCTTCAAATGAATCTGAATGGTATGTTTGGGGGAAAAGGACACAAGTTCTCATTCTCACCTCCTCTGGCAGTTCTCAGAGGCACAGCTATCCGTGGTACATGGATTGTGTCTCTCTGTCTGGGTTATTTTCCTTGCATGGGCCTGGCCTCCATCATGAATCATGCTGTTCACTGGATCAGCAAGACAGGAGATGACTGCTTTTACCCCTTCCCCAAAATAAGCATTTTAAGCCCATGGCCAGCAGCAAAGATGTTGATCTTTTCAAGTGGATCATCCTGGTGCCTTTGCAGGGAACTCTGCCAAGTCTGACGTCCTGTTTATGGGCTCAATCTAGTAAGAACCTAAGCCCACCACTGAAAATGCTGAGGGCAGACTCACAGGAGCCAACTTTAGGCTCACTGACAAAGGAGGCTTTGTAAAAGGAAAAGACTGTCTCAATCCCACTTTCCTAATTTTAAGGACTAAATACACCTGCTGGAAATTAGAATAGTTCATCTGATTCAGAATAATCTTAGTGGTTTAGCACATTGTCCTTATGCTTCTTCGAAAGTTTTTTTTAAGGAACAAGTCCCATCTCTCCTGTCTCTGTTTCTTTGTAATTCATTCATTTGGCTTGATGTAGCAAGATGATTTACAAAGCTGCAAGCATTAGCATGATACCAACACATAAAGAGACTTCTGATATTAGTAATCCTCCTGGCCACCTGAGCTATCTTTTGCAGATTCCTTTTCAACCTTTTCCCTTATACAAACATGTGTACACATGTGCATACACAGGTGTAGAAGATAGTCATGGTTTATTGAAGAGTTGTTTCGTAAAATGTTTTATTTTTCCCCTCAAAAATCCATTTTATATGCTAAATAATAGTGCAGAAGCTCACTACTATCCCCCCCATTTTCCCCTGGATTATTAAAGGCAGAGGCAGCATTTAATTAGAATGGACAAGCAGAAGTTGCCTGTTTTCCCTGTTACATGGTTTCTGAATCCTTAAATAAACAGAAATTAATCAATAGATGAAGCTAAAAAGAGGTTTGAAGTGTTTGGGTTTTTTTCCACAAAACATGTGCAGTCTGCCCTTAGGTTTACAGATATAGTGATGCCTTTTCCTGGTCTTAAAGTCGAGAGTCAAACATGGTTAGAAGGGGAAAAGGGATATTACCTTGGTATTTTTTTTAAGGATCCTTAGGTGCACTGCATCCAGGTCAAATGCACCAAAATGCACACCCCAGTGCCCACCCACAATAGATCTGGTATAATTACTAATTAGCATATTTATCAAGGATTCCCCAGTGAGAGGCTTGAATGAGCCCCCCTCCCCAGGACCCTTCCCCTGGATGGTTCTATCTCAGTTTACAGAATGTGTTCTGGAGAGGACCTTGAGGTCTGGGGCACGCTATCCTCTACCTCCAAAGCTTCTAAAATGTTCTGTCTCCTAGCTTAACAAACAAGTCCAAGAATGTAGGCAAAAAGCACTAAGAATGCAGAAGTTTTAAAAAGGTATAACAGGAGTATAAAAGAAAAGGCAAAAAATCATGGCATCAATAGTATGTCAGAGGTGTGCAGACTATTCCTTTATTGCTGCAGATTAATTTGACACCAAGAACTGTGTGCCTTGTAAAAGACAGTCATGATTTCAGGAGATGCTGAAAACTCTTCATGTGCACTAGTGAACTAACCAGAGCCCCTCAGCAGCCTCTTATAAAATCACAATCATTATCACAGGATGAATTATGGCATGGGCAAACTGAGTTGTCACTGTCTCACCCACACAACTGCAACACCCACCACATGCTATTTTATCCAATTTGTGTATTACCCACAGCATCAGTCAATAGCCCCATCTACCACACTTTCAACTTTCCATCTTCAGACCCCTTAATATTTTCTAGCAGAACAGTGATTGCAGAAGATCAGATTTAGCCTTAATGATTTTCTTGGTCAGTTTTTGTTGGTTCCACTAAAGATGCAAAACAAGCTTAGTGGCAACAGACAAAATGAAGGATCCCTCTGCCACCTAAGTGACACAGACCCTCCTGTTCCGGAGCAGGCTTTAGAGCAGAAATATTTATTTGTCTTTGAAATGGACCATGGTAATAAACTTCCAAAATCTCCTATATTTAGTTGCAATTTGCAGCAATATCACTGCTGGGATAGCTCATTCTTTCTCTCCAGACAGGAATGGAGGTTACTACTTTCATGGCCTCTAAGATAAATGAGTGTGTACAAATTCCGAGCTTCTATTCAGAATGGTATTTTCAAATGTAAGGTTTCCTGCAAAAAGGCTAGGCAGTTCATTTTGTCATCTCTGCTTTGACTTCAACAGAAGCAGAAAACTCATTTCTCTCTTTGAAAAAATGTAATTTAAAACAAGAAAAAGAGCAAACTTCCTTACAAAAAGAGGCATTTTGTTAAATCTGAATGCTAAAATGAAACCCAAAGTTAATTCAGGAGTGACTATGATTTCTTTCTATAATTTTTTTCTGCATCATTTATATGCAGATTGGAGGCACTTTTCAGCAAGTGTCAATGGGGAGAGGACTAATGACACCTCAAGGGCATTAGGGAAAAATTTGCACCTGGGAAAGAACACAGACATCACTGAACCAAACTGCTGTGGATTTTCAGTTCATGCAAAGCCTTTTTTCAACATCCCAGCTTCTCAGTGAGATCTCAAAATGGTATAAATCAGAACAGCTTCACTGAAGTTCATGATGGTATCAATAAATTGGGGTGTACCTCAGTCTTTGGCATTTTCCTTGTAACAACAAAGCCTCCAGCCTGATGAGACAGCACTGCAGTGGTCATTTCTGCAATGTCTTCAATAAGTACATAGGCAGTTATTTCCTCCATTATTTCCATTTTTTAAAAAATTTAATTGCCATTACTTTAATCTACAACAAATGTTTAATTTCCTACATAGAAACACAGAATGGTTAGGGTTGGAAGGGACCTTGAAGATCATCTAGTTCCAACCCTCCTGCCATTTTAATTTCTGTAACATACCAAAAATAAGTTTCCCGGTTAAGTAAAGTTACAAATATTTACTTCAGGTGACTTTTTATCTAATATGTTTTTCTACTCAGCATGAAAATGAGAGGTGGAAAACAACAAACACAACTTTGCTAAATGAAAATATGGGCATTCTTGATTCTGCACAATTGTGTTGCTGCTGCAACATGGATTTCTTTCTGCAATCTTTCATATTTTATTATGCTTTCGGAGTTGAAACTCCTTTTTTCTCTCACTTTCCCAAGTGTCTCACTTTTGGGGCACCTGGACTCTTTGTTTTTGCCTATTTGCCTCTATATATATATATTTTTTTTTTTACTAGTGGATAAAACTGAGGTGCTTTGCTTAGGTTTCTGTAAAACAAGCAGACACAAGCTTTCTATGTTAGACATTCAAAAAGAATGAGATGGAATAGTACTTCTATCCAGAAAGATATTCTCTATATATTTGTGATAGTGATGGACTGTATTTTCAGATTGACAGAATACTGGATAATGACCCAAAAGACTTGAATATAAGACCTGTTTTTCCAAGTGGCTCTGTCAAGACAGTCCACGTGATAATCACTCTCTATCTTAATTTTCTTTCTTATACACCATCCCCACATGAATTTAGACTCAAAGCTGGTTGAAGTAGAGATTGCCTCCTAATGCAACTACAGCACTGCACACAAAGAGAGACTTTTCCTATATTGGAGACTCCTCCTATTTACAGATAAAATATCTGTTATGATACTTCCATAACATCCTGATATACTGGATAGGGAAGTGAGGCAAGGGGGCTTCCAAAGGAAAGAAGGCCTTACAGCAAAGTGCACCAGAGATACGATGAAAGACTTTTTCTGAAGCTGATCACAGCTCATCGTGCTTTCTGTTTGCATTCTGGTTCCAAGTCCTGAATCATCACCATACCTATTCCACACAGCCATCTAGAAGAGTCAGTTGCAGATGGGAGCATGATTTAAAATAATGAGCCAATCACAGTTAATTTTCTTGGTATTTACTGTAATAACATTAATTTTGATGAACCCTCCATTATTAATGTGAG
The DNA here is from genome assembly GCF_041296385.1 of Aphelocoma coerulescens. Classification (NCBI taxonomy): domain Eukaryota; kingdom Metazoa; phylum Chordata; class Aves; order Passeriformes; family Corvidae; genus Aphelocoma; species Aphelocoma coerulescens. The sequence continues at coordinate 25,889,880 of NC_091020.1, forward strand.
TGTCACAAGTGCTTCTATAGCATTTTCACTTGGATTCCATATTAATTACCTGGGCTGTTAATCTAAAGTGCTACTATAGGAATATAATAGAACATAACCGTGAGGGGAAGAAAAAAAGATTTCTTAGTCAATGGGAATGTAGGAGATAAAAAAAAAAAATTACCTTTTCTCATGGATTTCTCAGGCATAGCAAGGTCTCAGTGCCTTGGACAGAGTCACGGTCCCATAATGGATGCTATTTACTGTTCTGCAATGTGATGATACATGGCTGGATTGCCATTTGAACTCATCCCTCTTTACATGTAATGGACATAAATTGCATTTATGTTTTCTTTATAGCCCACTTTTGTGCCATCATGGAAAAAGCTTTAGAATAAATGAGAGTAGACCCACATTTCTTATCCAGTTTTCAAAACATGTACCAACTTGACTTTTTCTTATGGAGTTTGAAGCTTAGCAGAGTATCCAAAGGACAACATTTCCATCTGTGAGAAGCAGTATGTCAGGTTTCTATAGCATAAGAGCTGTAAAGCTAATCTCTCCTATGATTTCTGTCCAGTGCCCCTAATCACCCAGTTTATGAATTTTCTGTATTGCAAGGGAGCACTAAATAATTCACTGAGCCGTATCTGTTATACTTTCCTTTTATGAGCCATTCCATGCCCTGTTAATACAGATTATTCCAGAGAATTTAGATTGCATAAAAAAGCACTCTTCACCTCTTCCGTTTTACTTTTTAAACCTGGGTTGAGTGGGAGAGAGAGGGATTAAAAACATCATTGTTAATGTGAGCTATAATGTGTGCTTTTTCCTAGTACTCTGTTTGAGATACCCCTCTCTCTCAGACTTTGTTGCTATCAAACACTTTCATTTCTCTCTTATTCCATTCCTGCACTCAAGGAGGCCCCCTTACCAGCCACTCCTTCAGACCCACAGTTCCCATTCTCTGGATTCTCCTCTTTGTGCCCAGATGCAGTGCTGGAGGTTCCAAAGAACCCTTTGTGTGCTGCCACGGCATTGCTGTAAACTACTCAGCTGGAGTAGTTTGCTCCTCACCTTCCCAGCACCAGAAAAGCCTTTCTAGAACTTCAAAAATGGCCCATCCATGTCTCAAATCCCTGAGTCATTTTCCTTTACAGTCTACCTGACACACTCATGTTGTCTCCACTCATGTGCTTCCATCTTCTTTTCTTGCCTGTCTCCAAGCTTCAGTCTGCTTCCTCATTTCTTCCTTTGTGTGCATAGCTTACTATGGAAGAAAACAGAAACCCAGGTATGCACCCACATGCCTTCCTCTGGGTGACTGTCCTGGTGTGGCATTGGCACTCACAAACTCCTCACAACAGCTAGCTCTGATGGTCAGCATAGATCTGTGCCTCATATCAAGCAAATCCTATGCACAATTCCTCTGCTTCCAAAGGAGAAACTTCCACTTAGAGTATGATTTGAATGCAGTTTTTGATGACCTGCTTAACTATTCCTCACAAACAGAAGGTGGTTGTGTGCCATCTTTGCTAAGAGCCGTGCTCCATGAGTTGTCTGCCTGGAGAGGTTTGGGTCCTGCTTTCTCTTGAGTGATTGGAGATTCACTTGAAATGCATGGTTTTAACTCCAGAAGAATCCATATCACTGAATTTCTGTGTGGTTTCTTCTCAGGTTTTAGAAATATCAGCTTTCATCTGCTTTCATCAGACAATGCCCCATCTTATACAGAAAAATCTGAGTGTGTTTAGTGTCTGTCAACACCAACTTCATCACAGCCCTGGTGAGAAAGAGTGATGAATAAGTGAGAGAAAGATATGAAAGCATAATAAGTCTTATCTACCTCTCCTAACACATCAGTGTTGAGGAATTATGAAGAACCCTTTTCTCAGTCTCAGCCTCTAAGATCACAGACCTTGTCAGTCAAGCTTCTAAAACTCAGGGTTGCTGAACATGTCACAGTATTGTGATGATGTAACAGATGGCAGGGAGCAAGACACCAAAGGAATTTGCTTATATCCTAAGGAAACTATTTTAAAATATGGCAAACATATCCAAATCTCGTTTCACATATTCTTCCAGGCCTAACAGCAAAATAACAGCTCAGCAAGAACATTACTGAAGCTCAGAAAAATTAAATGTTAGAAACTGCTTTTCCCACCTCTGATAGAAGCTGCCACCTATCTGTAAAATAGTAAGAGCTTTATGTTACAGCTGTTATTTCTTAAAAGAGAAGCAAGAGTTGCCAAGAACATTAATTATTAGGGAAAAGATTAATGATGACTTTAAATTTCTGTGAGATATAGGCTGTACCAATTGAACTGATGTGTTACTGCTTGAGAGAGGATTTTATTTTAAAGGAAACAACCTTTCTAGTCACTGTGGGCTGCCCTCATCACTTCTTATGATCCTTACAGAGTTTCACATGCCGGCTGAGGACATGGTTTAACTTGTGTATTTTCTGCAAAAGCAGAAGAGCTACATCAATATACAACATCCCAAAATCTGCCCCTTTTGCCAGGTTGTCTTTCACCATGATGTACAGCAGGCTTTTCAAGATTACCAGCTCACAGTTTTATTATGAACCTTGTTTTCATTATTGTCTTCTGCATAGAATTTAATTGTTTGAATTATTTTATTTTATGAGATCACCCTTTCAACAAATGATTCACCCTAACAGCAGGGAAAATTAGACTGCAAAAGGCTCCAAAATTAGCAGTCAAATTCATCCAGAGGCATACAGGTCTTAATCTTTAAGGTAAAGAAATAGCAAATTTAAGCCTTTTTTGTGAATGCTTTTTATTTTTAGTCACCATTTGGTATTTCTACTTCCAATGAGGTCTCTTGGGCTGACTGGGAAGCTGAGTCAAAGACAGAGCAATTAGCCTAAAAGTTTCAAGGGTGTCAGTATACTCAGTACCGACATGAGAAATCTGGGATTATCCAGAGACAGCAACTGGACATTCCAATGGTAGCCCACTGCCTCAGTGTCTGACAGTCCCAAAGACACCAACATATTCCTGGAGGGGAGGAACAAGGTCTCCATGGAGAAATCCCCCAGCAGAGTCAATCCCTTAACTGAGTAGCTGAGAATTGCCACCCAGAATAAGAAGTACATTTATTATACTCCTCCCTTTCAACTTTCTCATTTTGCTGCTCCTTTATCAGCTACCAGAAAATGCCCTTTCTATCTGCATATTACTGTGCAGACATTGTGTAAAGTGCTGGGGAACAGACCGAGCATAGCTGAGAGCTTATTAATGATGGGCTTAACCAATTAATAAGCATGCTTTCTCTGCTCTCTGAAAGCCAGAATGGAAATATTTTGGGCTCCAATTCCTCTTGCTCATGATGTACTTCTTCTTTACTTTTGCTTTGTGGGGTCTCTGATTCATGGCTTCTTTATACAATGTTAGCATATACACTAATTAAAAAGGATTTATCAGGTTGAGCTCATGATGACTGAAGGATCCCTTCTCCCTTGGCAAGGTTTGAATATTTGACTAGCTCATTAATGCTTCTGCTTTTTCTCTTTGTAAGAGGAGACTGAAAAATGAAAGAAGGGATTTGCTGTGCAGCTTTAGATGAAAGGTTGGTTCATTTATTTTTAAAGCTGTCTAAAGGGGTTAAGCCCTACTCTGATTTACACCAAAGGGCAACTTATAACCCCTCAGCAAAATAATTGCTCATTTACATTGACAGGCACCATTTATTTGCAGGATTTCCTCAATGTAAACAAGAGAAAAATTTATATGAGGGTTTTGTGTTTTTTTTTTCATTTAGAGGGCATAAAATTGACACAGCTCTTCTGAATCTGTGTGAATCAGGAGTTACCTTAGTTGACCTGTTTTTGATATTTCAGACCATCACAGCCTTCAAATTACAGGAAAATACCGTTTATGCCACCTGGGGATTTGACCCTTGAGTTAAAAGTAAATGTCCAGTACTTGACTCTTATTTTGCCACTATTCACACCCCTCCAAGCAGAATTACTCCAGATTTACCTTGGCATAGGTGAAATCCCTGCATCTTCAGAACTGGAGTGCCCACATAATAGTTACAAGTTTGAAAGTAATTTAATATATACAAAACTCTACACACATATTATAAAAATGCCTCCTATCAGTGCTTATCTTCAATGTTTGGCTGGATTATTATCTAATGAAGATTGTAACCCTGAGAGTTTTATTTGCCCACTATGTCTTCCTTTTTTATTCTTTCCAAAGTACTTGAAAGATCCCACTGAGTCAATTACACACAGTATCTCTTAATGATATCCTCTTCCTGGCACATCATTGTTTTCCTTTATGTTTATTTCAAAAGGTTGATTTAAACAGGAGAGTAGAGATAAATCCACATTATGAATGATAAAAAGTTACCACACACTCCTGAGAATGCCCAGAATTTTGATGGGGAGGATTTTGTGAAGCAGTGCCCTGGGGAAGTCAGTGCCAGAGAAAGCCATGTTTGGTTGACAGAGGAAAGCTGGGTGCATGAACTTTGTTGTTTACAAGTTTACTTTTTTCCTGCACTAGGAGTCTGGTGCCAAGCACCCTCTTGCTTGCTGACTCTGACAGTTCCATTTGTTTGTAGAACCCTGCACCACACAGAAGGTGAACTGGATGCCAAAGAAAGTGGAGAAAGTCACAGTGACTGGGAATCTTCAGGAGATTATTTTGACACCATCCAGGACTGATTTTAGGTGCTGTCCCTCCTTTCAGCAAGGTGACCCTTGGAAAACCCTCCAGCTCTGTGATTGAAATTTTGCTACAGGATGGGGTTACATTGTGTGGGGGACAGAGCTGCTGCTTCTTGGGAATAACAACAGTGGGCACCTGAGTGCTACAACTGAATCCCATAACCAAACTTTCCTGGTGCTGCACCTCTTCAGAATGAAAACTTAGCAGGCATCCTCTTGACTGTGCAGGGCTGCAATGAAGACTGGATTTTTCAGGGCATCAGTATTGCAAATTCCAAACTAATGCTTTCCTAAAACACTCAAGTGTGTAATTGCATGGTTCAATTTCCCTCCTCCTTCTAACCAACATATCAAATGCTTTGTCCTCTGACTTCAACCTGCTTACATTACCTTGCTGTAGAAACTCAACCAGATCCAGAGGGTAAGCATTAATCAACACAGCCATCAATAGCCCTCCACTAATAGCTACTGGCACAGATAAGGGACTGTTCCCTTTCACCTCTTATCTTGAGCTTTATCTTCATGGTGGACAATGAAACCCTGGCCACATCACTCACACCAGAGCTGCATCTCACAATGAGTGAAATATTATTCATATTGCCTTTGAGTGAGTACATAAAGCACCTTATGAGCCTTTCAAATATAAAAGGTGATATAAAAGGAAATAATAATATGCCAACATAAATATAAAGGGAAAACTGACACTTCCCTTTTATAAAAGCAATATCCATTCCTGACTTAATATTTTCTAGAATATACTGAAAGATAAAATCTGCATGTCCACATTTTATGGCTATATTCTTGTCTACAGAATTCACCTGTAGTTTGCTCCCCCTCCTCATTTCCTCCTCTCCTCCCCAGTAAATCTTTAAAAGCAATATGGCTTGTAAACCTGTTGAGTACAGGACTCCCTGAAATTCTTGTCAAAAAAGGTCAGGAAGGAGAGATTTGTTCTGAGAAGCAAGTGATGAGAAATGAAAGGAAAACTTCAGCTTTTTATACTGCAAAAAGAAGAACACAGTGCTGAATCTTAGAAGCAGGCAGCAACAATAAATGTCAAGCATAGTGGGTAATAAACTGTATCTCCAAGAGTATGAGGAGTAGCCAGTGTATTACGCAGGTCATCATTCCTTCATTGTCCTATTTTCAGCTTTCCCATTGTACATGGCCACCTGAAACCGATGCAGTCTGTGGCAAAAAAACCCAAAGAAAGTCCAAAGCAGGGCTTTCCCTGTGATAGTGATAAAGCCTATTTGCCATCTGCTGTAAACTGTTGTATTGCCTAACATAAATGGGTTTTGCCTGTCACTTTAGAAGTCTCTACTAAAATTGCAACAAAATGGTTCTCTGGCCCCACTTTCATCCTCAGTGACACCTCACTACAATTACCAGCACTTCCATTTCCGGCTTCCTTTTTTGTCAGTACAATATCATGAGGAAGATACCTATAATATGGAATGAGATAGGGGGTTATGACACTGAATTGTATTCATTTGCACCAACTGGTTGTGATTTCCGCGTCTGAACCAGGGTTTAATTCAAATAATCTAGTTTAAAGGCTTGTGGAGGACGAAGAACCAGTCAAGGCAGTGAGGGATTATCTGAATCTGCCACTATTCAAGACTGTATCCTTCCCGAGTGTCATATCCACTGTAGCAGAGATGCACAGAATGAAGCTGCCCCTGTCCCTGCTGATTCTGGAAAAGGCAGCTGGCAAAAGCAGCAGAGGAAGCAGAGTCCCAGCCATCTCCAGCTGAGCTGCTGCATGGCTGCACTGTCGTTGCTGTATAAGCCACTACTCTGCAACAGACAGCGCAGGTTCAGGGGCTGAGTACTGAGCTGTACCACGTGGATGGAGTAGCTCACTCCCTTTAGCTTTGTTACTTCTGTGTCACCCTTTGCTGAGGACAGGTGGAGAGGCCCTGAGAGAGGAATGTTACATCCAGCTCTGGAAGCAGAAATGGCGTGGGAAGCAGCTACTAAAATTAAACATGCAGGAGCTCCTGTCTCAGTGCTTCTTGAAAACTTAGCCAAAACCTCACTTGTGGGAATGAGAAAGTCAGGGCTGGACTGCTTCTGCCAGAAGGCAGGAGTGAGAAACTGAAAACACTTGCTGCTACTGCATCCATGAGAATGGCCACTTATATTTCGAAGGAGAAATGCCTGTCTTTTCCTGTGCTTCTTTCTCAGAAGGGCAGGCTACCAGCACAACCCAACTTTTCCCTTGGCACCTCTAACCTTGGCTGCACGGTTTTAATGGATGCAGAAGGGGGAACAGACATTTTTTTTAATCTCAGTTTTCTGCTACACCAGGCCACTACCTGCTTTGCTTGAGGCTGGAGCTGTCTCTGGAGCAGTCCCTCCAGTGATACCAATAAAGCAGAATGTCACAGTTGCTGTGGCTTTGCATATTAACAAGGCTATTATGCCTCCTAAATGACATAGTATGACCCTCCTCTTCTCATCCCCTGGGAACTCCTCCCTTGCAAAGAGATCAAATTCTTTTATTTACATGTGCACTGAAAGTCAGGTCAGGTAGTAATTTCAGAAAACCTTGTGAATTTGCTGCATTTTTCAAAGCCAGCCTGAGTTTAGAAACTTTTCTCCCTTGGAGTCAATTATTTTTTTAGGTTGGAGTTTTTTTTGTTTTAATTTTTTTGTTAAATGGCATCCTGCTTCTTTAAATGAATCCTGAATCCTCCAGGCCTTTAATGCTAAGTTGTGTAACTGTTGCCTTCTGTAGAATAACTCATCACACAGTACATATATTCAATCCATCTGCTTTATATTACATTACTTCTTGCCTCACCGGTGCTGTTCTCTCATTTGTTTTCTGTGCTGACTGATTATTATTTATGTCAGGCCAAGAATTTCCTGCAATGACTATTACCCTTTAAAAATCCCCATTTTTCAGTTCCCTAATTGCCCTTTAAAAAAAGCTATTATTAAGCAGCAAAATGGTTGTAAAAAGACTTGGCAATCCTAACAAAATCTGATCTATATAAACTCTAATAGAAAGTCATGATAATTTCACACAATTCCATTCAAATATTTCTGGATTGGAACATTTTGATTTTAAAATTACTTAATTGATGTATTTTAATTTTATTGCATGTTATAGATTTTTAAAGAAATCATTTGAAACATAAAATTTAATGTTTAGCTAGATTTTTTTTTGAGACCTTTACTTTAAAAGATGCTGGTGCTTTTTTCTTTCAGTATGTGTGTATGTGTTTGTGTGTCTGGTTTTTTTGGTCCTGTTATACTCTCCTCCCACAAAAGACCCATCATAAAGGAATTACAGCAAAAATGTTATTTACATCTCTGACTAGTTACAAAGAAACTAGTAATAAGAACAGATTCTGTAAATGGCTCGAATTTTATATGTAATTCCAATTCTGCATGACTGCCCCACCTCTTCTTTCTCTCCAACAAAAAAAGCCATATTGATTCTTAAGAAAAACCAAAACATGCATAGTAAGTTATACCAAACACCCTCAAAGACAGAATCTTTTCTAGTGCCTTGTAGTGAATCCTTTTCTCTTCCTATAGTCCTAATATTAATTTAGTGGCTTCTTGAGTTCCTAAAATTGTGTTGATCTTTCTAAACTTGGCCAATCTCAGGGAGATGTTCTGAGTGAGAGAAGACTTGAACCAGAACAGTCCTGATACACTTCTGCCATATGTTAATAAAATCCCTTAGACTTTTCTCAGGTTTCATGAAAACTAAGCGATTCCAACTAAGCAATAAGGCCCAATATTTAAAGGATCCTGGGAAGATGCTGTCCACTCTTTTCTGTGCTTTAACTACATTACTTCCCCTGGTCTACCTGAAGCAATGGGTTCATCTTCAAAGTTCAAATGCAGCTGAAGTCAGACTTCTCAAATATGTCTACAGACAGGATGAAAGCCCAGTTAAGGCGACTTTCCCCATCCTTAATTCAATTAAGCTATTCTCATGGGGCTTGTCCTCTGAGATTTGGAAGGAGAAACTCAAAGAGAACGAAGAACTGATCCTTTCAGAATTTCCTAACATTCACAACTTACTGACAGTGAATTAATATTAACCATGAGTAAAAGCTTGAAAATTAACTTTAGAAGCTGCAAATTTCCCCTGTTTATGGCTTATGATAATTTTCAAAGTAACAGGTGGCTGACTGAGATCTTCAGCCGTCTTAAAAGGTGATAAATTATGTTAGTTCTTCTTCGGGTGCTGTTGAATTCCCATATTAACCTCAAAACCCATGTTTTTCCTGTTAGCTAATATTTAATGGGATGTCAGAACATTTATAAAACTGTCATATTGCTGAGTGGCAAATAGCTGAGAATGACAAAAACCACTAACAGTGAAAGATGATGGCCTCAAATGATTAAATTAAAAGATCAAGTAAATAATTGTTTACCAAAATTCCCGGAGAACAGAACCAGGGTTATTTTTCCTAATTTAATTTGTCTTTTTGCACACACTATTTCTCCATTTCCATTTTTCTTCTAAGTGATTCTCCCCCGTTCATCACTCTACAAATGAAGTCTTCTTCTTCTGAGTCATTTTGTGCTGCTGCTTTATAAAAATAAAGACAAACCTCTAACCAAACCTTTACGAATCATTGCCTTTCCTGATTTAAAATTCTTCCAAATTCTTCTTCAAGGAGGCCGAGAGGAAATCACATAGAGACCATTATATGAAATGATTAGGGAAGATGTAAGATCAGTGAGTCTCAGAAAGATATTATACAGGGATAATTCAAGGAAACAAGCATCTACCAGGAGACAAATAAATGCCTGACAATTGGTGATGTGATGAGAGAAAAACACTGTCACTTTAAAGTTCAGAAGAAATCTGAAGTCATTGATTCTACTCATTTTACGCTTCATAGAAATATTACAGCTTGTTGGGATCAATAGTAACAACTCATATACTACCAGTCACAAGTGCTGTTCCAAGAAGCCATCCATCAAAGGCAATCATGTTTTTCCTTCAGAAGTCTATGCATTAAGCAGAAAAACACCTGAAGTAGAAGTAAAACCCTGTGCCAAAGTCAGCATCGTACAAAAATGTCAGTCATTTGCAAGAGATCCCAACTTTAAAATAAAAACAAAAACAAAGCAAAAAAAGACTAACAGGACAGAACATAGACATGAGGCATGTTTAGAAATCTCAGAAATATCCCTTCCCAAAAATATTAGAATAGATTATGCTATGGTTCCCTGAATGATGGCCAAATGGCAGATAGATTTTTTTCATGATGTGACTATATGTAGGTAGCTCTCTGTCCTGGCTTTCATTAGCAGTAACAAAGATGATTTCAAAGGTCTTTGTTACATCACAGTTCATGTCTCTTTTAGAAGGTGGTAAAGCAACCCAAATCACCTATATAAACTAGACTTCCAAAAGCACTGTTAATGAATAAAATCATTGTGTTCATTTCTTACTGGGGAAAAGCTGTTGGGGGGGACCAAAACCACATTCAGAAAATCTATTTTTGCTTGTTTTGGCTCTCAGCCACAGGTGAATGATAGCTGGAGTCATCTTCTTTAGAAGGAATTTATCCAATAGCTAATTTTTACTGCTCTGTGGTAAAAATATCCCACAGATGTGTTGGTCTATAAGGACAGATTCCTCAGATGTGGTGGCTGGCCAACACCAAAGCTAAAAAAGCTGCTAATGTCCCAAAAGAGGACACCCCAAAGTCTATTTGCTGCTAAACAGTAGAAGTCTCACAGAGCCATTAGAGCATTTCTAAGCAAAGATATTTTCTTTCTTCACGTAAAATACTTTTATCTAAAATTTGCAAACTACTGGAATAGTTGTGACTGACTGCACAATGAGGACACATTGGGCCTTTCTACAAGAAGGTGTCACATTTCTTAATTCTCTGAGGCCTGTCCTCTAGTTCCTGTCTTAGCTGAGCATTTCTCCAATTCCATCCCTCTTGATTTCTTCTGGAATAAGCTGCTGTTTACTCTAAAGGCAAAAGATGTATTATATTAAAATCATAAAAAATATTTATAAGATTTTCAAGATATCCCATAATTACAGAATATGATTGGCAGGGATCACTGGAGATCAACTCGTCCAGGCTCCCTGCTCAAGCAGGGGCCCCCAGATCAGGTTGTGACCAGATGGCTTCTGAATCTCTCCAGAGAAGAAGACTTCACAGCTTCTCTGGGCAGCCTGTTCCAGTGCTCTGTCACCATCAAAAGGCAGATTCTTTTTTTAAATAGCCAATTAGAATGTTATTAGATTATGTTATTCTATCCCAGTAGTTTTCACAAACCTATTGAATTATATCTTTTACACTCTTTTGGATAATTCAGCTGGAAGTTCAAGTGGCTACAGTAGAAGGGGCTATTAGACCACCACAGCCACAGACATGAAAATTAATAGGAGTTGTTCCCGTACTGAACCCACTAACCAGCTCTCAGTTAAGATAATTTTGCCTGGAAAGGTAGGCCTTCAAAGGATTTCCAGATCTACAGAATCTATCATCTTCATAATTTCTACAAATTGTTACCCATTTCAGTGTTCAAAATCTTTATCTTGCTTCTCATTTAGACATGCCCAACTTTAAACTTCCAGCTCTCAGTTCTGATTAGACTATTTTGTCTGGATTAAAGGACCTTTTAGGAACTGGTATATTCTCCCCACAAAAGTACTTACACAGACAATCAACAGAGTGACCTCCCAATTTGGGGTGCACATTTAAAAGTTTTACTGCTTAATTATTGGACACAAGCAGCCAGGGATTTAATTGACTCAGGCGACCTTGTCATGGATCAGAGGCAGTGGTAGCACAGCTGAAAATAGAAGCAATCCTTCTGGGCTCTGCTTATGTGCACTGATCATAAGCTATCTGCCAGATAATATTCACACTTTGCTGGAGTACACAATCATGAGTGTATTGCTCGAGACATAATATGTTGTGCCACTAATGGAAGGTAGTTCCAGTGGGATGGGGAATGCAACCAAGAAGAAACTTAGAAGGAAGTTTGGCAGTTCTGCACTGAACTCCTCCACTGCAACAGACTTCTGCTCTGATCTCAGGCGTGTCACTTAAATTTGCCATGTTCCACCTAAAAATACAGCCCTGACAATACAGTGTGGGGAGAAGAGTGTGAGACACTGATTCACCCTGCTGTAACAGGAATACATGGCAACCTTTAGTGCAAGTGACATGAAATAACCTTTTTGGTCCAAATGTGTGTTACCTGGCTGCACCTAACACCACCCACTCTGAACATATGCATCACAAAATCTGGGTTTCTGAAAGTGCAGAAAGATGAGATTCCATGTTAAATTAAAAATAAGCATTTCAATCCTTGTATCAAGAACATGTGAACCATAACAGCTTAAAACACAAAGAATATTAATAAGTAAAATTTTATAGTTTCATTTTCTTTTTTGCCTTTGAATCAATTTTTAGTGGATATGGCTGATTATAGCAAATCCCCAAGGTAAACACAAAAGCCACAATTGGTTTCAATCTCCTGTTGCTGCTGAGAGTTTGCTCTGAGTAAGGACATGTAATGGCACATCAAATTAGAGGGTTTCAGGTTTCTTTTCTTAATATTTAAATATTTCTTCTTTACTCAAATTCCATAGATTTCTGGTCTTTATTTTCAGACTGGGTTTCTTTCATTCATTATCTCTGAGCCTGGATAGCCTTACTTTCATATTCATGCTTTAACACACAGAGCAGTTGATTCTGAAAATGCAAATTAATAAATATATAAGAAGAAGACCCTGTGTTTTAAAAGAAAACATATCCTAATTAAACAGAGAAGTATCTATTTTGAGGAGCTCAGTCTGAGGCAAGGGTTTTGTATAGTTTGTTTGCTTTTTTAAAGAGTACCCAACAGTGAAAAATAAACTTCTAAGGCACTAAAGCTTGGATTAGAAAAAAAAAGGATTTTTAAGATACATAAGTGCTCCATTTAAATTTATATATTTATTTCTCTATCCAGATTAGGCTCTTGAATATTGTATGCTTTTCTAGTTTAACAAACCCAATGCTGCATTATGTAACGACTCAAATGTGTCTCTTCAATGGGCAAGGTTTATTTCAAATAATGAAATGGAGAAAAACACCTTTAAACAAACCCTGATGAAACAGCTGCTTCTAAATTCCAGCTGAACTGTGCCTCACACTCCCCAGCACTGCATGGCCAGGCGTGAAGGAGTGACTGCCTTCTCCATCCAGAGCTGGGCACTTTATCTACTGCCTTCACAGACATTTGTACATCCGAGAGTATGTTAAAGCAAAAAATACCAAGTAACAGCTTCCCCCTCCCTTACCTGGGTCATGGTTACGCCTTTCCCACCCCTAGGCACAACAATGACACATTTTTAGGAGGATTTTACTACTCCCCAGGTACCATTTCTGGCCATGGCCACAGATCCACTGTGGCTCCAGCCCTCCGGACATGTTCCTATTAGAGCTGTGCATGCACACAAGTATGTGCCCTTGCAAATTGGTCATGTTAGATAAGAATTAGGAAGCACACTAGGTAACAGATCAGCTAATTATCTTAAAATAACCATGAGGAAATCTCGTTGGAGCAGGGTATCCCACCAGCTGTGTCCCAGCACGGGCCAATAGCTCTCTGCTGGGGAGCATCAAGGCCTGTTCTTCTGAGGACTGGAAAGCACTTTAAAAATGATAATTAGATGCAGATCAAAGATATCCCTAGGAGCAGTCAGATATTAAAATCCCTGTTTTTAGCTCCTGTTCTGAGTAAGAGGAACCAAGTGTCTCTGTAAACTTGAAATTGGTCATATAGAAGGCAGAAGCAAGAATGGCCCCATGGCAGGATACTCCAATTTGGGAAGATGATTTCTCATTATAAACTGGTGGCTCTGAAGATGTTTGATGTTCTCAAAGTGAAATGCACACACCCTGAAACAGTTAGGAATTGACCCCTCTTTGCAGAAGAAGGAGACTCATCTGCACTGCCTGAGGAGCACAGCCCGAGTGTCACACGCCTGTGCAAAGCCTCTGAGGTAGCACCTTGTCATTTCCATCTGTGGCAAGAAGGAAAAGGATTCTCCATCTACCAGCATTCTCCACTGGATATCTGATAATTCAGAAAGCTGTAGGAGGCTAAACATATGTATTGAATACAAAGAAAGAGGTTTTGTGCCATGGGGGCAAGTGGACAGTCATTACCTTTGCCTGCAGAGACACAGCCAGCAGGCAGCACAGCTGGGAGCAGGAGCTGTTGTTTCCTGCACCAGTGCTCTAAGGAATGCCATGTGCTGTTTGCAAGTACACAGTACAGTAAGGATTTACAACAATAACTCTAGAGTTTGAGGTGGTCATTAGGTCAAACAGGTAACAGCAAATACCGTTTCCCTTGTAATGATTTGTCTCCGGTTGAGTCTCAGGGCACTTGTAGGTGTTTGTAACAGGATAATTCATCTTACAGACTTTTCTACACACATTATTTTCCTGGTTCAGAAATGGAAAATATTCGAATTTTTGATTTAAAAGCACCTGCTCTCACACTGGTCCTGACAGTCTTGTTAGGTGTAACTGAACTCTGAGATTTTCAGGGCTAGAGCAGACCATGGGTGAGCCTCCCCTGTGCTGCAAACACTGACATTCATTAGAGCTGAACAACAGCTGACCTGAAATACAGCATTGTTGTTGTGATATTCTTCCTCTGATCTCATTTCCCTTCATTCTCTGATCAAACAGATGAAGACACCTTGTTTGTTTTTAGAGAAACACATTAAAAAAAAGAGAAAAAAATCTTAAAATTTTAATTTTTTTTTCTTTTTTTTTTTGCTGTGGTCAGTAAATTGTGATAAGTTGCAACTTTGTAACTCTAGTTGCCTCCGTATCTTTTTCCATATGCATTTACGTTCTTTCAAAGCACTCCTAATAGGGGAGATTGAAAAACAGTAACTTTTTTTACACAGAGTGCTTGTCATTTTGAATGATGTTCCAGCATGGAAAATGGGAACTATATTAGCCATGATTTCATTCAGATATTCTCTTGATTATTTCCTTTTGAAAGTATAATTTTTTTCTTTTCTTATGGCAGTAAGGAGAAGGAAGAGAGTTATGGTATGCATTTTTTCCTCCCAAAATTCTTCCACTTTCTCTGTCATCTTTCATCTTGCTATTCAAAGCAGAAGAAAAGGAATAGAGAATATGCAAAGAATGCACTCAGGAAAAAAAAGGAAGACTTCTTTGAAGGTTTTCAGTCTAGGGAGAAAGGCTACTTTGGGGGGGCAAGAAGCTCTAAAAATGTTAAGTGAATACTTCACAATTTGACATTTCAGACTTTGATGTCTGTTGCTGTAGGGTAAACATTCGATAGATAATGCATTGGAAGTTTTGTCAAGCATAAATCTTAGATTAGTAAGATAGAAAGGTCATATATAGATTTAAATAGAAGCATTAGAGACTATTGAAATGGTGATTTTGAATTTTCAGTTTTAATAGTACCATGACCTACACATGGGAAAGTAGGCCCAGAGATTTATTATCAGTTTTTAACTGTAAAAATGTTATAACTTGCTTAGTGAAGGTGGAGGTCAGAGTTAAGGCAGTTCATAGGATATTAAATTAAGAAAACAATCACTGTGAGGTCAATAGGACAGAAACATCTTTTCAGACTGAAATTGTATAAAAAGAGGCAGAATGAGAAACTAAGTAAATTAAAAATAAATGAAAAAAGAGTTTATGGAATCCAGTGGGAAAAATCTGAGGGAAATAATTATGAGCATGGACAGGGATGTCAGCACTTCTGCTCCTGAGTTCAGCCATTGCTTTTCTTGGTGACCACATTCTGCATGTTCTCAAAAAATTGAGTTTGCAGATGGTTAGCCTCAGAAATGTGATTATCAGCAATGGGAAAGCATTAAGAAAGGACTACATGTAATGAATAGAAGGAAACACTTCCAGATGGTGAAATTAATTAGAAAGTGAAGCATGAACGTGGGGAATTTCTAAGAGCCTCACAGCAAAGGTCACTGAACACAGGACTGAACCAAGCATGGCAGATATCTGCTGAGGGACTTTTCATGGCCAGCTGTGGTTTGCTCTGTTACTCATGAAGAACTATTTTTTCTTTGGGGGGTGAAAAATCTTCACAGAGTTTGTATCAATAGTCTATTTCTACCAACATTAATCAGGTTCCCTGAGGGACCCATATTCTTTAAGTAACATGTAGGAAGTTTAAATCATTTATTCACCACACACAGCCCATACAAAAACACAGGCTAAATGCAAAACAGCAGAAAGGACTTGACTACTTGACAAGTATGGCATGATTTCAATTGCCAGTCACAAGTGTCCTGAAACATGGGGAGACTTCAGATGTTAGTCTCCTGAAGATCAGCAAGACTCTTCTTTCAATTACCCTGTTGCAGAGTCTGTGGCTTTATTGCAGTCTCACCTGGGGTGTGAGCACAGAACATGATTTCTCCATAGATTTTGCCCGGCACACACACATGTAGCGTGTGAGAAGCACCTGAGCAAGGCAAGGTGTCATAACGTCAATGCAATTCTTTCCTCATGCTGCAATTAAGCTCACAATAAGCCCCAGGCAAACTCTGCCTCATGTCAGAAGGATATCCAAAGTCTTCTTATAGCAAATGACACTGCACTAATGCACTGCATAATTTACTTTCCAAGGGGTGGAAGGGGGATTTACAACAGCTAAAGATGTTCACAGATTAAGAAGATATCCATCCCTTTAAGTGCTCTGTGTTTGCAGGGACTTCTGGGAATGCTTCTGAAGTACAGTGATTTCCAGCATTTGTTCCCTGCACAAGTAATGTCTTACTCCCCACAAAATAAATGAACTACACCATGAACTTAAACTGAAGAGTAAATATTTCTCCACAACCAGAAACAAAGATTTTGGGGGAGAATCTAATGATCCTGGGAGAAAAAAATCAATCATTTCAATTTAGTTTCAACATGCACCACCTTTATTGTATATTGATTTTCTACCTTCACAATCAACTTCACACCAGAAAGTGAGATAGGATGGTGACCCACCTCCCTGCTTTACCACGATCAGCTTTTACAAAAATCCATGCTCTGCCACATCACTGGAGCAAATGTTACATATACATGGTTGCTAAAGAAACTTTAAAAGTAAAAAAACCAAAAAAACACCAAACTTCATGGTCAATGTTTTATGACCAGACACCACAAAGGGAAGCCAGTAACAAACAGCCAGTAAAAATGTAAGGCAGAAAAGAGTTTTAAGCAAGGTGGTGGCCAGCAATGCCCTGGAAGGATGCAAAGGTGCTCTTTGAAAGCCAGTCTGACTGCTATTGATCTGTGTCTAGAACTGAGAAGTCAAAGCTAAGGTGTGATAATAGGAATTGTGCAGGGTGCCTGTAGTTACATGGAAAAACTAAAATTTGCTTCTAATGCCCTTAGCGAAAGCCAAGGGATAACAACTCTCCTGGTTTTAACCAAGTTCTAGCAAAAACATGAACCAGTTCATGGAAGTTGGTTCTGCTACCAGCTATCAATAAATTCTCTTCAGGTGCAGTGCATAGATATAAGACTGGATCACATTTTCTTTATATTTTCATCTTTTATACACCTTTTTTTTTTTTTTTTTCCATGAACTGACCTATGAATTTCTCTGGTTGAGTAGAGTAAAAATGGTAAGAGTCAGCTGGAGCAACTTGGTCTGTTGACATAGGCCCTGAATACATAATTCCTAAGATGCTAATCAACCTGAATTCATAACAGCTTGCCAGATTTTAATGGTATTTTTGAGGAGTAACTTCAGGACAAAAAAAAACCAATGAAAACCCAGTAAATCTGTGGTGCATCTCTGCAGGATTTGACTACAAGATTTGTTCATGTCACACCGAAGATCAGATAATCCATTCAATATTTATTGCTATTTAATAGAGGGAAAGTTTTCCATCAGCCATTTAATAAAACTGCCAAAGTAATGGTCCCATGCAAGAATTTGGCAAAGATTTACTTGCTTTATGCTCTTAGTAAACTTCCTCACAGTATTCCTAAGATCAATGCTTTCTACCTATATGAACCTGACAGAGTTTACTCTAATTTTTAAGAGATTTGTGTCTTGTGAATCACTTACAAAAGAGTCTGCTCAAAATCTCTAACAAAATTTTCTTAGCCATAACAGCAACACTGGCAGGTTAGTTTTCTGCTATTATTTCTGTCCTATTACAACACCCTTAGAGCAGAGAAAGTCACATGAGGAAGAAAAAGAAAACTATTTGTAGTTTTCTAAAATTATTTGTAATTAAGGGACCAACAGCATGATTTTTGAAAGCTGATGTTGGCAATATTAGCTCCTCCAAAAGTGGATGATTAAAGTAAATGTTTTTATAAATAATCTCCATATGACAGCATTCCAGGATTAGGACAAGAATAAGAATCAAGTATGCAGATATGTAATGTAACTAATGTCCTAATGCAAGGTAATGTTGATATTTCTGCTCTGCTTTATCAGGATATGAAAGTGAAAAACATTCAAGTATATTAAAATATTGTGAATTTTAAATCATAAAAATTTTTAAAAATGTAGTTGATGATATTTATTATGTGAACTTTATATGTTTGTATACATATTTATTTACACAAATATGTACATAGGAACACACATAAACTTTGGAGAAGTTGGATGAAACACTAGAGAGACAATAGGCAGACAAATTTCATGGCTGATGGGAAGACTTTTCCCTGCAGCTCTGAATCAGTTGGAGTTAGAGCATAAACACCCAGTCTATTTTCAGTGTGAGAATGAAGACTGGAGGGTGGAAAGAAAACTTGCAGACATGAAAAAATGACATGAAGTTGACCAAAAGTGAATAAAAGTCTGGGGTAAACTTCAAACTTTCTGTCCCATCAAGCACACAAGACACACTTTCCCCAGGCCTCTGTATCTGTTGCTGCAGATTTTGGAAGCGTTACAGCCTGGGGTAAAATCTTTTAGTAGGATGAACAGTCACTGAGTAATTCTCTTTCAGGTTTGCCAGCCAGCCAGATTTGCTTTCAGCAATGTGTACAGGGATCTCTAGCTTACCTGTGATTGTTTCTAGCTCTTCAGCTTCACAGTTTTCCTTTTAGCAGCTGGACCTCTCTCATTTGAATTTCAGCCTAATTATGCTACAAGATTTTGGCAAGCTGTGTCCATTCCTATTATTGCAAATGGGCGTCAGTGTATTGCAGAAGCCTGTCCAAGTCAAAGAAAAGAGTATTTGCTGTATTTTCTTTACTGAAAATTTTATAGGTTTCTACGTGCTCTTAAGCTTGGCTCAGCTGGTACATCACCCCAAGTCTCTCAGCCTGAAATCTGCTGGTCAGCTTTATGCTTCTGGAAGCCTTGTTGAACATCTGGGCAGGAGACAAGCTTGATAATTTTAAAATATTCACTTTCCAGAGAAAAATCAAAATCCAAATGGCTTTAGAGACATTCAGGGTAGCTGAAAATTAGAATCCAGGTGGTGATGGATGATCCATAATATTGACCTAGCTGCATCAGCAGCACCTCCTGGAGACTTTGGATCAAGTTTGTGCCAAAATTGTCTTTGGACACTGCACAATACTGAAGGTGGTTAAATGCACAGTGTAGCAACAAAATGGCATCAGAAAACAGTTAGAATGTGTCTGTGATAACTTACTGGAGAAGGTTCTTTCTTGAGGAAAAGTCTGTGTATCAAAACAAGGGAATGTTAGTCAATCAAATGAACATCTAAACACTATTATGTGGCCTTTGATAAAACATTTCATTACAATGTATTCAAAACAAGATGCTGAGATTTACCCAAAGGAAAACCAACTAAAAAAATAATGACTTTGAGATTTACACTAATAGATTTGGATATTATTCATAATTAAAGAATGAGACCGAGATCCTTTTCAACATGACTGCAACTGTTAGCAAAAGAAATAAAACATCTTTTGCATAATTTATTACCTTCTACTATTAGTCTTTAATATTAGTCTGGTTTTTTTAAAACAATAGCCTTGCATTTGCACAAGCAAGAGTATAATGCAGCAAGTGTATAATATCACAGAGTGTATGCCTTTCCTTAGAAAAGCTTTTATTTTTTTTTCCAAATACTGTGAGTTAACCATAGTAATCTAATCAGTCTGGTAGCCACTTTATCCTATCCAAGATTCTAACAGTCCTGTCCCTTAAAACCCTGCCTCATTAACCCGCCACATTTGCATATAAGGGAGCCCATCAATTAATGCAGCTCAAAATAAGAATCACATTTTCATGACAGATCATTCAGAGCAAGTATTTCTGTACAGTAAGTGGGAATACAGACAAACAACCTCAGAGAACTCAGGAGGGAGAGCTGTTTGGAACAGCTGTAACTTGATTATTAAGAAAAAAAAATTAATGGGTAGAGAAACATAAAACCCACAAAGGCTGGAGTTTCTTTATGCATAAACAAACATTGGCAGCCTTGATGATAATGAATAGCCTTCCATGCCTAATCTGTTCCGTTTAACAGGTGGCATTTCATACTCAGGCTTCATCAATGGGATAATTTTCTTGTTAAAAAAACCAGATATTATCTTAGCAAATAACTGCTGCTTCCATGCATAACTGCCTCAGTAGGCTGAGAAGCAGGAGGGAAATCTTGGCACTATCAGTGCAATGCACATTTACTTGCATGGTGTCTGAGAAAGGCTGTCATGGGCTGCATAAAGAAAAGTTTCTGAGTGGGCAGCTTCTTATGTTTTCAGGTAGGTGTTCAGCAGCAGCCTAATCTTGTGATGCAGATGGCCAAGTCTTCATCCAAGAACAATGTCTTTTAACTGGATGGGATTAGATAAAACACAGAACAAATTTTAAAGTCATTTGCAGTATAGCACGATTTGTAAATCCAAACTAAAACTCAGAAATGTTTTGTTGACAAAGATACTGGAAAAGAGTCAGTCTCTTTCCCAGAAAGTTGACTGTCTGAATTAGCAGGAAAAAGGAAAAGAAAAAGTATTTGGTGCACTTTGCAGGTGCAAGAAATAGGTGCACAGCTGAAGCCAAATCTACTGAATGCTCATCTTGCCTTATAACAGCAGAACACTCTTTTCTTCCCAACTATACTAGGTGCTGTATTTTGATGGAAATGATTGTATACTATGCAGATTTAGACTCAAAAACTTCACAGAACTGTGCTTAGAACTCAAATAGTAAGCAGTTTAACCAAAAGAATCACCCATCTACTTGTTTACAAGTTTCAGGTGTCTCAAAACATTTTTCTGAGAGGTCTACTCTTGTGACTACTGATTTACATAAATATTCACAACTTCTGAAAAAGACTATCAGGAGGAAGTATTCTTTTCGTTTCATGTTTCTTTGCTGTCTGCTCTCTGACAAGCAATAACATTATGCTTGGAAAGCTCAGTGATCCCCCAAATACCCAGGTGATCCCATGAACTGGTTGAAATTGGCCACGTGATCCTCCCTCAGTGGTAGCTGATATTCATAAAGGTGTTGGAAGTCCATCAGCTGGCACTCAGCCAGCTCCTGATGACAGAGTCCCTTCCCCTTTAACATTTCCCTGTCACAACACCGCCCACCCACCCAGCTCTGTTTACAAGGTCTTTTGCTACAGAAAAATTGGAGTGGGCAATCCCAACAGTTGCTAATAAAGATACTTGGAGGGACTTGCCAGAACAACCAGTTGCTTCTGTTATCCATCACTGAGCTCATTGGCTTTAGTTAATCTTCTGCATTAGAACTGCTGATGAAAACCCAGCAGCTGCCAGGGAATAAACATTAGGAGGAAAGATGAGTAGTTTTATGCCATGTGTTTAAAAATAAGGAGAAACTTGGACAGAACCATGCATTTGTAACAGAAAGCCCCAGATTGCAGAGATGGCACACGAGTGCATCATGTATGTGCCACAGCGGCAGTTTTGTCAGAAACTGCATTAATTCTCAGAAGAGGAAGATGAAGAAACACCTTTTTCCAAGGGCATTAGGAGAAGTGGTGATTCAACTTGACATAAATAGGTAGAATAAAATCAGAGATTGTTCATTAGTAAAGTGACCATTAGCAGAAATCAATTGCTGCCCAGTCTGCATTTTCACTGCAAACTTCTCTGATTCTAGTAATGGGAAGGAGGCTGAAAATTTAAGTGCTCCTGCTGATTTGAAACCCAGAAGTCTAAAGTAATAGAAAATAAACAAATACTGTCATTAGCTGATTGTTTGGGATTTTTTTCCTACTTCAAACCTGAAACATTGGTTTTCTAATTTGGCTGGAACTTCAGTGGGAAATTAGGAGGAAAAAGAAAAAATAAAATCAGAAGATAACACAAGCCTCTTCTTAGTGGAAGTCATTAATGATTTAAGATATCACCAATGCATCAATCATAGTCTTCCTTCATAATAAAATTAGATCCCATTTCCTTGTATTCTACTAAACATAGAAGCTATACAGTATTTCAGCAGATAGCTTTTGGACTTGCCCAGAAAAGGGTGGAGAAAAAAATGTGTAGGGAATTTTTAATATTCATAATGAATAAGTGCTAACTTTGAAAGAGAAGATATTAGTTTTGCATTCCTTACTATTGGTGGAGTAAGTGCTTTTTGCTTTAGCTTTTATGTTACCTGTGGGAACACAAAAAAGGTGGAAAGGCTCTTAAGTGTGAGAAAAAAGAGCAGGTTTTAGAAATAAAAGAATTTAGTAATCAGCTCTGGTTGTGACAACTTGAAGATAGAAGAGGATAAAATTATATAGCAAGCAAGGAAATTAAAACAATGGTTAGAGTTTTTAGGTTTGGCTGAGATAGGTTTTGAAGTTGTAAAAAATATGCTTAGCAAGATAAATAAGTTTAAGTCTAATAATGGAATATTGTGCATTATTATATAAGGCATAACAAGCAAGTGTTGTGTTCAACAGATGTACTTGTGTTACTGAAGATTGGTTAAAACAGTTGTCTGCAACTTTTAGAAGCATGCTATTGGCTGAGAAGCTTTTAAGAATGCTTTGTAACAAGGAAGTCTTTGGATGTCTGTGACGGTGTGAGCTTTGTACCATCTCTGTCTCAACTCTGTATGTGAGACTGATAACAGAATAAAATAATAAAAAGGCTCCTGGAACGCCTGTCCGGGCTCCCCGTCCCATTTGCTCACCGAAAAGGCTGACATTACCCTTCCAGATCAAACAATTCATGGGAGAAAAAAGGGTTCTATTAAGAAAAACTCCCTCTTGTTCTAAGACATGCACAAAGACTGTAGAAGGAAAGCTAGACTTTTACCTTTTTTTCTCCTCTTCACATTGTCAGAAATGAAATTTTGATTAGCATGAAAATGACAAACTTTCATACCAGAAGAAGTCTAACTGTGTGCTTTTGTATTTTGGTAGAAAAGAAAACATAGTAGGTTTTTGCACCCACTTTCTTTTCAAACCTCCACACACACACACACACACATGTGAACACAGACAGATTTTTCCAGTTTTTTCCCTCAGACAGATAAAGGGATATAGTTTCTGCCTCTCACCCAGTTTTTCACATGATCCACTTTGACCTGTACTTTAAGGATGGAGAAAGCCACAACTTCATCTCTTGCTTTACCAATGCTGTGAAAGCAGCTGATACACGACAGTCCCAAAGGCACAGAGGGCACTTCAGCACTTCTCAACAGAGCAGTTCTTAACAGCCAATACTCCCTCAGCTCCCTTCACTTTCAGGAGAATACAGATTATCTCCCTGAGCCATCAAATCAGTATCTCCTGCTCCTCAGTGCCAGTTCCATGCCAAACAGAGTTTGTATGCCCAGCATGGGTCTAGGATGTTATTGCCAATATCAAGCTAGAAAAGTCTAATTAATTCATCTCTGAGACCACAATGTAAATTAGGGACTGGCTCTGTTTGACTCTACAGGATGTTCTCACAGCTGTCTCCCCCTTCCCAATCTGTTTCACCTCAGAACAAGAGAACTGCAAGGGTAGCCAGTGTACATGCTGAATTATGCATTCAAATTCCTTGTGTTTAAAACTCTAAAAAAAACTTAATGTCCTAATTAATCCAGAAACTGCACAATGCATCTCCCCAAATCTCAACTTCCAGATTGCTCTCTCTTTGAATGAGCCAGCAGTGTCACAGTAAGCATAACTAAGATGGCAAGAAACTTGGTGATATGATAACTTCTAACCCATTTGAATAATCTCATTAGATATTGGTCAGGGAAATATCTTGGCATAGCAGACCATAGGAAGCCCCCACTAGGATAAAAGAAATACCAATGTGTATTCCCCATGTGTGTCTGTGGTAGGAAAACAGACTTTAGCTGAATTCTGTGGTGCCCCATCGATCTTTTTGTATACAGAGAAATGCAGTCATGCTCTTTAGAGAGGTAACAGCCCCTTGCAAAAAAAGATATGTGACATCTTTTTTTCAGAACAAAGTTGAAAGTTAGAAATCCAAGACAGGAAAATTCCCTGGATTTTTCTCTGTTTTTGTCACACAAAATTACTAAGATTTTTTTAAAAAATAACGATGTTTTATTTATTATTTTGTTGATTTCTACTAGACACAAGAATGCCTGTCGTACGTCAGAGCATGTTCTGAAACTGAAAAGATCATTCCAAAAGGAGAAACATATTTTTGTTTTGTTAAAAAAACTTAAATAATATATTTATGTAAAGATTTTCTCTCTACAACAGATCTTCTATATACTGTGTTACTTTGGCTGTTCAAATTTGGTGAAGAGTGGAGATGGAAGGCAAACTGTTCCAACTGAAATAAATAAAATTCTATCCAAAATTCTCACTTTATGTGTATCACTCCCTCTTTCCTAACATTCCTCTACACTAGGATAAAAGGATAAAAAAACAACCCAAAATTCACCAGTTTTCTGTCATTTATATCACGCATCACACACTTATGTGTGTTTGACACACGTAATACGAGCTGGAAAGTTTGTTGTGTGACGATGGCATCTGTAAGTAGGATGAGTGTGAGCTCCATCTCAGAATGCTCAGCAGCTGTAATGAACCAGTCCTAACACATCCCTGTCTGTCCTGGCATCAGATGTGAAGGCGGCCTCATTCCCAGCAAGTCCAAGGGAAGAAAGCGACACCACGAGTTGCACCCTGCAAGGCAACCCTTCGCACTTGCAGGAGGGGCGTTTGCGCAGTCCCGCTTTGCTCAGATCCAGCTCTTCCTCCACACATCAGGCCTGTCCTGAGAACCACAGCCTCAAATGGGCCCTCAGATCACGCCTTCACAGAGGCACTAATCTTTTTCTCTTCCAGGATTTCTGCTGCCAGCTACCCAACCCGTTTGGAAGGTTCCTGGAAAAAAAAGACTTTGATATTTTGTTATTGCAAGCTGAATACACTGTTAGAAGGCACCTTCCCCAAATGCAGCTGTCTCTGGAGCCCTCTGCCATGAGATCTTTGGCAGCTGGGTGCTTGGCTTGGCTGTCATAACATCCCCCACACGACAGTGTAGCAGCCACCACACGACTGCCCATTAAAGGTATTTGTTACATTTATTTTCCTGACTATTTCTTAATAATATATATTACATGGCATAATAATTGAGTTTCATGTGCCAAATTTCTGGGTATCTGATGAAATGACACTGCTTCCAAAAGAGCAGCTTGTAGAGGAAAGAGACTAGAATCAGACTGAACTCCTTGGCTGAATCTAATCCTGAACTGCCTCTGGGCCCCCAACACATGCCTGAGTTACAGAAGCCATTTTCTCACTCTCCTTTCTTA
Source organism: Aphelocoma coerulescens (assembly GCF_041296385.1). Classification (NCBI taxonomy): domain Eukaryota; kingdom Metazoa; phylum Chordata; class Aves; order Passeriformes; family Corvidae; genus Aphelocoma; species Aphelocoma coerulescens. The sequence goes on from NC_091020.1 coordinate 25,915,264, forward strand.
GCTTTTGTAATATCTTTCAAGGTTGTTTGCTCACAAGAGGACAAAAATCGGAGTTATGCTAGAGAAAATAAAGGTGGGGATGCTTTGTTATCTGTGGGAGCTGGCATAATGGGAGACAGAATGGGAAATTAGCTGTGAATGCAAAAAAACAGAAGAAAAATATACAGTCCACAATGAAGACAAGAAATCACGACAGTTAAGTCCTGAAACTCAACATTTATCCAGTGTCACTGCTGATTTTTTTTTTTTTTTTAATTTAGATTTCTTTTTAACCATTGTTTCTAAATCAAAGTAGTTTATTAGAGAACTGCAAACGTGCTCTTGGCTTTCCAGCCTGTCTGTAGCAATTAACTTGGACAGCAGAGCCAGGGCCAGGACAGGAGTCCCTGGTGACCACCTGAACCCATCTCTCTTATCCCATTCAGATGTTAATGGGGTGCACAGGAAGCTAGTCTGCACTTCGATATCATGTTAGCAAATCAAAATGCCTTGTGACAACAGGAATACCCCATGGTATTAGTGACTTTCTGAAATGTCTCATTAGATCTTCGTAGCTGTGTAAATGAAACAGGGTCAGGTTTGGCAGAAGCAGACATGGCTCCCCTGAATGCTGATTGCCTTCAGCTGCAGAAGCAAGGCTGGAATGGAGCATCTTTGCAACCATTTTTCTGGTTCCAGAGCTGTCTTACCCAGGTCAGAGAGGTACATGCATGCACTGAACATGTCTGTGAAGGGGCTGGAGCACAAACTGAGGAGCAGGTGAGGGAGTTGTTTAGGAGTAAACAACAGATGGGGTTGTTTAGCCTGAAGTTCTTTAGGAGTAAAGGAGGCTCAAGGGTGATCTTATCACCCTCTACAACTCCCTAAAAGGAGGGTGTAGCCAGGTGGAGGTCAGTCTCTTCCCCCAGGTAGCAAGTGTTAGCACCAGATGAAACAGCCTAAAGTTGCACCAGGGGCCATTTAGAATGGATATTAGGAAAAAAAATTATTCACTAAAAGGGTGGTCAGGCTTTGCAGCAGGCTGCCCAGGGAGGTGGTAGAATCACCACCCCTGGAAGTGTTCAAAAGGCATCTGGATGTGGCACCTGGGGACATGGTTTAGTGGTGAACATGTTGGTGCTGCCTTAATGGTTGGACTTGATGATTTTATAAGGTTTTCTCCTATCTTAATGATTCTATTTGATTCTATGGTGGAAGAAACTTAGGGAAGAAGTGAAATAGTAAGAAGGTCTGCCAGATTAAAGGCTAGGCCCCTAACACTATTCCCTCATCCTTTGCAGAGAGCTGCCATGATCCTTTAAACCAGTCACCTCTTGTTTTCCTAATTTCCCCCCGTCAGATTTGTCTTTCTAAAAGTCTTGATAACTCATTTTTCAGTGCACATCCCCTCATATTTTATTTACCCATCTAGTTAAGTATCTAGTTAAGTAAGTGTTGACAGTTAAATATTCTCTTCTTGTCAGAGCAATATTAATGTATTCTGGGAGAGCCCAGGTTGATTTCAGTATTCTGAATTTATCCTGGAAGACTAACCTAATCTTGATGTGCATCAAAAAGTGCTTCCAGTTCCAGGGCCATGAAAGGGGTGAGGGACCAGCTGGAATTGCAAGCACTAAGTCAGAACCATCCTGAGTAGATTTCAACCTGAATCTCTTGCAGAATTGAAAAGCAAGAGAAATACATCAGAGGCTGGGTTACAGGTAGGAAAAAGGTCTGAGTTAGCAGCCCAGGGAACGGTTTAAAGAATGTATCAGAGAGAGTCCAAAATCAAAGGGAGGATGAATTCAGTCACAGGGTGGAGATTGGGAGTCAAAAGAAAGGATAGGTAGAAAGGATGGTGCAAACTCCTGTGTGATTCCTTCACCCTCTCCTCCTCTTTCTTGTGACTTAAAAATGAGCTAAGAACAGCCATAAATAGGAACAGCTTATGAACACTTGTATATTACTTCAACTCATGTAAGCATGTCTCTTATCTTAAAGACACAAGTTCAGTCCCCTGATAATACTCCATTATCGTGATATGGGAAAATGACATGGTTTTATTGCGTACATAGGCTTCTGCAGCAGGGAGTGTATTCCAACAGGAGTATCTACAGCAGTTCCCATAAGCACTTATTTCACACTGTCACAGTGTTTCCACTTCTATGATTGCATAGGTTCTCCTGTGGCAAGGGCCTGGCGTGAGGAAAGTGGTGAATTGCACGGTGTCAGTAGGTAGACATTTTTCATAACTCTCCATTTAGTAACCGAGGACTCAGCAAGGTGGGAGATAAAAAATTTCCAGGGCTGGTCAATTACTGATGTCCTCCTACCAAGAAGGAAAGCAGCTCAGCAAGGTAAATGGTCCTGAGCCTTGGCTGCACTGCTAAAGATTGAAGAGAAACATCTAAAGAAAAATGGGAGTGTCCTGCTGAAAATGGCTACCACAGCAGCAAGTCATCAAGAAAGATGAGCCCTTTCCTCTTGTCAACAAAATGAATGGTGCAGATGGCTCTGTTTAAAAGGGAGTTTGCACCATAGGATGAAAGATTGTCCAGCCAAGAGCCTCAATTAACAGAGGTGACCAAATCATTTAATATACTTTAAACATGGATCCTCTGCTTCCCTTTCAAAAGAGCTGACAGGTAATTAACTAAAATACCACTCATCATTTTCTATCAATGTAGATTGTGACATGGTAAAGTTCGTGTTTTAAACTCGGGAATAGATTTAGACAGTGAGGTCATGAATTGCAGATCTACAGACCTACACATTCAGTTCACCAGCTCAGGTGGGAATTTGGCTTGAAGGCTGAATCTGAATTTTGGTATCTTCTTTTAAATGTAGAGTAAAGCTGTGAAATTCAAGTCAGTAGCAGAACTTTTACAGAGCTCTGTAGGTGTATGGATCCATCTGCCAGAGGAGGACCAGCTTTATTTCAAGCTCAGAATAAAGCTAGGTATATTAATATATGAAAACAGCAACAACTCTGAAATTTGCTTTACTGAACACATTGCCAGAGTTTTGCATGTTCAGATCTAATTTGAATAAGACTGGATATTTTTACTAAAAGCAACTTGAGTTTGTCTTTAAGAATGTTCCTCAGAAGTTCCCAGGCCTGAAGACTTGTCTGGCAATTCAAGCAAGATTTTCACATCTCCATGCATAGGGCAGGAAATTCGTGGAAAGACCAGCATAGGAGCCTCCTGGCCAGAGCTCTGAAGCTGCTGTGAAAGCTAGGAGATATTTGAGACAAGCATGGAAAACATTTTCTAAAATAAAAGATAATTCCAGAATTTGGGAAGAGTCTGTACTGGCTTTTTAGTTTTGGGGTTTTTGTTTTGTAAAGTTAGAGCAGAATAGCTCATATATCTGTCAAGACTAAACAATGAGGAAAATGTCTCAACTGAATACTACATATTATGTATCTGTCAGAAGCTTTGATTCCTTGAAACAAGTGAGCTCTCTCAGTGTTTTGATTTGCCAAATTTATCTGTCTCTTTCTGATAGAGACATGGGAATCTCGGCAACTTCAGTTGACTCAGAAAAGGGCATTTAATACGTTAAAGCAACGGCTTTCTTGGCAGGGGTTTCTTCTTTTTTTTCTTAATTTTTTTTAATCAGAGAAGTAATTCAAGAAAGAGCCTAGGTGTAAAAGCAAGTACATCCACTGCACTTATGACTGTATGCAACAAAGGAAAAAATCCTACTCATCTCCTGGACCTGGCACTTGCAAAATGCCACCTAGGAAACTTGATACAGCATCAGTTCAATGAAAGTGTCCCTGTTCCTGGGATCTTTAACCTTCTGAGCAGCATGACTGTGACATGAGATATGGTCTTTCACACGTGCATGGATGAGAAGTTCCAGTACCCAAAGAATCTAGAGCAGACCCATCTATTGCAGAAATGCACAATGAGACCCATTTGGTAGATCCATCTTGCAGAAGTCTAGACTAGGATTAAATTACTAATTTTTACAGTGAGGGTGGTTAATAGTTAGATCAATTGTCAGAGGAAATACAGCAGCTTTTCCAGTGCTGAGAGTCTCTAAATCAAAACTGAGTGCTGAGAAAATGAAACAGTCGTAAGAACTAGAATCAGCAAAATGTTTCCCACATAAAATTAAAATGCATGTTTTGCATATAGTAGTTATAGCAGTCCTTTATGGTTTTAAAACACACAAATATTTAAGAGGAATCTAACTGCAGGCCCTTATTCAGCAGAGGGAATATTTGAACTATACATTTCAACATTTGAATAGCCCATGTAGAGCTCTCATTTGCCTCAGCTAACGTGCTGCTCTTCCTTAATCCAAAACAGTCATTCTGTGGGCTCTGGCCCAGACAAACTGCAAGGTATTTAGAAAACCAGCTCCCCTGATGTTCAGCTGGGTTTCAGTGTCCAGTTTCCTAAAGCCTATTAAAAGCTTGATGGCTAAATTAACTTGCTGCCTGTAATGGAGGAAAATAATGGAATAAATGCTTCCAAATAAACAGTCCACATCACCAGCTTCTGATTTCTCTCACAATTTTTTCCTTTGCCATTCAATCAAAAATTAGAATCTGGCCTGAGGGGTCTGCAGCAACAAACCTTGGAGTAGAAAATTCCTGAAAACAAGAAAGGACATCCCTGCTTGGCAGTGGTATTTCTCATCCCTATCAATGTAGTTTAAAGGCATCTTGATCTTTTTCACTCAGCCCGTGGCCATTTAACTGCTATGAATTGTTACAAGTTGCTTCAGCAAGCCAAGTCTTCTAGAGGACTGTGTGTTGGCAAACATTTAAAGAAACTGCAGCATATTCTGAAAGGCACTAGGCAGAAATAAAGGCAGTGGGAGGTCTGTGTTCAACTCCCCAGTTTGGAAATCTGTTGGAGCACTAACTTACAATCAGCTCCCTGTAAGTTTTCATTCAGACTGAGATCTGTCCAAAGTCAATCATGCAGAAGAATATTTGACATAAACAAAGGAGTTTCTGTCCACTTGTGAGGAGTTCATTGTGCATAGAAATGAATAAAAAATTCTACCAAAAATTTTTTTCTACCAATACATTAACTAGCAATATAATAAAACTGAGGATAGAAAACAATGGCAGTCTAATTATGTCAATACTTCCAGATGATCAGGTCCTGAAATGAAAGTTACTCCTGAATTACGTGCCTCTGCCTTGCACCAAAGCAAAATGTTGCATCTGAACCATTCTGAACTCAGTGTCTCCCCAAAATTTCAGATAGGTTAGGGTTAGGGTTAGGGTTAGGGTTAGGGTTAGGGTTAGGGTTAGGGTTAGGGTTAGGGGTGGTAGATGAAGAAAACCTTTCTGTGGTAGGAGAAGATCCATGAATGCAGTCACCATTTCCTGACACTGCAGGTAAAAGGACTCTTCCAGTAAAACATTTTTCCTCTTCATCTGGCTACTATTCTGGTCCCAGCTGTGCTATTGCAGCTGCTGTAATAAAAAGTGAATATATTGGGGGAAGATTTTTATTCCATAATATTGTATTCCAGCTCTAGTCTTGAACATCAGTATTTAAAGAGGTACCTAACTGCAGCCCTGATGTTCATTTTATGACAGCACAGCAAGTTACCACCCGTCAGCTGCCTGCAGATACCTTAACATACCCCTAGGGCCTTATAAAAGGCAATACTTTCTTGAAGGTTGCTTATACTTTTAAGAATTTAACCGTACTATAATAAGTACAAATGTTTATTTGATGCTGATCAACTGATGATAACATGAAAGTAAGACATTATGTCACAACAACTAAGACACAGTACACTTTCCTTCAGGTTCCACTTTTGACCACTGACAGGAGCAGGACACTGAGCTGGAGGTACTGTTGGTTCGAATAGTTTGGATATGGAGTGGCTAAATCAGAGGCATACACCCTAACAAAGAAAGGAACTAAGACCACTTGTGAAAGGGAGTATTAACTAGGAAAGGGGAAAAAGGAAATATAAATTATTGCAAAGTTGCTAACTATCCATCTGCTGATCCATCTTGTCATTTCCAGTTCTCTCTGCTGCAGGTCAGCTCTGAGCTAGAGATCTCACTTAGTGCTTCACACTTGTGATGCTTCTGCAGACAGACTGTACTGCTCTCTCCATCCTGCTGGTCAGGGCAGGGGGTTTGCTGTGTGTAAACAGATGGATTAGAGATTTGTTGGGCTTCAGTGAGACTGCTATTGCTGTTCTCTAACAGCATCTGTTAAAGAAGCATTAAGGCAAATGGCTGTGTTCTAGAGAGGAAAATGGGGAAGGCAGTCATATAACACTTGTTAAGAAAAATTTCCTCCCCTCCATGCTTCACCTCTCTCTATATTCTAGCTGCTAAAGCTAGTACAAAAGTCCTAAGAAAGTGTTTTGGCTCAAGGGGAACCTCAATGCCCTACATACAAAGTAAGTCTATGATTTGAAATTCAGCTATGGAAGGTGCCAAGTCTACTGTCTCCAGCTCCCTCTTCTCTCATCTTTCTGAGCTCTGACCACCTCAAATATTTAGCTTAAATGGTCAAGGCACTCATTACACAAATATTAGATTTATCCTACACAGGATCAGTATGGAAATACAGACACTTTACCCTCTGCATGGTACAGCTATACAAAATAGTGGTCCAGGTTAGCAAGAGATTTTTTCCCATATTTTTTAATGGTCACCCATGGTTGGTGTTCATAAAGCTTCCAATTCGTGTTTTCAGATGCTTCAACTTTTGCATTTTGGCTAGATGCTCTAGGACTCCCAGGCTGATAAGTCTGGCTGAGATACCCAACCTAGCTCCATCCCCTTATGCTTAAATTCATTCCTCATTATTCTAAAAATCCACCTACATTCATCTAAAGAGGAGAAAAGAATAAAATCATCCTCTATCAGCTTAGTGGAGAGAAAATCCTTTCTATCAGCTAAAAAGACCACACTATCTGGGCATTTGTCACCATCAGCACAGCACACTTTGGGAATTCAGAAAATATTGTTTCCCCCTTAATTTCTTATTAGATCAGCTTTCAAAAGATTTGTATTAAACAAACAAGAGGAATTGTTGCTGCTAGAGGCTGTATGCATGCAAACTGCCATCATGGAGAATGTACAAGTGAAGTATACCACAAAAAAACAGCTGGAGAGAGTTTCAGATCTTTCATAATCTTGTCACTGGTGGAATAAAGTCACCTTCTTCATTCCTGTCAGTGAAGTGGCAGCACCCGTGGATTTAGGGCAAATTCAGTTTGAAAATTGCTTTTTACCTCATTTGTATTCTCAAGCTAGGTAGATGTGGTTTTTAAACCAGGTAGAAGAGCTCACTTTTAGGGGAAATTCCTAGCATGTATTCGAGGGGTACAAGCTCATTTTAGCCAGGGGAAAAAATTGGGGAGAAGCAGGCAGATGATGTCTGAGAGTCATGACTATTCATGGAGTGATCTAGCAGACATCTCCAAGGGGGTGTCAGGGACAGGATTTGCCATTCTATTTAAAAATGAGAGAGGGAAATAGAGAATTATAGGTTGTATGTTATGTATTAGATTTAGAAATTTTATAATCAGAGTAAACAATTATCAAAATTGGCTGAAGACAGCCCAAAAAACTTGCTTTTCTTAGTCAGAAATTAATACAAAAATCCCTTGCTGTACCTGTCTGTCCCATATTCTGCCATTAAAACTGTTGGTATGTCTTATGTAGCAACAAGGAGAATGTCAATCTAATTCTTACTCCAGCTTTAGAAAGTCTTGTGTTTTAATAAAAACCTTTGCTGACAGCTCTCTGGCTGAACTCAGCTTCTTTTTTTGTACACTGAAGTCTCATACAGATACTGGCATTTCAGAGGAAATTTAGCTTACTGGGGGTGCATTTCATCTTTCTATTATTTAATTTCACCCTCTGCTTAACATATTCCATCTGCCATACTCTCCTCAACATGGACATTTTTTATTCCATTTTTCATCCACACACTGATCATTATATGATTTTGCTTTTGCTTAGCCAAAAAACCCAATTGCAATGACCCCAACATCCCAGAAGTCAAGACATCAATATAAGTTTGGAATGAAAGCAATATTGACTGCCAACACTTCTATAATTCCTAGCAATCAACTCCAATCTCTTCTCTCTTAATGATAGATAGATAAAACATTTGATTTCACTTTTCCAATCTATAGAGGCCTTCACCATCCTTTATAACCCTCAAATTCAAGACAATTAGGACTTGATTAAATCCTATCATCTCTCAGGTCTCTTAAGCCAACTAATGTCTTCTTGGAGAAGCCAAGTAATTTTGCAGCTTCTCCCATTACCTCCCTCTGTTCTGGTTCATGAGCATTTCTGGCTCTAAGCATGAGTTTAATTAAATGTACTTGACATCCAATATAATTGAGGAGACGATTCTAGACCTTTAAAGTAGAAGCTTTATGTTTTTATTAGCAATTTGGCTAGAAAAAAGCCCCAACGTACTTATACATATTTTATATATACATTCATATTTGCATTTATATTTGTATCTTTCCTTACTTATACACTGTATACATGTGGACATATATATATGTATATGTATATGTAATACAAATTCACAGGTCTCCACTTTGTCTTGATTCACATCTCTACACTGGCTCCATGGATCCAAACTGATTTCCCCAAGAAAAGAGCTAAATAGAAAGTCTGACCCAAATATGTTTCATACATACTAATGTATGCCCCAAACTATGTGGCAGTCACACCATAAATACCTGACACACATTCACCTTCAAAAGTATTGGTTGGGATTTCCCACACCCTCAGGACAGGTGCTTTATAAAAGACTGAGTCCCTAAACAGTCAGCTCCTTACCGACATTTCACTCTGCTTCTGTGACAGCCCAGCCACATATCCTCAGCCTTCCTTTCTTTCCAGTTTTGATCCATTTTTACTTTTTAGTCATCCTATATTATTTTGGCAACACCTTTAATAGACAACTTCAATATTTTCTCTCTTTACACCATTATTTCTATAATACTTTTACCTTTGTATTCCATGTTAACACTTGCACCTTACATTCAGCACCAATATAAGGGCGGTATGAGCTGAGATCCTCAAGTAATAGCCTTAGGTGAGGGTTACATTGGGATGCAAAGGATCTGTTTCTGCATCACAACAAATTTTCATGTCCTAAAAGAAGAGCAATATTTGCTTAAGATCTTCAAAACCTTTGACAATGGCCATCAATGGCTGTTGATGGTCCTGGCCAGGCTGAAGGGCAAAATCTGCTTAGGTAAGAGACTCTGAGTCCTGAAAATGTGCTGAAAAAGTTTGCATGGGAGGGGAAAGTTGGACACAGGCAGTCCCCAAGGTCTCAAATAGATGGTGCACATGAGTGCCCTGATCCTTTTGGCTCATATGGCAAGAGGACAATTTTGAGGAGACAGAAAGGAGCCACCAAGCATAACAAAAATGTGATCTTATTTCTGTTGCATGCAAATGAAGAGAGAAAGACAGAATTTTGTCTGTCAAGTTGTGCCCACACAAGAAGTGAACTTGCTCCCTGTTAATCCCAGAACAACCTTTGGTGAGAAGAGCTTGAAGAGCCCAGCTGTGTCTTGTGTTTTCCCTGTAAAATATCTGTGAGCTTTTCTTCCCTGCTCTGCTCCTGAGAGCTCCCCGTTGCCCAAATGTGGTCATACAGGGCTAAGCCTGCAGAAAGAAAACATGGGATTTGGGCTATTTTTAGTGATCAAATCATAGGCTATCAGTCTGCAAGGTAGAGGAATCCACCTAGAAGTCAGAGGAGCAGTATTATCGGACATGAGAGAGGTCAGTTTGCAGTCAGGTTCCATTTATAAATTGTTCGTAAAGAGCTGACAATTGACTGAGCAAGGTTTTAATAAGTGATTGCACTTATTTAAGGTTAAGCAATTATGACATGGAAACATTAGTAACAAATACTAATTGAATTTCTAATATGCTCATAACAATATGTATTATAAATGGCATACGCTTATAGAGAATCAGCATTAAATAACACCTGTTAAACTCCATGTGGCTCCTCACTCTTCCAATGGCTTCATTGATGTTACTGTTTTATCCTATCAAGAAGACACAGCAAGGTAAGAGAAAGGTTGAAGAGATTCCTTTCTCCTGCAAAGGAGAAAATGTTTCTGGCTTATGTGCACCTTGAGGCACATTGCTTTTCCAATAGCAATCATCTCAGAGGCAAAGCATGGTCTAACAGTCAAATGTGCCCTCTCGGTCAGTGGAAACATAGGTCCAATTTCCTGCTCCACTACAGAACACTTGTAAGATCTTAAGAAGGTTGTGCTCTTTCTGTAACACCTAAGATACCATTTCTCCAAGGTGAATCTGTGCCAATGTTTTGAACTGGGGACCAAAGCAAGGATCTTGCTTGGATACAGCAAAGAAAGCACCTCTGGAAAAAAAAATTGAAAATCTTAATTTCAGGGGAAACTGTATTTCTGTTCTTATCTCAGTAAAAATCAGCATGACATATTGAAACCTACATTATATTTCTTTTAACTTTGTTAAGAAATGACAGAAATATAGGAATAAAAAATGAAAGAAAGTGCAAGCTCGGTTTCCAGCATGTCAGAAGACTGTGTGATGATTCTTTAAATAAAAGGTCAATTGAAACCAACCTGGGTAGGAACTGTAGACAAGTCTGTTTTCTAAAACAATTATGCATTGCCTCTAGCTGTGCACTGAGTCCAGATTATTATTTGTTCTTTTCCATCGCAGGTTACTGTGATGTTATACAGAGTCCTGAGACAAAACTCTGAAGAGCTTGATGCAAAGCCAAATTGCTCTGGGGTAAAAAATTGCCTTTCCCTTTGACACAAAACAGATGTCTCTGAGCAGACAGGAAAGGATGAAAACAGCGTCAGTAATTGTGACTTTGCAAAGGAAGGCTCCAAGGCCAGGTGACTTAATTATGCTAATCACCCTATCAATCTCAATGGAAGAGATATTGTAATCCTAAAAATACAGTCAGTGAGGCACCAAGAAAATTCCCAGTTTTCTTGCCTTTACTAAGGCCACTGATCACATGGCATCATTATAAAGGTATCACCTTGCTTCAGATCCATTCAAATGCCCAGGTGGAGATGGCTGGCACTGACTGCTGCAGGAGATAATGAGGTGGCTCCTAAAGCCTGTTATGCAAAAATCTCACTGAGGAGAATAGAGACAGAGACAAACTTTTGTTAAACTTTAAAAAGGCTGTGAAAAAACACCGCTCTCTGCTTATATTCTGCCCCTTTCTGGCTCCCTTGTGAAGTTCTTCCCACTTTTGCGTATTGTCAGGTAGTAATGTAATTCAGACCATGGAAAGAATCTGAAGCCTGAGCCCCTTGAGGAATGGTGCTTTAACTCAAATTTCAAACCAAGAGCTGTTATTAATAATGGAGGTGAATTTTTCTGAAGAGGCACACATATATCTCAGTTCTCTGTAAGTTCTAAATGAGGGAAACACCTGTGAGCATGGAGGGGTTAAAGGCTGCTATTCCTACCTGGTAATGAAGGAGGAATGGGAATTTGATTTGACACATGATCAAGCTTGTTCCTACTATCTCAGAGGGATATACTGTGACTGACATATATTAATTCTCCAAAGGGATCACTTGCATTTACTAAAAATGCTTACATAGGACAATATCTGCCCATATGTACAGCAGGGGAAGAATCCCCTCCACTCTTTGAAAGGTGTATTTCCATCTCCATTCTCTTCTTCAGCTGCCTGATGAATGCAGATGGTGCATGCAGTTTTGGCTCCCATCTAATTTGTTCCTTTATGTCTCACCTTTCAGAAAAAGTCCTACCACTTCTCGTCAGCTCTGATTTGGTCATGTTACAGACTACAGCACAAATTTAGCAAAAACTGAGTTGTGTTCCTAGCTTTATAGTCTGTTTTACAGAATCACAGAATATGCTGAGTTGGAAGGGACCCACAATATCTTCAAGTCCAAGTCCTTTGTGAAGAAGTACAAGTGAGTTAAAATAGGTCACCAGAAACTATGTGGATGAAGGAATAAATGATAGGACAAGCTTATTCTTCTCTCAGCTTGTTTCAGATTGGATGTTGAACAGAAGATCCCTAGATCTTTTTTCCCTGGAAATCATTTTCCCAGATCTGTTTTCAATGTTTTGTCTATCTTTCCCAAAACAAATTCTCCCAACAGCTTTAATTTGAAACTTTAGCATCACCAAATTTCAACTCACACTTGGGTGGGTGACATTTAAGCTAAAGAGCTGGAGCATGTGTAGGAAGACTCCATGTTTAGAAAATGTATCTCCATTTCCTACCACAGTGGTATAATATCATGTGAACTGTTCACAAATAAAAATAATTAAAATTTAATATAGAGTTTTCTGATCACTTAGTAGCCTTTTTACTGTCTTGCTCCACCTAGATGAATCAATTTTTTGCTAATTTAAAACTAAGATAAAGACCTTGGGGTTTTTAACAACCATGTTCATTATTTATGTCTAATAAACTCTACTGGGCAGTTCATTATTTATGTCTAATAAACTCTACTGGGCACATTCTAATTTAATTAGGGAATGATGATGCTCTCAAAAATGCATGGCAATTTTTAAACAAAGATAAATTTCAAATAAATTTATTTTTTATTTTAAAAACAATGAAAATATGAATGATAAATATACTAACATGGACTCAAACTGTTCTAAATTCTGCACAAATTAATGAATAGTTTTTGTTGTCTTTTATTACGGCAGGCCTGGGCCCTAGGGTATATCACTGTGTCCCGCAGCCATAGGGAGGAGGAGGAGGAGAGAAGATCCAGCAGGCAGGAATTGTGCAGCAAGATTGATTTATTTAATTATTTTACAAACTCTTTTATAGACTTTTTTGTTCATAGTCTAATTGGACAAAAGATCAGCCACCCCTTGGGGGTGATTGGCTAAAATCCTAAAACATCCATTGTCAAAATATTTTCTACTGTACTATAAACAAGACTTTTCAAGGCTGCAGGTGGCTTGGTTGTTTACATTCCCTGCCACCTCTTCTGTGAGAGAGAAAAGTCTCTCACAGACTTAGAAAATAGCAAGAAAATCCTTGCTAGCAGCATTTTTGTATCTATAGTCTTTAAATGGATCATATTGAATATTCAGTTCTTAAAAGAAATAAAAGATGATGGATGGTATTTCAGAAAAGCACAGTTTCTGCATCCTAAATCAAGAGATTAAATAAATATGTTATTTTAAATTGTGCATTATTGCATGGATCTCAGGAGAATATGTAAATCATAAACACATACTTGGTTTTACTTTCAGTGGTTTATACCATTTTTTAACTCTTTTCAAGTAGATATTAAATTGCTGAATTTGAACCACTTGACACAATCCAATCAGATCATCCTACGCTGTTATGTAGCATGTGCCAGGGCAAGAGGTAGCAATCTCCATCACAGGAAAACCTTTTTCCTCACTGCTAATGCTCATGTAACATCCCGAAGGTTGATATCAGGTTATTTGATCTAAGGTACAGAGAAAGCACAATGATTTCATGAAATTGTTCAGCACTTCAATAAATCCAGCCATACCTTTTGGATTAGATGGTAATCTAACATCTTGAGAGCTACAGACACTTCTATACTGTTTTAAGTAATATATAAATCTTCTATTCATTCTTAGCTAGTTTGGTTTTTTTTGTAGTAGATCAATTGCTATTATTGCAATATGTGACACCTTACATATGTCACAAGACAGCGTGAAAAATAGAGAGCACCCGACTTCTACATTCTTTGTGAGGCAGAGCACTTAAATCTCTACTTCCAAATATCCACTTTGATTGACATATTGAAGACTGGAGCGAGAAACCAATGTAGTTACTGGAGTTTATTATACATAAATGAAGAACATTTTTATTAAAAAACCAAGGCATTTACACCCCACTACAATATTGCTCTGGGTTTAACAATTTTATGAAATTCTATGTTCTTCAGGCACAGCATCAGCAGCCAGGTAAAGGAGGGGATTGTCCTGCTCTGCTCTGCCCTGGGGTGGCCTCACCTCAAGTCCTGGGGGCAGTTTTGGGGGCCAGAATATAAGAAAAACATTAAACTATTAGAGAGAGTCCAAAGGAGGGCAACAAACATGGTGAAGGTCCTTGAGGGGAAGCCATGTGTGGCGTAGCTGAGGTCACTTAGTCTGTTCAGCCTGGAGAAGAGGAGACTGAAGGGAGACCTGATTGCAGCTTCTCTTCTCTGTGGTGACCAGCAACAGGACAGGAGGGAATGACCTGAAGTTGTGCTGGGGGAGGTTTAGGTTGGATATTAGACAAAGGTTCTTCACCCAGAGGGTGTTTGGGCACTGGAACTCCCCAGGGCAGCGGTCACAGCACCAAGCCTGACAGAGTTCAAGAAGTGTTTGGACAATGTTCCCAGGCACAGGGTGTGACTCTTGGGGATGGTCCTGTGCAGGGCCAGGAGTTGGACTCCATGATCCATGTGGGTCCCTTCCAACTCAGCATATTCTGGGATCCTGGGATTCTATGAGGAGAGGTGAACAGGCAGGGAGAGGAGACATTTGGCAAACAGAGCTGCCTCAATTCCCAGGAATCAATGCCCTAGTGCTGCTCAGGAGGAGAAGCTTCTGGGCTCAGCCTGTAAAACAGCTTAGGATTCAACTGTGATTACACCAAACTAGGCTTTTAAGACCATGGCTACTGAGCTGTGCAGTGGCCCTATGCAAGGCACTGGGAGGGCAGGAGGGGAGCAGAGCAGGGAGGTTCTGCCACCTCAGGTTCCAGGGGCTGGGTGCAGGTGGAGTTTTCCAGCTGGGCTCCACAGAGGTGTCCCTCTCTGTACCGTACACGAAAGACTAGCAGGGGAAATGGAAGTCAGTGAAGCTGAGGGTGCAAATCTCTTTTGGCTTTATGCAGCTGTATGCAGCTTTAAATGAAGTGTGAAAACTCTTCAACTTTCATACATGCCAGCAAGTAGAATGATATTAAAGCAACATTTATTAAATCTTGGCTTTCAAGTCTTAGGAATGGCATGTCCTGATCATTCCTGTCCTCTTTGGATCCTTTTCATCTGGCCACCTGCACATAAAGCAGGCCGAAGAAAAACTTTGCTGTGATTCACCACAACTTTTTCAGCAACAAAGAAATACACTGTGTTCTCTTCTCTTGAGTACTCTGAGCCTAGTTAAGCTACATCTGCAGCACACATAGTCCTATACAGGATATATAGAGAGCAGAAACATCTTTGTTTCCTGTGGTGCGATTGCAATGAGTTCAAGGAATGTTTTACTTAAAAAGGGAGAATATTTTCAGAAGGCACCAGCTCTAAGAGAGCACTCTCAGCAGAATCCACTTTTCATGTATAGCTGTAAGCTGTGCTGATGTGCTGACCCAAACACCCTCATAAATTTAGACTATATGGAAGGCACTGAATGTAATTATCTGAAGCAGCTAGAACATTTATTATGATAATTAAAGTCAATTACTTTTATGACAGGATCAAAAAATAAACACCACCTTTAACACTTCCCTCATTTTCCTATCTCTTGCACAATATAATATTGCCACAGTAATTACTGTGTCTCACCATCCTCCTAGAAAATTCCAGAGGCATGGACATCTTAATTCACTTGGCTAGTCTCCTTCCACATGACTGCTTCACTTAGCAGCAGTAGATGGATATCTTCCTTAAAATGCTGATAGCAATCCTGACTTGGTTTGCTTTAAAAAATGAGTAGTTTATTGTTGTCAGAACACCTCTAGATAATGAAGGATGTGGTTTGAATTATTGCTAGGAAATTATTAGCTCATAAGCAATGCTAGGCACATCCTAATGAAATGGGATATCATTATTACTATGGGAACAATATGAGACTTAGAATATCCAATACCATCCATTTCTGTGTAAATGTCTGCTCTGTTTGAAGATGGAGCAGAATAACAGTCTACTAAAAAAATCACAATCTACTCTTCCTCTTGGGATTATATTCAGGGCCCAATTAACATATTAACCAACTTACTGACAGTGTTTAGAAAGTTTGATTTGCAAACTCCTACTGAAATGTACTTCAGTTTTAAGGCAGAGGATGCTGCATTTAAGTCAAACAAGGTCCCTTAGGGAAATAAAATGATGCATTTTTTTACCAGCTATTCTGTTCAACATCAGCTGTCTGATTCTCTGTTCTGCTCTTGGCTCCACTTTGCAATAGAAACAGTAGTTATCTATATCACAACAAAGCCTTGTCCAGGCCTCGTGTCTGAAATCACAAATCTTTAGTGCTGTGTGCTGAACCTAGATTTTCTGAGAAGAATTCCCTCTCCAATATTTTTTGTGGTTTAAACAAAGACATATGCGAAAAAAACCCAAACCCAAAGAAAAAAAACCAAACCAATAAACAAACCTCGGTACAATGAAGCTTAATCAGGGTCAGCTGGTTGCTGCTTTTCACAAGTGGTAATGTCTCCTGCTGTGAGGGCCACATTCCAAAAACCTTTATGAAAAACCCTTGATGGACTCAAAGATTCAGCAGCACCTGAAGAAATAGAGAGACTTCACTGTATTGATATCCCAGAACCTTATTTTAGAAGATAAATGGGCACAAAGGGTTGCATTGTCAATATAGGATAATGCTT
The DNA here is from genome assembly GCF_041296385.1 of Aphelocoma coerulescens. Lineage (NCBI taxonomy): Eukaryota > Metazoa > Chordata > Aves > Passeriformes > Corvidae > Aphelocoma > Aphelocoma coerulescens. Next base: position 25,931,832 of record NC_091020.1, read on the forward strand.
CCTGTAAGAGTGTAAATCACATTGTGGCAGTGATGTCATGGGCAGAGGATGACTAGGAGCTGGAGATACCTGTGTGTAGCAGCATTCTCTCTCATGTACTTACAGCAGACTCATGCTGGGACAGTTAATAGGCCGACCAGGCACCTGGGATGTGAGAGACTGGTCTACTGTAGCTAGGGTTTGGTTGCCAGCAATTTCATACCAGCCCTGGGAGCACTGGCTCACTGCTAAAAGAAAGGTGTGCTTTTCTAAAAGCTCAGCATAGGAAGAAGAGGATGCACAGCCTGCCTTGCTGTAGATGCACTTTATTGGGGCATAGAGATGCAAGGCTTTCAGAGGGCTGTGGTGATGGGGGGCTGGAGAAGGAAGCCTCAGCTTTCTGTCCCTGCAATGCCACAGGCCATGAAGAGGAGCTTGAACTGAGATGGATTTATTGAGCATGTGGATAATGTGAGTGTGTGGAAAAATTTTCCCTCAGGCTGTGCTTCAAAAATATGTGTGTGAAATAATATTGAGGAGACCTGGGATCCAGCAATTACTGTAAGGCCCCATGATTTGCCTGCCTGTTACAAAGCAAAACTTGGAGTCTTGGGGTCTTCATGTTCCTGAGCTAATATCCAAAGTTAATTAGCAGGTCCTGCTACAGGTTAGTCTACAGCATTACAGATGTCTTAATGCTCTCCACCTTGTGGGCCATTTCAAAGACAGGAATGAACATGCTATGATGGATAGTGACCCTTAAAATTCTCTCTGATCCAGGCCATGTGCCATTCTATGAGTATCCATGCAAGCTAAGCTGAAGATAAAAATAATTGGGCAAAAGTCAGTGTGAAGTGCAGTAATTGACATTAGATGATGTAAGTTTCTTTTCTCCCCTTGACCAGTTTTTCTCTTGCTCATACCCTGCTAGTCTTTTGGTCCCATTATATTCCATACTGGGGTGTCTTAATTTGAATCTGTTCTTCCCTGAAACTCCCCAGCCTTTCTTAGGAGGAACTTCTTGGTGAATTAAGCTATTCTCTGCTTACAGATCAATCATTTTCTAAAAAAATAATAGGACATTAACTAAATGTATCTATGGCTCTATTAGTAATGCGAGTGTGTTGAAAAAAGTGTTTAAACTCTGATTAATGAATTTAATCATTTCCATAGAAAATGCCAGAAAGAATGAAAATATCTCATTAGAAAAGAGTTTGTGAAAGCAAATATTTAGACTGGTAAAGTTTCCTGGGGTAACTCAAGATCTCAAAGAGCAAAAAAAGTTATAAAATAGACTTAAATCCAATTACAGTGTTGTGTTTGTTGCTGTTCCTTCTACTACTACAAAGCTGTGTTATCCAAATGAACTCATACAGGAGAAGTTACAGATAGAAAGTGTTACTTATTTCATAATTTTAAACTTGTAAAACATTAGGAACAAACCCAGTTTTGGCTCCCAGCATTCAAATATTTTCAATCAGACACAGCAAAACAATGAAAGCCACTCTCTATTCTGACCCATTTCCTATATTTTACACTGCCCATGGGGACCACCAGCTCAGGTTCAACACTTCCAGCAGTCAGCTATGACTACAAAGCAACCACTATAAGACATACCTATGTGGGGAAGTCTCCTTCATATTTGTGTGTTTTATTCCAAGGGAAGTGAAAGATTAAGCAAACTAATTAGATAAAAAATCAAAACAAAACGCAAACTAACCTTCCTATACCAAGGTGTCACTTGCTGCACAGCAACAAGATAACAAATTGTACCCCAAGGAGAAGAAAAATCTGGGTTTTTCATCCTCAGCCACAGAGTAACCTGGGAGTATTTCCTGATTTCAGTGAGCTGAGCCAAAGGGAATGTATGAACTGGCCAGTACCTGCATTTCAAAAAAACCTTCTAGGTGACAAGATTATGGAGACATAAGTAAGGGTAGTTTTTTAGCCTACTGTGTTGGTTTAACACCACCAGGAGATTAAACTTATTAATACCTGGTCAAAATGCAGTTATTAGAAAAAATAGATCCTTCCAGAAGTTGCCAGAGCACATCAAAGTCACCATTTACAGTACCAGCTTGATGGAAAATGTATTGTGAGCTCAGGCATTTGGCCAACAGCCTTGCTGACACTGTAGCCCAACAGAAAATGGCATCCGACACATCCTGGTTCTTACTGCCTTTGGACTCTATTCCAAGGTACTTACAGGCCCATAGCAGTGGCTCTAAATGAAGCCTGTCCCTGATACTATTGTGAAGACCTTTAATGAGATCGTAGGACAATTTAAAATCTTAATGGATTTTAAAGATACTTTAGCCCCTCTCCATTTACAGGGTCAGTACTTGAACTGAGGCAGGTTACTTTCGGCAAAAGAAAAGAAATTTAGTAAGTAGAGGGCTGGCAGTAAGAGGCCTTTGAATTGCATGGAGGCTTTACCCACATTCCTAGTGAGCTTAATCCTTGGTCTTTAGAACTGCCTTGTCCTTCAGAACAGTAGTGGTTGTAGTGGTTCAATAAAGTAAAAAAAAGGAAATCCCACTGAAGTTTGATCACTCAGTACTAGACATCAAAACTGGGAGAAAGAGACTGCAGATGGCACTTGGTAGCTTGCTGTGATTCTGGTCCTGTAAAAACAGGCTTTAATAACATCAGGAACCTACTTCTCTACTTAACTGGTTTTTGTCTTCACAGGCATTTTTAGATAGAGTGGTTGACTTTGTTATTCCCACCAGTGGAAGATAAACATGATGAAGGAAATCTAATTCAGATCTTTACGTCTAATGGTAAGGGTGGGAAGATGTTTTCAGGTAGTGGGGAAACAATGGTGTTTAGGGGACTTGTAATTAGAGGAACTGACATGTTTTGAAGGCTTTTATGCCTCTTCACACAGAGTGTACACCCTCAGTGCAAAGAGAAACATTTCCCCTCAAATATTCATCTAGTCTGGACTGAGGGTCAAGCTGCTCTTCACTGAAGAACAAGACTTGTGGAACAACCTAAAACCTGATTAGTGAATTGTCTGAACTGGCAAAAGGTTTTTTTCTGGTCAAAAACTGAATGAATCAAATCAGACTAAAAAGAAAGAACAGTTGAAAGAGAGGTAAAACTTCACCCACCAAAACTTGAGGGAAAAAAAAAAAATCAAACTGCAGGGAAGCCAGGCAGGGAACATTCAATTAACTGGTTGGCATTTATACAGGATCCTGGGATAAATGTCCTTTGCAGGCTCTCTGCCAATAGTGTACAGGCTATTTCTCTTTGAAGGGCTTCAGGTTCACAGAGGCTGAGGGTTCAGTGGGGTTTTTTACCATTTTCATGCAGTCAAATAATGATGACAGAAATGTCAAGAAATGAGATCAAATGTATTGAGGGTCACTACTGCTCTTTCACCAAAGTGCTTCTGGTGTTTGGCACCCAGACCAGCTCAACAACACATATCAGAGGTTAAAGAAAATAATAGCCTGGGCACTGTAGAAAATGATAAGAAACAAGTAGCAGGACGGCAGATAGTACTGTCTGAACCCAGTGTTATTTCCAAAGGTTAGGAGAGAATGACTATTTCTCCTTTTTTTAAATGTCAATTTAATCTGAAAGACACTGAACCTCAAATAACATTTGAAACTAATGTAGAACTTCTGAAAACAAAGTAATTGCTGATCGAGCAGACAGGGATTTCATCTTGAACTGACTGTAAGTTTCAACACCCTTGTTGTGTTGTAATGTAAACATCAGCAAAAAAGGGGGAAAAAGATTCAAGGACAGCTGCTGAGTCCTTAGCAAAGGTGAGCTACAGGAACCAATGTGCTGAGATTTAAAGGATGAAATAGTGTCTGTCTGAATATTTTGTGATCTTCCCTGGCTAAACAGAGTGGCTGCTACAGTAAAAGCTTTGTGCCTTTTTGATAAGAAATCAGACACTTTAAAGGTGAAGGGCCTTGCCCAAGGCTACACAGGAAATCGACAGTACATCTGAGGAATCCAAATTCAGGGCTTTAGTGCTGGATGTTTCTTCTAAATGTTGTTCTTACACCATAATCAACAATCACATAACTTCTTAAATACCTTTAAACATACTCCGCACCTGGGTTGAGACATGGTAATACACTTCAGTTTTGCTATACAAAACAGAAGATGAGGAGTTACAGGAAGTTTTACTATGAGTTGATGGAGCCAGAGAGTTCAGCTTAAACATTACAAATAACTTGGCAAAAGTACTGCTGTAGCTCAGGGATGGGCCATGCACGAGGACTGTGGAGTCCCTCTCTGGAAGATTTTTCACACAGGAAAACAAATATCTCTGCAAATATGCCCAGTTATTCCTGCTCTGGGAATGGAGATGTGGACAGGGTACAGCAATGGATCAACTGATGGCTCTTTCAAGTAATAATAAGAACAGCACACTTTGAGCAGAGTTCAAAGTTCTCACTCTCACTCCATGTTCTAGACACCTATCCAGGCTTTAAGGGCCCTAGCTGAAAAGCTTTCTTGGCAAAACCACCATCTGATTAAGCCAATAATTTATTTTTAAGGTCCACATCCTTACAGCCAGGGTAACATTTAATAATTAAGCTTGTCTGTAACTTAATTGCGGAAAAAGCTTTGTTATTGCAGCACAGATTTAGTCTCAAAACAATTGTTTAAAAAAATAAACTGGCTGACACATATAGTGCTACGGCTACTGCAGGTTCATGCTTATTTTGGATATGATCTACAAATTAATGGCTTGCAGTATAGAATCCAGGATTCAGAGCAGTCTATGTGTGGTGACCTTTTCCTTTTCCACAAAGAAAAATGGCCTTTATACAGAAATTAATAGAACAGTTTTGCCAATATTAGTCCTGCTCCTATTTATGCCAACAGGATGATGAAAGGAGCTATGTCTGTTTAGGAGTATGGGGGAAGGCATGTAAGGAAGATTCAAAAGACTAGAGAGATGCATAATACATTGGTAGAACTTTGATGCATAACTGTGCTGCAAACTAATCTGAACTTTTTTTTAAAATTTCTGTATTAATTTAAGTTCTCTGGAAGTGTTGATTTTCATCTTTAATAGAAAAAAAAGAGCCCTGCCTTCATCCCCTAAATCAATGCTTTAGGAAGAGTAGCAGTGCAAGGTTCTGCACAAACCATTATCATTCAACATGGTCTAAGTCCTACACTTCCCATGAGGCAATCATCTACTGCCATATTTCAAGAGAATGATCTGCATAATAAAAGTGGTAAGTGGTGATGGCATTTTGTGATGTATGCAGTTCCTCAACAGGAAATATGCTAGGATTCCAGATCCAAAACTTCACATGAATTTTTAAATAGCCCTCACTCCTTCAAGGACCCTGTGTTGGATTTTGAATGAAAATTTAAAATGTAAATGCACCTTCTCTTCCATCTCCTTTAGGGCTTTGAAGGTGAATTTTATTGTGTTCACATGATTGTGAGTATTGGTTTAGAACTGTGCATCCACTAATAAGAAATTATAATAATCCCCCTTGATCAGAGATGGAAGTGATAAACTAAAACTCTTTGAGAAGTAGAATAAGATCATCCAAGCACTCACCCTTCTCTCTTTTCTCCCTCCTAGAAGGTAAACAGTATGAGAAAGGAAGTCATTGTCTTTCTGTTAGTTGGCAAATTAAGGACACTCCTGTATGCTGTGCTGTGAAAAATGCCTTTTTTTTTCCAAAGGCATTTTCTAATAAAGACTACATGTACCTTTTCAAAGTAACTGGTGGTACTCCAGGAATCATTTTGAGGGCTCTTTGCGAAAAAAAACCAAAAACAACAAAAAAAACCCACCCCAACATATTTTTCACATCTGGAAACCAGGAACATGATCAAAGAATGAATTTTCCTCTTGTCTTCCACTGAAGTTTAGAAGTTGTCCTAAGCCCATCTTCAAGGCATGACATGCTACCTAATAAAGTTTATGGGAGCATATCTAGGTTCATTCAAAGTTAATGGCCTTTTTATTTTATTGAATAAGGGGTGATTGATTCTTTTACACTTGGAACAATCTTTACTCTCAACAGTATGAGCAGGAAAAATGGTGATTCGATTTTGCTCATAGGTAGCCAGTTCTGAAATAAGCCTTCAATGAACCACAAAACACAGATTGCCCAAACAAAATAGGAAAAGTCTAAGGTGAAAAAAAATTCAGATTTTCCAATGTCTTGTAAACACAATGTGACTTATCTGATCTAGAATTCAGCATTATAAAATAGAGCTTGTGATAAAAGTAAATCCACAAGTGAGTCATGAACCAAGTGCCTTCAGACAAACTATGCAGAAGTACACAATCAGACACAATCAGCTCTCAGCAAGGGGATCCCATAATGAGATTTTAACCAAAAAAGGCACCTATAGAGTCAGTGGATGATATAACACATTATGTAACACATGCTGCAGTTCTCTGTAGAAGTCAGGGAGATATTTCTGAAGGGGTAGGAAGTGTCTCCTCTGGATCCTGCGGTTTGAAGAGCTGACATCTGATTGTACATGAGTAGCTCAGACTTTGATCAGATCGTTAACTGTGTTTCTGTTTTGTCTTCTATGAGAGGCATGTTTGCTAAGTGCTTTATTTACACTGTACAGCAGGAGATCATGCAGAAAAAGATTTGGATATACTTGGCACACACTGATTTGTGAACATGCTGTCTGTGCAGAATATAGCTACAAAGTCTGCACTGTTGTATTTATACCAAAAGAAAGAGCCAGCTTCTATTTATTACTTAGGCTGAATACTGAGAGCTTCCCATGTTAGATCCACTCAGCTGTAAATTCTGAAAGGTACAATGGGAATGAATTAAAACATTGTGCCACCATTGCAAAAAACTTATCGGGAGTGAGTTATCGATGTGTCATCCATACACAGTTTACTAGATATGTATCAATGACAAATGTGTACTGCTGATAGACTTATAAATTAATCCACCCTGCAAATTCTTTCTTATCTCTTTTGAGATTAGCATCTCATCAATACTTTATCCATGTACATGTACATACTCATTAATAACTGCCAGAAAAAGAATAAGATTACAGTGTCTTTTTGTACCCAGAGAATATTCCCAGAATTTGTCAGGTTTGTATCAAGCATTGGTCAAGCATTTTCTGCTCCTCTCCCTGTAGAAAAAATTCAGTGGCTGAAGGGACATTAGACTTTCAGAAAGAAAGGTTGCTGATAGCTTTCTTCCTATGTGAGAATGCTTGGTGAAGGCAGAAGCTTTTTGCCCCTCTTTTTTTTTTTTTTTTTTTTTTTTTTTTTTTTTTTTTTTTTTTAATGAACACACCCCTTTCATACCACAGGTGTTATTTTTTAAAATCAGACTTCCTCTCAAAATATCTGTTTTCTGGTTAAATAATGCACAGCTCCCTTTAAAGATTAGGCCAAAACCTGGGATTTCAAAGCATTCACATTTCTAATATTTTAATAGGCTAGGTTTTCAAGGGATACTCCAATCACAGTGCGTGAGTTTTGGTAAGTCCAGAAAAAGTTTTACCTCTGTATATAATTTTTGGATGCATTTCCAACAGAGGCTCATAAGTTGCTCTTGGTAATTGCATTATCCAAGACCTGAACTGGGACTCAAGAAATGTCAGCCAGTTCTTGTCTCTAAATCCTACATGTAGTGGACAAACGAATGAGAAAGAAATTCTTAACCCCCAGGCAAAGATCTAGTCCTCCATGAAAGTTAGTTAGAAGTGTTTTATGGAATCAGTAAATGACAATTTCTCCCCTTTGGAGTTTCTCTTATTAGAAAGAAGTCTTTGGGGTAATGTTCTGGTTTTCATCAGTGCCCCAAAGCGTAAACCTTCAGCCAAGGTGACTGGATACAAAGCTTTTGGGAAAAGAGTTTCCTTTGGTTTTCATCAGGAATAGCATTGAAAACATTCTTTGCTTCCTGGTGACTTGTACATGGGTTTTTTTCTTTGTTTATTTTGAGGTTTGGGATTTTTGGTTTTTTTTTCTCTTTCTTGGGACAGCTTTACCTCTGTCTTAGCACTATGTCTGACTTCTAAGTGTTTATCAAACTCTTAATAAGGAAAATTCTCAAAAAATCTCAAAATCTTAATAAGGGCAGTATATGCTATGTCAGAGGGAAAAAACATTTCTTGAATGCTACATCTTGGTGCAACTCTTGAATGTGGTACCAGTTCCCTCTTCCAACATCTCCTAATAGTACTATTTCAAATCCCAGTCACCTCCTAAGACACAGGGATGACCACAAGTTATGCCTTCATTCTACAACTGTTTTGAAGAATATACTATTTCAAAAAGTATTGTTTATTGGGACTGTTCACTTTTCAACTTTAAATTTTTTTTACCCAGACTGAAAGCAGGACACTACTGGGCCATCCATGAGAAAATTTCATTTCTGTTTATTCCTAGGAAGTATAAATATTTATGCAAAAAAAAATACCTAGAGGTGGTGACAGCCACAAGTCCACAGGCTGTCCTGTGTTCCTACATGTGGAATGGAATTTTGGCTACAGCACTTCCTAAGGAGCAGCAGTGAGGTGATTTACAAGAGAAGTAATTTTTTGCATTTATTGTTGGTATTTCTGTGACAGCTTTATGGCCATTCTAGAATAATGTGCTTGATTTGTCTCCTAAATGCAAATATAGTCCCAGTCCTCTGCAATACTTGGATGGTAGAATTTTTGGGTAGATTTTTGTTCCTGTGCTCTGCATAAAGCTGAGAAGTCTTAGCTGAATGCAAGAAAATACTACATCTGAATGTTAAATTAACTGAAAAAATGAGAGTTTAACATACTGTCACATGGTAGGAAGGTGAGCATGTGTCAGCCTCTTATTTTAAGTGTTGCATTCCTGTTGAACAGAGAAAATCTGTGCTCCAATTGGGTTACAAAGGCCAGGGATTGGCAAATGAAATAGCAAATTCTTTAACTTCTTTAAGAGACAAAGAGGGCACTTGCTGAGAAAAGAAAAACTCATGTTTACACACCTTGTCGAAACACAGACAGTGTTATTTGAAGCTCTAGAGGATGACTTTAGGAATTGAAATTCAGCACATAGCAGACTTCCTTTAGAAACTCACAATACCAATTCTAATATCACAGTTATAAACCCATGCAAAAATCGTAGAAGTGGCAACCTGCTTCTATGTGAAAAAAGATCTGACTTTGGATCTTAACACTTGCACGTCTTCATCTGTTTATAACACTGCCAAAAGATTTCCCTGGTATCTCCTTAGTCCTTTCATCATTATCACAGCATACATTCTCTGCTACTCTCTTTAGATCAGAAGACCAAATAAGCTACTTAGAACTTGAAGAAAAAAAGATTTAGTAAAATTGGTGCTTAGAGTTGCCCTCTGCCACAACATAAAGAACACACAAGCATATTTTCATTGCTGTTGTAGTAAACACAATCACAGGTAGTTAATTTAATGTTAGCAGTAGATCCTGGATACAAGTACCAAAAAGAATGAGATGCAAATAGCAATGTAAATAAAGCCTGAAGGCCAACTGGTTGTCTTACTGTAGGAAGTTATATGATTTCCAAATAAGGCAAATAAGTTATTCTCAAGCTCAAGGATGCTCAAAGGCATCCAGAATTTTCCTATCTGCTACAAAAACCCATAACCAGTTCAGAGGGTAGATCCCACAATGATAATTAGGAGAATGAAAAATTTCCAGATTTGCTCAAATTGTGTTAGAGATATGAAAAGCAACCCTATGAATTTAATAGAACTATACAATACTCAGAGGATGATCCTTTTTGGCAATTTGTATGCTGCCTTTTCATCATGGTGGCTCTCCACTACTCTCTCCCTTAAGCAAGAAAAGCTGTGGCATTCAATCCATTTCCAGCTGTAAGTCTGGTTTCTTGAAAGGGTTGTGGTTTTACCCTGTTCATCAAACACTGCCAGCACCTTAATTTCCCTGGAGTATGACAAGAGTAGCAGTAGGCAGGCAATGAAAGTTTTGATTCATTAAACTCATTAGCATTTTTTTGAGTTTCTGTTGAGCTTGAGCAGAAAGACTGTCCTTGAGAAAAATTCCTCTGAAATACTGATGCAACAAACCAATGGCTTGGATTCTACAATGGCAATAGTCTATTCTGCCCACTTATTGTAATTCTTCCCATAATGATCATTGTGGAAATAGTCTTGTGTAATACATATTTTTGGAGGTTGGCTAAAAACCACAGATCTAGATTAAAAAATCTCACAGTAAAGAATCAAATTCAGACAACCAAAGAAGATGTTTCATTTGAATATAAATTTAAGAAAGTCAGAGTTCTGTGGGATTTAAAACCAATCCTTCACATTCATATAGAAAATGGAAGATATTTTATGAAATCAGTTTTTTTATGCACGAGACAAAGAGTTTTGGATTTTGATAGGGAAAAATCCAAAATTTACATGCCTTGCAATTTGTGTAAATAATTACTACCTGTGAATTTGCTTCTTTGGAAAGGGGCTGGGACATCCCACCAACCATTAAAGATTCATTAAGGCGTAAGGCACCATATAGGCAACTCTTAATCAAGCAAAAACTGCAGGTTTTATGTGTATTGCCCTCCTATGTGAAGGTTTGCAGGACCAAGGCCTTTTACTTCTGGTAGGCTTTAAGGTACATCAAGATCCATTATACCAGCTGATGTTTAGCCTTACACTTGAACAGGTTCAGTGCTGGAAATCCAACCCAACTCCACTTGAGAGCATCATACGTTGTCCTGATTGTTCTTCTACTCAAAGTATTTCCTAATTTATAACTGACATTTTCCAGCAACATCCTAAATCTATTAGCCTTGCTCTGTCCTTGATGACTTGAGAGAATAATTGGTCTCTCTTCTCTGTAATATCCCTTTATGTATGTACAGACAGTTATATCTCCTAAGTGCTAGATGTTCCATCCTCTTTATCACCCTTGCAATTTCCATTTTCCAAGTCCTCTATCATTTTACTGCTATTGCCCTCTGGACTACACTCCATTTGTCTGCAAGGTCCTCGGTAACCCAGCATGTGGAAAAGAACAGCCCTGACACCTCGTTCGCTTACCAAGTGACTGCTACAGGAACATGCCATCTTTCACTTGCAAGATGGAAACCACCTCAAGTGGCTACTTTATCCACATTCTTTTTAGAAGTCATAAAGACGTTCCTGGGCAAAAGAGAAGAAACACCTCTTCCCAAAACAAAAGAAGCTTGTTAAACAGATTTCCTGACTTTTGCCAAACAGAGGTACTATATTGAAGTCCAGGCAAGGCAGCTCAGACTCATCAGCTCTCCTGTTGCAAAATATCTAAAATGAAGATTTTCCAGCGAGCAGGAAAAGAACAGAAATGTCACTCTCTCGCTGAAAGCAGAAACATTGAAAACAAATATGCTGTATTAAGGAATCAATTCTCTTCTGTTCCTAGGTTGTTAACTATGAGTTTTAGTGCCACTCTTTTCCAGTTCTGAAGGTCAAAGTCTTTGGCTGACGTTGTCACAGCTAAGAAGTGCAAGCAAATGCATTAACTCACATAAAGGAGTTAAACTGCTCACATCATATTTCATGACCATACCATAACACAAAGCAGCAGGTTTTCAATTTTTACATATTACTTCTCTTGCATTACTCCCACCATTTTCTCTAAAATAGCTCTAACCCTAGGAAGTCATTAACACCTAATTCTTCCCCAGTGTAAAACATAAGTATTTATCTACCACACAATCAACAAAAGACTTCTTTTCTCAACTGACAGTGGTTTAATTTTTGAACAAAATATGTAGAATTATGCATGTTTAGAAGCTATTCTTTAATTTCAGTGGACCATGCACTAACAAGCCATTCAAAGGATTAGTAACAACGCCCTATTTGTGACATAGTTATTCCAGCATGAAAATATACTGTTTCATTCCTTGCATTCTTATACCAGATCTCAGAACACACTTCATATTTTCCAAGTCATGTTTCAGTTCAAATGTCAAGGTATCTACACTACTCCACTACTGCCTTTGGTTATGTTAGGCAGACAACGACCTTGAGCAAGTCTCTTTTTGAAGAATCATTGTATCAGTCATGTGTAGCATCCAAAATACTTCATGAACAACCAGCCAGGACGGAGAAACGTATTTGAAAACATAAAGACATTTTGTTCATGGGGTTTGCAGATTCCCAGAGACTCTGGAAAGCAGTGTTTTACCACAAGAGGAATGACTGCCTTAGCTTCCAGTTCAGCTCCAGTGACCCTTGCTACTGTACATAGCCAAACAACACAATGGGGGAACTGAAACATAAAAGATGAACAGCACTTGCCAAAATGAACTTTTTCTCTGGTCTCTCTTGGACAGTGAATTCAACAACCACACAAGGAATGATCTGCAAAACTATTTTTTAATAGAATATGATGTCCATTGATTTAAAGTGAGATATTTGCCTTGCAGACCCAAGGAAATAATGGAGGTTGTCTATAGGATTTGCCTTGTGTTTTATAAAAGGCTTTTGATGATATAAATAATACATTTGCAGTATTTTGAAACTGGCCACTATTCACAGTTATTGCAATAGGCTTGAGCAGGACATTAAACATGGCAAACTACAGGACAGGAGTGCACTGGGATGTAGCATTAAGAAACTTGGTCCCTAGCTAGTTTTATTCACCATATTTCTATTAACATCAGTGGAACTGCTGTTTTTTAAGTTGCTTTGGCAGAAGGAAAAAAGAATTAAAGTAACAGCAGAACTTAAGAACCTTGCTCCTTGAGGGAGAGTTTGTTTCTTTGGAAACATGACCATAAATCATTTTCAATAGAATTCATTTAGACATTTGTGAAATAGCTCATTAACAAGACACTTTATCAGAGGGAATTAAATTAATACTTTTAGCATGTTAGACTGATAATAGCACTCCACATTTGTAATAGACCCTTTCCTGCCAGAATCTTCAATCATCTTACAATTATTTATTAAGCCTTACACTATGTGTGAGAGGCAGGTACAGTATTTTATATTCCTTCAGGCCAATCCTCCACAGAAATTCCTGTCCCCAAAGAGTGTTTGCTAAGGATGTTCAGACTTATTGCTAGCAAGGTACAAGTATAGTTTATCCTTCTGTCTGTACAGAGTCACTCGTTACATTAGGCTGTGGTTTCCTGTTTGTTGGCCTACCCTCCCATGCCTCCAAATAACCTGGTCATAAGTGATCCATCCCTACTCAGAGGCACATATGTGACAAAAATTGTGGTTGCTTGGCTCATTATGTTTCTCTTCCACATGAAGCTTCCGCTGTGAAGAAGTAATGAAAATGGAGAATTATGGACATCTACCAAACCTAAACACACAAGATGAGCTCTAGAAAGTCTTGGGTTCAAACCCAGAGAAAATGTATTATCCTGTCTCTCTTCCAGCATATGCCATCACACCCTTGAAGCTAAATAATACATGAAGATTCTCAAGGTTCTGCCAGGTGCAATAGATACTAGCAAGAGTAAAAGGGCTCTGCAAAGCATTTTGCTTCATGTACTAAAAATGTACCTGCTAGGGCTTGAAAACCAGCCCTCCACAGGGAGCAATATTCCTGACAAAGACCCCTGGGACTCCTTTTGCCAACAGAAACTGCAGGAAGAGAACAAACCTAATAAGAAGTACCAGTAGAAATAAGCTGTGATGAACATTTTGATTCCTTAAACACAGAGACTCCTTTCTAAGCTATAAATACCAATTCTTAAACAATCACAGGTGCACCCTCACTACAAATATTGACACTCTCTTTATAGGAGAACTGTGAGAAGTCCACCCTCTCTCTTGCAGCAATATATTAGAACCTTAGAGGAGAGTAGGCAGCATAGGGAGTCTTTAAAGATAAGAGGCTAGATTACACTGGTGCTAGGAAAGACCTCCCAGTAGTAACCAGTATACAGGCAGGTTCTAGCTTAAACCATGAGATTCCTAAAGTTGATACCTATTTTTAAAACCACTTGTTACCCTAAAATCAAAGTCAAGCTTTTAATCTCTTACCATATTACAGATGAACTAAAGAGCTACTTGTCCTTTTGCTTTCCACCATCCCTTGGCTCACTCCCTTCTCACTATTCTGAAGTGCTGAATTTTGAAAGAACCTATAAGACTTACTGTAATCTTAGCTCCTGACTAGCACATATCTTTCCCTTAAAAAACAACTTTATCACTAAAAATGAAAAAGCACTTAAGAAAGCAAACTTACATAGGTTCCATGCCTCTTGTTCCAGTGTTTTATGGGAATTGGGAGGCTATAAGTTTCAGGAGTTGCTAGTTAAGGCTTTTTGTGCTCTGTTGCAGCCGTGGGAGGAAAGGAAGAAAGGAGCAAGTGAGTAAGTAAGCGTAATAGGTGCTAAGATAACTGCTTGTAAATTTATATTGTGAGAAAGATTTATGTCTGTTGGAAAGCTGAGGTTCTAAAGAAGATAGGTCAGGGTAAGCAAGTGGGTTTGATAGGTAAGAAATATTCCTGAAAAAGAACATACTTGTTTTTGTGCAGTGTCAAGGGACTGTCTAATCACTTATTGTTGTTTGTAAGCTTGTGTTTCAATTTATTCTGGGATTTATAAACAGTATTACCAATACTACTCAGTACCACTAAATCTTTAAAAAAAAGATAAATTATCTTGAGAATCAGGGCTGTGAAAGAAATGCATAGTGATGCCACTTCTACATTCTCAGTCATAGCTCAAAGAAGTTAGAATAATTTCCCCCTCAAAAGAGATTTTATTATAATGAATGATGAGGAAGCAATCCTAAGGAATGTTATTCTATTTACCTTACTCTAAACTGTAGGTAGAGGTTGAGTTTGGCTCTCCAACTTCTCGTCTGTACGCTTTGTACCTTAACCTCCCTGCCTAAACAAGTAGGAAATTATACATTTGTCTCTGAGGAACAGCTCACAGGTGCCTGGCCACTGCTGCATCCTAAGCATATGTTTTGGGGTGCTGCATTTTAAGCAGGAAGAAAAGCTCAGGCACAGCAGTCTGTGTTGCCCAGACTGTTTGCTTTCTGTGGATTAGTGGTTGTGCACAGCTGCTTAAGACATTGGTGTGCTTTCCACAACTCAGCTTGAAATGGGAGCCTTTCTTTCCTGTGTGGAAATAGCTGCTGATATTTTAATGACATTTTTCATGTGAGGTGTATCTGGAAAGCTGATTTGATCAAGCTATCTGTAAATTCACCTTTGACAACCTTTTCATCAGGTAAACATACAAAATATTTGGGAAGATGAGTTGAAAGGAAAAAGGGAAATCCTCCACTTGAGGGCTCAGAGAAACAAAGTTCACTATATTCCTGGCATAGCAATTGATGGGGATGAGTTAAAAGGCAGCAAGAAAAGGCTATAAGAACATGGCTTTAATATACAATCCTCCATATTTTCTCCAAGAAAATTGCACTTGATGCTACATCCGTTGCACTTAAAGCATGATTTCCTGTTCCACAGTCCTTGATCAATACCTTTTCCAATGCAAGAATCAACATTCCATAAAATGCTCCTTTATGCTGTCATGCAAGTCCCTGTAATTTCTGCCCTGACTTAACGAGCAATCCTGAACCCAAACATCCCCTGCCCACTACCTGCTTAGCCTTGTGACAGGAACTGGGCTTGGAGGGAACAGCAGGATGGTGGGGGCTGAGATTAGAAGGGGAGCCTGATGTGATGGCAAGAACCTGCCAATTTATAAGTGGTGGTGGGCATTTCCAGCCCTGAAGCAATGCCTTTCTGTAGCAGTTTATTACTACCTGTATCTGTACAACCATTCCATTATCGCAGTTCCCAGGTGGTTATCCTCAGGAAAGGTGAACAATGGTGTTTTGCAGGAAAGAGCCACCTCCTTGTGTCTTGAGAAGGAGCGATTTAATTTTGTTCCCAGAAGCCACATGCTGCTCAGAAAATGTTTGGTAGACACATTTTCTGTGGCTTAAGGAAGCCTTTCTGGGGTGCACATATACTTTCCACTGTATTTCCCACCTGCTGTCTCCCCTCTGGCATTTAGATTGCCAACGCTTGGGGGACAAGAACACACTCTGGTTTTGGGTGTTTGCACCAGATAGGGCAAGGGAGGGGTCCAGTCTGTGATTAAGAGTCACAGGTGCTGCAGAAACATAGGTACATAAATACTGGCCTGTTTTCTTTTTGGGTATGTGACTGAATTCTGAGTTAGTAGTACTACCTGATTTTTTGATTGGAAAAATAATGATGTGTAAATATATTAAATTTCAGATAGGAGAAATGGTGAATGACCTGTAGTGTGAATGGAAGACCTGAGCTGCTCTTCTTGGAAGTACAATGAAAAGGAAGGGTGGATGTGTCCCAAACTCGCTCTCTTAGTAAGCAAAGATCAGGAACACCAGAGCTTTCTTCAATCAGATTTTTCTTCCTTTTTTTTGTGAAGTATCTAGTTCCTCTTTTCTCATCCACTTCTGCTAAAACAAGGACATGTGATTTGTCTATTGCCTTTCAACTATTTTTAGAATAAACACATTATTATATAAGCTCTACACTTAGGAGCTGTTTCTTTAAAAGTTTTAAAATGCTATATATTCCCCTTTCTTTGAAAATCAAGCTTCAGGTATTGAGTTAGGATGTGCAGAGTTTATTGTGGGTGGGGAAATGAAATTTTAAGGGGTTTAGGCCATAGAAAAGAATCAGTTTGTCTTTGGAAATCTGATTTGGTTTCAGACCAGAGAGTGTAGGGGAAAAGTGAAAATAAAACCCCACCAAAAAAAAAAAAAAAAAAAAAAAAAAAGCTTCTGACTTTGTTCTGAGGATAAAAAGCAAGGTTATCAAAGTGACTGACTGAAGAGATGCATTTTATGACTCCATGTGCCCTAATCATGAAGCAAAATCATTACTTCCCCTAGAAGCTCTTGCATTTAGACATTTTTCTTTAAGACCTGTGTCTCTGGACATCAGTTCCAGAATACAGAGCTTCCTGGGGTCACTTGGTGGAAGAACAAGATTGGTTTCCAATGTAGATTTCCACATCTACAGTTAAAAATCATTTTTAAAATCCCAGAATGTGAATCTTTACTCTCTAGCTTGACAGACAAAGTCAAATGCTCTTACCCAGAAACATAAATTCAACATTAAAAGGCTTAACAGAAATGTCAGTGCAGGAGATCAGAATAGCAGGACAATACTGGAGGGGTGTGCTGGAGCTACAGGTCTGAGAGTAGCCCTCAGGAGTAATTTCTGTAACATCAAATAATTGTTGTGAAGTATCTTCCTGTAGCATCCCCAGGGTGTATCTACAATAGCAATCCATTTAGCACAACAAGAGCTGTTGTAGAGCAAAGCAGTACAGTTCAAGGACCTGTCATCCCTAGTGATCATTTGTGCCATCTAGGGCTAGGCTGGTAATCTTATTTCAAAGTCTGATTTTGCAAACTGGGATATGGGATATTGCAGTCATGGTCTTTGCCTGATTATTTGGTTTGCTGGTGTGTAGCTTCCACAGGGATTTCTCTGGGGAAGCTCCAGCTGGGGTCAGACAAAGCACAAACTAAAGCACTTCAAAAACAGACAGGAAGGAGGTTTACGTGACAAAAGTATTGACACCACAAAATAAATTGCTGAGGAAGGTGCACCCTCATTCTGATAGTTGTTTCAGTTCTTTTCCTGGCACACTATAAGAAAAGTATTTTATTTCATGTGTTTTAGGGCTGCGTAGGGGGCTATTCAGTTGATGTGGTAGCTGAAACTGCAGCTATTTGCTCAAAAGCCTTTTAAATGTGACTTGCTGCATGCAGTATTCTGGCTGCTTTGACTGAGCCTCTGGAGCTGTCTCAGCTTCTTTTATGCTGCTGCTGGTTCTCCCACTCAGGCTTTCTCGGTCTCAGGGAAAACCTGTCCCTTGCTTCCATGTGTGTGAAAGGGTAAAGCCCTTGCCAGGTCTTGACAGCCTCCCAGCTTGTGTCACATGGATTGAACAGCCTGTGAGGGCTTACAGGTACAATTCTGCTTTGCAGGCTGAGGTACAATTACAAGATGAGTGGAAATGATAACCTAAAGGCTGTGGTCATAAATTGCTCTGGAAACATGGTTGTACCACTATTGATGGAAAAAGCTTCTTTGGAGAAAGCCCACAGTATTTATTAATGCTTCTTTAGGAACTGCACATTGAGTAGTTATGCAGTTGGCTATAGCACCTTGCTGAATTTGGACATTATTTAGCATTACCAGTGGATATTACATTACTTTGATGTTTAATTCACTCATCAGTGTCATTTAGAAAATAACACGGACTAAGCAGAAAAGACTGATTTTTGTTTCCAAAGGGTTATCTATGCAGTGATGAGCTGTGTCTCTTCAGTTATTCAGATGTTTGCTGGGTGATACTGACATGCCAACCTCCTGCCCTGCTTAGGGGTGCAGATCTGTATTGCCACGTTATGCTCAAATGAGCAAATGCTGCCATTGTATCACAGGATTAGTCAAAGGAAATATTCACAACTGCTTATTACTTTGTAGAATTGCAAGCTGCTATTTATGCAGGGATGGGTTCCCTGCTACTGCCAGGGCAGGGACATGGCTGCCCTTAGAAACTTCTCCTAATTGCCTGCTTGGTCTGATTCCTGACCGGACTCGTTAACTCTCAAGTAAGATGTTCACTGGTCTGTTATTTTGTCATGGTGTTTACTGACTGCAGTACAAGGATGCCAAAAGAAATTGCCCATGCCTCAAACAATTTATGGACTACATGTAAAACAGAATGTCCCTTGACTCTCTGTATAATATGAAAATGCAATTGCAAGTTTAGAGGTTGGAGATTAAAAAGAATAGATTGTCTTGTACAACAATTCCATGTGTAACTTTTCCACAAAAAGAAATGATGTGACTTGAAAGTGCAATTTATTCTAGTAATACAAGTTTTTTACTAGGTGTCCTTTCATAAGCACCAATTACTTTCATGTCCTGTGCTTGGCACTGGAAAATCTTACTCTGTAAAATTAATGATTGTTCCACAAGACTTAACTGAATTCTGGTTGTAGAAGCTGAAGGAAATAGGATGGATGAGAAGAGGCAAATATAGAGGATTTCTCAAGGAATTACCTTTTAGATTTATCCACTTGTTCCCTCTCTGGTCCTCCTTCCTTCTCTCTCTACCCCGTATCGCCTACGTTCCACTGAGCTCACCAGGAAAATGCATGTGATCCAAAGGCAGATTTTGCTGAGGCACAGGTAGATGATCAGAGGGAGTTCTTGCTGAATGGGCTTGAAAACATTCAAGAGTGATCTGAAGCTGAAACAGAAAACACTTGCTTTGGTCTACCTGTGCTTCACTGTGGCTTGGCTTGGCTGCAAAATCCCCCAGCTGGACTGAGTGTGGTGACCCTGCTGCTTTGGACTAAAGCCATTGCACTAATGAAGTCAGTGAGGCTCTGATGGGCTGTCTTCCTTCCAGCAGTTCCCTCTTATCTGCCTGTATGAAAAGATGCAGCAGTGACTTTCTGGTATTTTTAGGGAAGAAGGAGCAGTCTGTATTTAGCATTGCCTACTGCAGTGCTGTGTGTTTGCATTTCACAAGTGGTTTGCAACTTGTTTAAATGAAACTATGCCACAAAGTTTTGCTTCCATAGATGCAAGCTTTGCCAAGAAACCAGACTTTATCTCTGGAGTTTGACAGCACTGGTTCTTGTTTGTCTGATTAGGCAGGGAGGAAAAGAGGGAGATTGAAGTCACTTTAAAAAAACCCTACTGTTTGAAATTCCAAAACAGGGTGCTTTTAATGGCATTCCTTGCCAGGGCTAAGCAGACTCCAAGATCAAAGTTATCTACCCACCCATGTCCTCTTAATAGCAAACTATAACCACTTTAATTCCCGCCTGAGCATTGATTAGATACAGTATAAAGTGAAGTGACAGCCTCCTGACTTGTAAACACTGGCAGAATGTGCAGTCACAACATTCCTGTAGGATTTGTCTCTAGGCCTCTTCAAGATGAACTGGAAGGAGTGGCTTTCCACACACTCAACAATACACAAACACTGATTTTGCGAGCCGACGCAGCTGTTTTTAAGCAGAAATACAGAACAAATGTCAAAAACATCTTAATATCCAGATCTCAGTATCCCAAGTGACTCCCAGTTAGGCCTAGAAATAGGTGACCAGATATGGCATTTGCAAATGCTGCAAGCTGATGGTTGCTGGGCACTTTGAAAATCTGCTCTGATACAATCTGAGAACTTTTCCTCACTCGTTTCTACCTGCCAAGGAATGTGGCTTGTTTTGCTTTTCACTGGCTCTGTTTATCACTTACCTCAATGACAGCTGAATCCGTAAAAATAGTGCAGAAAATTCAGAAATAAACATTACCAACAAAATAATGGAAACCAGTCGCCCTCTGTACAAAAAAGCTCCAGGACTGGGATCCAATTAAAAGGTTCAGATTTTAGTAATTGAAATAGATTAGCCATTTAAATTAATGAGGACTCTGATTAAATTTTTCAGCTTTGGAAATCTTCATTTTGATTCTCTCAGCTTTAAATATTCTCTGATTATGACATCTGGAAAACTGGCTCCTCAGGTATTCTGCATTCTGGGATTCCTCAGGGATGCAGAAATGCAACAGAAGCTAATATATCCTCTCTGGCAATAATGAAATCCAGCAGCAGTGGGGACACTCTAGTGACCGTGTTTTCAAGGAGTAGAGGGAGAAATATGTTTTTTCTTGTCCTGTTACTGAGACCATTCCCTTGCCCACATTTGCAGAGTACATGTAAGGTCAGGCATTGCTATTCACTAAGCAATATAAAACATGCAGTTAAACAAATAAAATCTGTAAGTGAATTTTTATACTGACTGGATAAACAGCATGAAGTTGATTTATGCAATAAAGGATTCGTGCTTAGCCAGATCAGCATTTATCATATGTGGCTTCCTTCTCAGTTGCCTGCATCTGGAGAAAAGCCATCCATGGTGATTCCTCTTATCTGAGGGTTCAGCAATGTACTCTGAAAGCTCTTACAGAAAGACCTAAGGAGAGACAGCAGAGGTTATTGCAGTACATTGCCAAAATAACCAGCTAAGTATTCCTGACATTTGAGATTACGAGCTTTTCCTGGCCTCTGAGATTGGGCGGGGTAGTGAGAAATGGGGAGGCAGAGGATCATTCTCACTGGGGCTACTCCCAATTACAGCACTGACTGTGCACTCAGGTGCTCAGGTTAGGGGCTGGTAACGCTTTGCTGATGTGAGCTCAGTCTTTGGGCCAGGCTTAGCCCGGGGCTGTGGGGTCTGTGCTGTGCAATGAGTGCTGTGGGTTGTGAGGCAGCTCCTTCCTCTACAGACACTGTCCCTGGGAAAATGGGCACAGGAGAAAGGGCTTCAGGGAGGGCTAAACCCTGACAGCTTTCTTGTTGTTTCTTCTTTAGATTCCTCTTGTGTTTGATAGTTAGCTTGTAATCTTTTAAACACTGTGCTTTAAGTAAAAGTCAATTTTATTGAAGAGGGAAGAAATACAGACTTTAAAAAAGAATATCCTGTTGTGATCCCAAATCTTCTAGAAGATCAGTTTCTGAAGGCAGACGTTTGCCTGCAATTATTGTGCTACACAGAAATTTCACATAAAGGCATTTGTATGGACTTTCCCTTCAAATACAAAGAATTAAATTATGGAAGTAAATTACTTGGATCACTAAAACGTGCCTGACAGGATGATTCACAAAGATTAATCTATTGCTTTAAAACACCAAGCGGCCAATTAAAATTTGCGTTCAGCTGTAAGCTGCTGAGAAATTAAAATTTAGCAATTCAAATTCCGTGGCTAGTTCGACCAGAAAATAATCAAACAATGAAGAGTTTTTCACAACCATCATTATGTTAAAACAAACAAGTTCTCTTTAGCAGTTTTTTTTTTTTTTTCCCAGCATCCCTCAAATTAGGGAAAAAAATGCAGGACTGTAAGCTTAAGCAGTAATTAGCTTACAAGATGCCTGAAGGAAATACACTGGGCTAATTTTGAGCACTTTCCTTCCAATGGAAAGGATATTCCTTTAATATTGAAGCAAAATGGACTGTGTCTATTTACTGGAAATATAACAATGCTCCACATTTCAGCTGAACAGAGATCAGTGTGTTTTCTACTGATGTAAATAAGCTTTACTTCTCTGGTCTGATAAGGGTCAAGAAAAGAAATTGTTGTGTTATGTTGGATGTGAATGAAGTTCAGAACTGGATTAGAAGTGGACTGAAAATACAACCTGACTTCATGGGAAATATAGAGGGTTTGGATATTCCACTTGGATGTGGAATGAGAATGAATGACAGTTTTCTTAAAAAGAAAATAATTAGAAAGTAAACTGCCGCAGTCTGAAAGGTTGCCTGATGATTAGGTCACTCTTCATACAGATTTTAGAGTCTAGACATGAAAAAGTTCTTTAAAAATCACTAACGTTGCAAGTACCTAAAATCTGAAGGAACAACTCCCTCAACCAGGTTTGATGATCAGTGACAGGACACGAGGGAATGGCCTGAAGCTGTGTCAGGGGAGGTTTAGGTTGGACATTAGAAAAAGGTTCTTCACCAGAGGCTGGCTGGGCATTAGAAGAGGCTGCCCAGGAAGTGGTCACAGCACCAAGCCTGACAGAGTTCAAGCAGCATTTGGGCAATTCTCTCAGGGACATGGTGTGAGTCTTGGGGATGGTGCCCAGCAGGGCCCTGAGCTGGACTCGATGGTCCTTGCAACTCAGGATATTCCATGATTCTATGGCTTGGGAAAGTCTATATAAATGTGCAACTTGCTACACTGTTTGTTAAGCATAAATCCCCATCAAATTCTGGGAACAAAAGGTTTTTTATGGGATCAGTGCTTTTTTGCTTTGAGCATAAAGCTTCAGCACTTTAAGTAACTGCAGGAGTCCATTATTTTGCAGCTGTATTTTTATCCTACTTATAAGTACACATTTCTGATCATGCTTGAAATGTCAGTTAGCTGCCCTTGGTAGTGT
This sequence comes from Aphelocoma coerulescens, assembly GCF_041296385.1. Taxonomy (NCBI): domain Eukaryota; kingdom Metazoa; phylum Chordata; class Aves; order Passeriformes; family Corvidae; genus Aphelocoma; species Aphelocoma coerulescens. The sequence continues at coordinate 25,954,729 of NC_091020.1, forward strand.
GTCTTCCTGTGTGTGATATGAAGTGAAAAGGCTGTGTCACACACATGGGGCTTTCACGGGCTCTGCAGGTTGAGGAGGTGTGGGAAGGAAAGCCAGAGCTTGTGTTAGCTGCTGAAGGGGCTGGCCCAAAGTGGTCAGGAGCTCCCTGGATTTTGCCAGGGCTTCACATTTCATACCATGGAGATCTCTGAGATTTTGCTGTAGGGAGCAAACTGCGGCACTTGACGCATTTTCTCGATACACTCGTTATTTTCCGGTGCTTAAACACACTCCAGACCAATGGTGCTTCCTGCCCTGGTGCATTAGTGGGGACTTCTCTTATCACCTCAAGCTCTCAGATATGAGCAGGTGGTAGTTTACACTCACGCTCGTAATTACAATTTTTGCAAATTAATGTTGTGGTTTGGGTTGGGGGTTTTTTTGCCAGTTCATAGCAACTAAGTGTTCTCATATTATTAGGACTGTTTTTATAACAAATAGCCTTTTCTTTCTTTCTTTATTTGATATTCTCTTAAATCTCAGTTGTGCTCCCCTTTGCCCACAAAAAAACTTAACACAAAATTTTCTATTTAGATCCCCAATAGATAAAAAATCATGGGAGTTGCCACCATCTATGAGTTTAAGTCTTCTGCAATGGTGCAGTGTCAGGTGTTATAGACAGATTGGATGTTTTCTACGGGTTAAAGAGAAGGTATCTGAATCTATTCTGCTAGTGGGTGGCTCTGAGGGAGAGCATTGTCTCCTTGAACTGTCTGGGACTTTGCAATGAAATTTATTTTTTTTCTAACATTTAGTTGTCAAACTAAGACACGCTGGATTTTCCTATAGGAATTATTCCCAGTCACACTTAACTGGGAAAAGAACTTTTTGTTGGGTCACTGACTCAGTTGAGTTTCTTCTGTTACTTGTATATTTTTTTTGTGTGTGTGTAACAATCTCAAATTTATACACATCTGGAAAACTTTATCAAAGATCGTTCCTACATTTATCAAAATCCACTGTGTCTCTTTTATTTCACTGAGATCTCAGCAATTTATCTACTTCATTGAAAAAAACATATTTTAATTCTGACTGGGAAAACTCACTGCACAAATCAAAATCGGTTCCAGCTTCTGCAACAGTTGGCCAATGTAGGCATAAAATGGCATATGAAGTGGGAGAATACTGACTACAGAAAACTAATGATGTTATCCCCTTGTAAAATACTCTGATGTGTTTTTTAAAGTGGGGTGGTATTGGCTGGGGTGAAAATACATTTTCAAAATATTTTTTCTCTCACTTTTCATTATTTCCTGCTTAAAAAGAAAAACACCAAGGAAGCTGAGAAAGAAGGGATGATTTTCTAAGAAAATACTGTCTTTTTATTTCAAAACAGCATTTGCTTTCCAGAGCCTGAAAATTACACATGCTTTAGAAGCATATTACACTTCACAGAATTTTTGACCAACACTGACAATATGTTTTCATTAGCTTGTTTGGCAGAGCAACTAAAAATGTCTTCCTCAAGGTGCTCTGATGCAAAGAGCTGTATGAGGAGCCATGCCAGGATTAGCTTGCTTCTCTTGTCTTAGAAATTGTGGGGTTTGTTGCTTTTTTCCTTCTTTTTTTCCTTCTTTTTTTCCTTCTTCTTTTCTTCCTTCTTCTTTTCTTCCTTCTTCTTTTTTTCCTTCTTCTATTTTTCCTTCTTTTTTTTTCTTCTTCTATTTTTCCTTCTTTTTTTTTTCTGAAGAGAGGGTTGAAGTGGGCTAACCCCACTTCTGTTGTTAGTGAAGGTTTCTAGATTATTACTCTGCATTTTCATCCTGCTGAATATGACCTTACAGATCCTGCTATGAAACTGTGAGTAGGGACTTTCTCCTGTCACTGTTTCCCTTGTTTTAAGGTGTTCACCCTAGTCTAAACAACTGCAGAGGATTCAGTCTTGATTATGGAAAAATGCCATATGAACACAGGGAATAAATTTTTTATTTTGGCCAAGGGTCTTAGTTTTTCTTCCATACAGAGGACTCTTTCAATCACAGTACATTGCTCCATGCAGATGCATTTTTATCTGACAGTTCCACCCTCACCAGTTCATAGGAGGTGTCACCCTCTGATTCTTATTTATTTGGGTTGCATAGATGAGCTGAAGGAAGGGGCTGTGTCATCACATCTGTGGCTGAGTGATGGATTAAGGGGGGTTCATTCTTTCTACTTTGGCTGTGATTTTGGATATAAAGGAGATGATTCACTTTGAATTGACTTCCCCTTGAGACAAGGTGGAGAAAGAGCAAAAACTGTGACGCCTTCCTGCAGTCTCAGGAGCCAGTGAGGTGTGCAAAAGTAGAGAAGGTCTGTTTCAGGCCCAGGTAATGAATTCAGTGTTACAAGACTGGATGTGTTTAGGGAATCAGTTTGACAATTTATTCCTTGCTCTTTTCCTGGGGTGATGCAGAGACTTGTATTCTCCTTAGTCATGGTGGATTTCAGCTCAGTTCATCACCAAGTCAAATAATATAAAAGTGACAGTTTGCAGAACTCTTTAGCATCCAAATCACTTTTTTGAGAATAAATCCTGTTGATGTCTCCTCAAGAAAAAAAAAAAGTTCTGAAGGAGAATAAATGTGCTGGGAAATTTTTGCAAAATACTGTTTGATCTTCCAACCAATTCTCCTAAGACCTCTGAGTTAGATTGGGGCTGTTAAAAAACTTGTGTGTTGTGCCAAGGACTGTTTTTCCTTCTTCAGAACTGTTGCTGTCAATTCACAGTGAGTAGGAAACTTGAGATTTGTATGATTTAGGTATCACTTATTACCAGGTGAAAGGATTTTCTTTTGTCTTTTTGGTGTTTCTTGGTTTCATGCTGCTACAGAAGCTCAAATATTCTTACCAAAGGTACTGTTGTGATCAGAGCTCTGTTCTGGCCTTCAAATGTAGCAGGAAGATGTTATCCAGGCATTTAAAAGGAAAAAAATATTGCAAAGTGTGTGTGTGGGTGTGTGTGTATATATATATATATATATATAAATATATATATATAAAATTATATTTTTCCAAAAAAAGTATAATGGATTGGCAGTAAGTATTTATTGTTCTGTTCTTCCACTTTGTGTACATACACATAATTCACATTATTATCAATTATATGCTTATATTCAATAAAGAGGAGATCCCCGAGGAAAGTAATATAATTTCTCTGGTTTTCATTGAACTTTAAGGTGTTTTTTTAAATAAGATAGATACATTTGCTTAGCATGTGTTCCCTACCAGGTCTGAGTAATTGAGTCATTCCTCACTGCTGTAGTCTCAGATCACTGTTTCTGAAATTGCTGAAAATGGGACTTTCTATCTTGAATGTCTGAGAAGGAATAAGCTGTGAGAGTACTGAAGTCATTATGAGCCCAGAGGAGGTCCACAGCTCTGCTCAGAAAAGGGCAGCAGGTATTAAAAGCAACCTTTTCATATTCAGCAAATAGTGAAAGAACACGTTCCATAAGAAGAACTATTGTTTCTGCTACACACTTTCCCCCACTGCCTGGGGTACCTGGAGAGCCCTATGCACTCACTGTACCCATACCCTTTATGTGCCTGAAGTGAAAAATCACTTAACCCACTGGAGAGGTACAGATCAATCCCGGCAGCCATAGTGGTCTTTTTCAACAGCTCTTTCTGCTTTTACCAGTAAAACTTTCCATGCTGGGATAATGAAGATCTAAATGCATGGATAGTTTATAAAGCCATACCTAATTCTGATTTAAGTGATCAAATGTAGGATAAAGAGTTTGTGAGAGCCTGGGTCAGCCTTTCTCTGCTTCACTTACCGATCCATGGCACTTACAGCTGGGAAATATTAATATTGTGACATCAGTGAGCATGCCTTAAATCAATAGATAGGATTTTGGAAATTCTTTTTAGGTCTGAAATATGACTGTTGGATATAATTTAGACAGTAACCTGTGTCACACTTTTTTTTTTTGAAAATGCTATTCAAAGAAACGAAAACATACTGTTTAAGTATTCATATTTTCTTTGTGTATTTTGAGGGAAGAACTCATAAAATGAGATGATCTGCATGACACATTTGATAGGTCCTTGTTAATGCCACTCCTGTTTTGGTCCTCTAACACAAGAAAAACTTTTTTCCCATACTTGCAAAATGTTGACGATTATGTTCTTTGTGGTGGAAAGAGACAACAGGCTTGATATTGAAAGTGCTGCAGGACAGTTTGTAGAACTGCCTGAAGATACCTTCAAGTGGATCTGGAAAAGAGGTGCTAATTCCTCCCCTACCCCACTAGATACCTCTGTGACAGGGAAAGGGAGAATAGCAGGCACAGGACAAATCCTCTCCTCTCTGTACTGTCTGGTGTGTTTATTTGCTTTGGCTCTGCATCTCTCTTTTTTAAGGCAAATACAGAGAGGCAGTGCACCATGGCTCTCAGAATTCTTCTTCAGCTCCTTTTTTGCTCAAAGGTGAAAGCAATCCTCACAAGCTGAAAGTGCTGAGAAGGTGATGAGCAGGGGGCACACCACCACTGAACACTTTCCACCTCCCCTGGAAATGCCTGTATCCAGATTTCCTCAGAAAACATGTCAATGATCCTCTCTTTATTCCAATACCTGGTTCCTGTTCAAGTTGCTTCTGATTTTGTTTCCATAGTCTAATCTTTTGGGATGAAGTGTTTTCAGGAGACTAGTGTTCAAGCTTAGCAAAATTTATCAATTAATACAAAAGGAGTCAATTTTGTGAAAAAGTTGCTTTCGAAAGAATTAGTTTCCACCTCCACCCAGGATTCTGCCTGTAAAACTAAAATCATATTGCAGCTTTTCTTCTGACTGCTCAGGTGAGGTAAGGCTTAGATATGTTCTTCATTCCTTGCTTAACCCCTTTGCTATTCAAAGTAACTTCTGCATATTGGGAAGGTGAATTATCCATTGGCAGAGCAGCATCCCTGCCTCAGAGTGCGAGAGCTGCCAAACAGCACGTTCAAGTGATGCAGTACTTTGTTGTCCTGCTTTTCCCTCTGCATCTCCAGCAATTCCTTGTTGGGTAAAAGGAGAGCTGCATCCATTATTTCTCTCCTGTAATGTTTTAGATCGTCCAACATAAATAGCTCTCATGAAAATATTTGAAGGAGTGTTTGAAAGACAAATGTTCCAGTATGGGACAAGAGCAAACTGACATCTCTAAACTGCCATAATTTGGGCTATCTGTATCTTTTCATTAATTTCTCCTAAACACTTTGGCTTTTCTGATTATAGTTTTGTACTATTTTTCAGAGGCCTGCCCTTGGTAAGTTGATGAAATCTCAAAACAGTAATGGAAGGCAACAAAGCTGAGTGAAAAACAGGCTGTCTTAAATGCAGTAGATTTTGTTTATTAATTAATGAGCACCACAAAAAGAACTACAAAACAGCCTGGGAAAGGTAAATGGATTTATGCTTGAGTCAGAAATATTTGAAAGACAGTTTACCCCAGTAGAAAAAGTCTCTTTTAATATATAACTAATCCTTCGAAAAATGCTGGGAGGACTTTTCATAAAAAGAGATGAAAATTGCTGAGATTTGGACTGCAAATATTTGTGGCAACCACTGTTTTCCCAAAATATATGTTAAGGTGGTTTCAAATTTTGACTGTTCCTATTTATTTCCATGTATGACAGATCAGCCTACCCCCTCTCCCTACTTAGTCTAAACCAAGCAAAATGTGTTTTTTTCACAAAACCTGTATACTTGACTGTCCTAAATCATTGAGATTAGAACCCCCAAGGGGTGTGGTTGCCAAAACTCAGACAATTAGAAAGTAGCTCATGGTAACCAGGGAGAAAAGACATCTGTAAAACATTTTGCAGAACTAACGATACTTTATTTGTTCTCACATAATCCCCTTTCATCACAATTCACATTTATTATACCTGTTCCATTTATCTACAAATAAAACTTGACAGGCTGCTGTTCTGGTGCTGGGTTTTATTAATTTTTTTTTGCCAGTGGGCTGGAGATGTCTGATGTTTACTTGTATCTGAATCCAGCAATTTCAGTCATGTTATATTCAAGGGATCATATCTTTATTTTTGTGATAAATGAATAAGATAATCTCGTTGCCTTGATTAAATTAGCTGTGTGACATGGCAGCTGAAGTGAGCTTGCTACATCCAATTTTATTTTGTCAAAGTCAATGGGCAGTACTGAAACTAGTGGGAGATATTAATTTAGTTAATACCTTACTGAGGGACAGGTAATTGATTATCTGTGTTATTTTAGCTGCTGCTACTCACAGCCCAGTGGTATTCACTTAAATAACACATGATTCAGGTTAAAAGGGCTTTTACCCTGAAGAACAAGGCTCACTGGGATAGGAACTGGTATTCCAGAGGGGAAACAGGAGTGTGGACAGATAGCCCAGTGGCAAGTGTGTTTATGAGCTTTTTGGTTTAGAGAAGAAAGGTGTTTTGGGGAAGTGACTGCTCCACCTTGGAGGCAATATTGACCCAGGATGCTAGCAGGGACCAACAGCAATTTCTAGTCCACCTCTAGGCCAGTAGCCACTAAATTTTACCAGACTTGAATCCCTAGGGAGAAGGGGACGTATCCAAGGATACATAGGTCTTGTGAAGAAAAAGGCTACAACGGTGATCTGCAAGGGGGAGAGCATGTGTGATCTCAGTGCAGGCTGGTTTTATTTCACAGGCTGGATTTATGTGGTGAGCCTGCTGCTAATGGCTTCCCATTGCCTGGCCATTTACAGCTCTTGTGACATGAAATCTTCATTTTCCATCCTGAAGAAAATGTCCACAAACCATTCAGATAATGACCAAAGGAACACGTTAAAATTTGTCAGCAATTTAAGTGTTGGCTCAGTGTTAATATCAGGAGCAGTAAAGTCTCCTTTATTTATGTTGCAATGCTAATCCAACTTCCCAGCCTATGCAGTAATTATATGTTTCTTACAACTAAGTCTATTACATGATTGCATTTAAATCATGAAGTTAAATCCAAAGCAACTGTACTAACTTATAACAAGATGCAATTAACAATATAAATAGTCCTACAACAATTAAATGGGCAAAAATTACTTCTCTGTATGAACAGACTGTTTTGGGTACTGAGAAAATGTAATTTTAAATGCACTATCATTTTATTGTTATGCCCTTAATTTTTGTGACATTTGAAAAGTCTCTTGGTCAAGTCTGGCAGAAATGGATGTGAATATTAAATAAAGTCCTGTTCTCAGTGACAGTGCAGAAGCCTTTGGACTTCTGCTCCAGATTTTCTCTGCTCCTTTCATCTTACCTGTACTACGCTTGAAGCAGCTGAGCCCTAATCCAGTGAAAACAGAAAATGTCCTCAGCTCCTTCACATATCTTCTAGCCCACTGCTAATTTTCCATTAAAGGTAGCAATATATCTACTCCTCAGCAGGCAGTGATTTTCAGGCCTACTTGAATTAAATTGGTATTTATTTAAGGAAGATGAAATCTACTGGTAATTCATCTTCTGAGTGTAATTGGTAATCTGCTGCTGTATCCCAGCTATGGAGTTGAAATAGCTTTAGTTGTTATTTTTTATCTACTACCCTCAGGAACCAAATTAGATGGCTAATAGACTGGTCAAAATAACAGAAAATTTGCTCGTAATTGCTTAATCAGATTTAAGTCAGCATGTTTGAACCCAAATAAGCAATTGAGAAGTTATTTAAATGTTATATTATTATCTAATTATATCAAAAAGCATAGCCTCCTTGTTTTTTAGAGAGAGGAGGTATATAATAGATTCATTGTACAAATACTTGTTTATGAAACTATCTGACTGCACAATTGTAATTTCTCTGGTACAAGACCACTGATATTTAGGGACATATTCACTGCCATTAGAAACATATTAGAGGAATTAAAGTCTGGTGGTTTTTTTTATTGTTGCTTGGCAAATGCAAGAATGCTGTTAATGTGTGAAGTGGTATAGACTTAATTCCATTTAACTTATGTTATAAAAAAATCAGTTTCTCTCTAATTGCCTTATTTTCAATTCAATATCTGCTTGCCGGGGTTAACACTTTTCTTTGTTCAAATAAGCTACAAAGAATATTTTTTCCCTAAGCTTTTTTAATCCTTTAGTCTTCAAATATAAATGCAGTCACTGATAATGGGAAATGTAGATTTCTACTATGCATAATAGCCAGACTGAAACTGTTTGCTTGGCAAAGGGACACTGAGTTAAGGGAACTGGTGTTAGTCAAATATCAACAGCTAAAAGCATTCTCATTAGGGGCTAGAAATGATTGACAGAGAGATGGAGCTACCAAGTGTTTACTGGAATGTGTGAAGGTTTATTAATATTGGCAAGGGGATGGTCCTATTTGTCTAGACAGTTAGAAAATCTAGTGTGTCTGGACTGTGATTTGTGGGAACCTTTTCCCTTTGTAAAACGTATTTTGTTCTCAGGGATAGGCATGGCCCTGAGTACAGCGCAATATTGGCCTGGAGCTTCAATTGGCTTTGATTGAAACCTGCTAGTCACAAATAATGCTGTAAAAGCATTGCCTTTTTTAATTCCCTTTGAGCTGGTGCTCTGAAATGGGGTTTCAGAGATCTGAAAAAACCATTACTTTTCTGATAGTATCATTTCAGAACCTTTAAGTTTATTTTTCTTTTTTACAAAGAATGTCTGGGATTGCAATGTATGGAAGAAAGGGATGTAAATACCTGAGGGAAGAGCGTTTCCTAAATTACTGCATAACACTTTGCGTCCTGTGTGCAATTGTTTCTTTTCTACAATGCCATAAAATGGTTAATAAATACAGAATGCAGAAAAAGGCCAGAGCCCCTGGTTCTTTGCCATTCACCCTCTTACTTGCTTTAAATTCTGCAGGCATCCTCTTGATAGTGTTTACCAGCAAATTACTGCTTTCAAAACTTCCCTACACCAAAAGACTACAAACATATACTCTCACTTGCTATGTAGGTATTTAGTGGTTTTTCTCTTTTCTAAGCTACACAAGTGTCTTCCAACTTAAATATAGTATCCATGATTGACGATTGTATTGCCAGTGCCTATTACAGCCATAATGTCATAGCAATTTTGTCACAAACCAGCATGGCTCATTTGACAGTGAACCTTTGGCTGTGGAAAACTGCAGTGTGGGTTTAAGCCTGGCTTGAGGACAGCTCAGGGGGGATGGCTGAATTATGAAGCAATGCAGCCATCATTCTGGGATGTGTGCCTCAAAACAAGTCACAGCCTCAAATAATGGGGCTGTGCCTGTTGCTGTTCCCTTTGGAATCCACGTGGAGATATGTAGCAATACTAGCATAGCTGTATTTAAATATACCTAGACCAGAAAAACAGGAGGCAATTTTCATGTGATAAATGGGACATTTTCTGAGCTGTGGAATATCTATTGCCTGCCTTACTTTTGCTGTACTCAGGTGGGACAAAGAAGGAGATTTTACCAGGTACCCTATTGCACTGATTTGAAATCAGCCAAAAAACCCCGAAACCATGAACAACCCAACATTTAGATGATTTAATGCATGCATTTCTTTAAATAGTAAAAAGAGCTCATCTTCAGGGGCTTTTTGTTTGGTTGGTTGGTTTACAATTCCCAGAAACAGCTCTGAGTTCCCCACCAGAGGAAGAACTTAGTCCTGTTGGAGCAAGTCCAGAGGAAAGCCACAAATTTGATTAGAGGAATGGAACAACTCTCCTAAGAGGAAAGGCTGAGACAGTTGGGGTTGTGCAGGTTGGAGAAGAGAAGGCTCCAGGGAAGTCATATGGTGGCCTTTCAGTACCAGAAGGAAGCTTACAATAAAGCTGGAGAGGGACTTTTGGCAAGGGTGTGTAATCGATAGCACAAGGGGTAATGGCTTTAAGCTGAAGGAGAATAGGTTTAGATTGGATATTGGGGAGAAATTCTTTACTTTGAGGATAGTGAGGAACTGGAAAAAGTGGCTCAGGGAAGCTGTGGATGCCTCATCCCCAGAAGTGTTCAAAGCCAGGTTGGATGGGTCTCTGAGTACCTGGTTTAGTGGAAATGTCCTTTTGGCAGGGGTTTGGAACTAGATAATCTTTAAGAGCCCCTCCAACCCAAACCATTCCATGATTCTATAAAACAGATGTAAAAAACAGTGATGATTTGGGCTGGTTTTGTTGGCTTCCTTTTGTTTCCAAAAGGTTTTTTAGTGCAAATAAATAGAATTTTCTCTTAAACACTAAATCAGGTTTCAGGAAAATGGGTGTTTTCTGGTAGATTCTCTGTTCCTACAAAGCTGAACCCCTTCACTCACTGGAAACATTTTTAGTTGCTATATTTCAGTCAGACCTACTCACCAGTTTTCCCAGCATGCACAAACAGGAGAGGGCCCTTGTGCCCACGAGAGGCTTCAGCTTTGGAGAGGCCTTGCATCATGATGAGTTTCCTTTGCTGTAACAAAAGCTGCAAGTGCTAAGGATCAGGGAGATTTTAAAAATGGGCCCCTCATTACTGCCTCCATTCTTTGAATGACACCTGGTAACACATTGTGCTGTTGCAAATTTGCTGTCAAAATGGATGTTGTTTTATGGCTGGGACATCTCATGGAAATAGATTGCACAGCTCGCTGAAGAAGCAGTTAGTCAACAAAATGCACTCTGGCACTTGGTGTAGTGACTGCAATTATTTGACTGGTGGCCAGCCTAGGTAGCTCTTGGGAGCCATAAATAGTATTTAGAGGTTGCTGTAAAAGCTTTTTAATTTGTTACACCAGAGTTCATTTACATTGTACATCATTTGTCATGGCAAAAGCACCCTCTCTTTGTAGAACATTATGCACAAAACAATATGTTATAAACACAACTTTTTAATGGCCTCCAGAGTAGCTGTAGATAGCTCATCCAGGGGGCTGCCTAAAGATGGATCTGTTACGTGGCTAGAAATCTGAGGTCACTTCATTTTAGCTAATGAAATGAGTCAAGATTCACTCTGCATTTCAGATGAGAACATGGCCCACTAGCAGTTTAATTTCAATAATGTGAAGTCATTCATTACAGATTAATGCAGGAGTTGTTACTAAAATTGGAGGATGCCTCCTCTGGAAGCAGAGGAGAAGGACCTTGGTTTTGAAGGGAGGAATTCTCTGGATGCACCTGAACCCACTGCTGTGCAGCCACTGTGAAACAAGACATGCAGCCCCAGCAGTGTATTGGGGAGAGCTTATAGCACATGTAGGGTACTTAGCTGCTGTCCAAGGCCACGTGAATGTACTCTGTGATTTTGTCACTTCAGTTCATGAAGCTGAAATGGGGAGAAGGGCAAAAAGAGACTACCAAAGAAGGGAGCACGTGTTTGCAGGAGAAGATGAAAAGAGCTTAGCTGGCTTAGCAGTTGAAGGCTGCAAAATGAAGGCTGAGTGAAGATAGGATTATTCTAAATAAATGCATTGGAGAGGATTAAGCATGAGGGAGGAAGAACTTTATAAACTGAAGGACAATGATGGTAGGGAAAAGAAAGGGTTAGGCACTGTACATTAGCAAACTTACTCCAGTGATTGAATGATGATTAACCTTTAAAGGAATAATTTCCACCCACTCCTCCAAGATGCCGATTATGTGAATGAGGTGGTAAATGGAAAATGTGCACTAACCTAATAAAACACAGGTAGCATAGGGATGTTCAACTTCTAAAACAATCAGGAATCAGAAACAGACCTTTTCTTTATAGTCTAAACAAAGATTTTTTGGGGGCGGGGGGGGGGGCAGGTTTGGTGCTTGGTTGGGTTTTTTTGTTTGTTTATTTGGGTTTTTTGGGGCTTTTGTTGTTGTTGTTTTTTGTTTTGGTTTTGTTTTTTTTTTTTTCCTCTGTCAAAAGAAATACCAGCTCACCAAGAAATTCTGGACTACTTAGGATCTATTTCGCCTGTCTGCATCATCTCAAGCCAACTGAGGAAGGACAGTGTTAGAGATTTCACTCTGAAAATTTGATTTCAATTGGTTTTCTCTTTTAGGATCTCACATTGCTTTGAGCTTTTCTTTTTCTCTCTTTCTCTCTTCCAGTTATTTCTAGCTTTTACTGGCTGAAAATAATCTATTTGTATGTATTGGTGCAGGGCCCGTGCTTGGTTGTGGGGTTACCGTAAATGTTAATAAGCATCCTTCTTATATTAATAAGCATCTCTCAGTCTGCTTCTATATACTTGTATTAGTCCCTGTCTCTGTTAAAAAACTCTTATTCTCAAACTAACTTGATTTTCTGAAGACTGGTAACTTTCTGAAGCACTTATGATAGAAAGAAATATTTTTCTTTTAAGTCAATCTTTCTTTCTTAGGGTAATTCTACTCTGGCCTTTGTTACTGGCAGAATTATCCTGTTTGGTCCTGCCAGATAAGATATCAGAGGGCTAAAAAAGAAAATTATATTCAGCTTGCGTGGAATCACATCTCTCCATGAGCTTCAGTGGTTTTGAGGTTACTGCCAATTAATTGCAATCAGAATCATTGCAGCAACCAGTGTAAACACTGTATGTATGTGTATGTGTCCCAGAGAAACCAAAAAGCTGTTCCTGAAGTCAACCCGCTATGTCAGGATGGGTATTCTGGTCTCAATTACTTTTTCTTTGTAGTTTAGCCTTCTTGCTACCTATATTCTTCTAAGAAATGATGAGACTACCATTCTTATTTGCCATCTGTGGCACTGGGAAGTATCTCCATGTGAAAGGAACTGGATAACATCACTGGAGAAGCTGCTTCCTTGTCACCAGTCTTACATGGCTTCATGCTTGTATGTCTTGCCACCAAAACTCTGCCTACCTCCTCACGTGATGAGATGCTCCGAAGACTTCTTCCTACCAAGGCAGTGCAACAGGGATCAGAGAATCATGGCATCTACAGCCACAGAGGCACTGCTCCAGGAAATAGAGGAGGAATATGCAGACCTGAGACAGTAAACATCCTAAAGGACCCATGTTTGTTACTGTGCAGTCTCCTACATTCCCTAAATCTTCCTTTGGGAGGGGCAACTTTTCTGCCTTTTCAGAGGTGAGCAGAAGGCAGCAAAGAAAGGCTGCTTCTATCAGCCTCAGTATCTTCCTATAGCTTGAAGTGGCCCTGCACATGACCCATCCTTTATCAAAGACTGCACCTTACATCTATTACAGCTTTGGATTTGGATATTTCTAAAAAAAACTTTTACCAGGTAGTAGAATGAGGATTTGTACCATAATGCTTTGCAAGAACTGGCTGTGCCTTCAAAGGCAGCAGCGGCTCTGATCACCCTGGTACGCAAACCAACCTCTGCTTGTAAAACTTCCCTCCCTGGAGAAAAGGCTTCTGTTGAAATGCAAGGACTCCCTCCAGGGATGTGTGGCTCTCTTCTTGCAAGGCAGGGAAATAATTAACTGCCATGATCTCTCAACCACGCTAACACTTCGAAGGAGCTTGTTAGATGCACATAACTTACCGTGCTCGTTCCATGTTAAACCCTTCATTTGCTAAATCCACCTTTTCAAGCTCGAGACAGAGCAAGAGGAGTGAGTCAGTCATGTGGAGCAGGTGTGGCTTCCTGATTTCATTAATTTAGTTAATTGCAGCACTTCTTCAACAGCATCAATCTTTTCTCTGTTTTATGAAGTAAGTCCCTGGTTTATAAATTCGATTGCTGGGGCTGCTTGATGTTCAGTTTTGAAAATTCTATGCTTTCCCTCATGAATGTTGACTCTGTCTTACTGCCCACTCAGCCAATCAAGTCCAATTTCTATTATAATAAACTTTTGGAGATGTGATGAAGTTTGAGTGCCAAGGGCTGGCAAAGAATTATGGTATTTCCCAACTTTACTCTGTGATTCTTTCCTTCTCCAAAGCCCTCATTACTGCAGCTCTAAACAGATTTTGATTGTATGAGGAGGGAAGATGCAATTAGTAAAAGTAAATAAATAATTACTGAGGGAAATGGATGTTAGACTGGTTAACAGTGGTGAAAAGGGAATGTTGTGGTCTCATTTGGAAAAAGGAGATTTGGTACATCCAAGGACTCAGCGCATTTAGATCAATTTTACAGATTATCAATAGCTACCTCTGCTTTCATACAGTACACCTTTGTACCTTGGTGTCTTTAAAAACTTCATCAGTTCTCAGAGTTCACTGGCATGCACAATTTTGATTTCTTTTTTTTTCTTTTTTTTCCCAAATACTGATGAAGTCCTGAAATACTACACTAAACCAAAGTTTTCAGATGTGTACATTCGAATTCTGAAAGGGAAATCCTATAGAATCAAGAGTTGAAATGAAGCTGTTAAAGGATTTGTGCATGCATAACTCAAATGTGTGTTTGTATATGTAAAATCAAACAACTTAAAAGGAAAGTATGGTCTTATATGAAGCTTTTAAAATTTGTTTGTGCCTTGAAACTCCAGATCTCTGCACAAACATGTTCATTCTAACAAGTTCATAATTTTTCACTGCCAGTGTTGATTTTTGACTTCTTTTTCCTTTTTTGTATGGCTTGAAAATCTCCTTTGTGTCTTTTAGCACATTTTCAGAGATATGCCTACATTATTTGTGTGTTGTAATCAGGCAAATCTGTTACATAAATATAATTCCTAAATTTATTCTGAGAGATTTTAAAATAGTACTACCACTATTACTACTACTAAAGCCAACAGATATATGGAGCATTTAAGCTTAGTGAACCATATCTTCCAGCCACATTATTATTTTACCTTTTTTAGGGTTATTATGTCATGCTTATCAGTGACACATCCATTCCAGAATTCAGCCTTTATTTTTGATCTTTTTAAAGGTGAATCTTGCAGTATCTCTGAAAACACACAAATGTAACTAGAGGGGTCTAGTAAACCAAGTAATAGACCTAGGAATAATTGATTGACACGATTAGCTCTTCCCAGAATGAATGAATTACAAGGATCTGGCTGTCAGCTGTCTTTGCTGTGTGTCTGATGTCCAAGCAGGTAGTTTTAGAGGTAAGCACGATGTTCCGAGCTCTGCAGACCTGCTTCCCGCAAGAAGCACGCCTTCTCCATTCCCACAGATCATATTCTCCATGCCCTGAAACCACCTGCAGCTGTCCCGTTGTGGCACGGTGGGTGCCCTACGAGGCCATGGGAAAGCTGCGGTGACTTTGGTGGCTCAGGGTGCGACAGGCGCGGGCCCCGCCGCAGCCGCACCGCCAGGCGCGATGAACCGCAGCGCTCCCGGGAGGAGAAACAAACCAGCACAATGGCTCAGATGCTCCCTCAGCTCCATCAGCTGATGCTCAGCACGGGGGTGGTTTCACAAATGGGGGCCAAGGCCCTTTGCAGGCGATGTGACAGGAAAGCAGGATAATGTAATGCGGCAGATGCTGCGTGGAGGGGAATTGGGGTCATTTTGCATGCCCATGTATAATGCAACCTTATGCCATAATTAAGACACTGGATAGAAGCAGTTGAGAAGGATTAGCTACTGATCCATACATTTTATGTTTCTGTTTATTTAAGATAAAGCCTCATGCTAGAGTGATTTTTTTTTTTTTTTTTTTTTTTTTAATATTAAGCCTCTTTAAAGCTTTCATTTCCTTTATTTTCTTTGTAGATATATACTTTTTTAATGTGTTTATCTCTGGTTCAGTAAAAAGATGGATTTCTAGGACATGGTCTGGCTTTAGAAGTTGGCCTATAAAGCAGGACAGAGATCTATAAAATTAAACCATAATTCCCATGATTCATGGCAGCACTATACCCGAGGGGAAGCATGTTTCCCATTTTCAGGGAAGAGTGGAGTAGTCTTGCTTCTCATGTATATGGAGATGATTCTGTGTGCTTTCTTTTTAAATAATGAAGTTCCCCATAAAAACTGAGCAGTTCTCCTGAAATATTATTTCCTCAAAAAACACAGCTTCCTATCAGTAGACATCTATGACTGGAAAATATTACCTGCTCAAATTCTGGAGAGAGAAATGGGGAGATGTGAAATTTTTCTGTAGAAGGAAGTTGTGGACTGAAGGCCAGAGCAGATATGAAGTTTTTGGACCTCTGTTCAAAGACAGCTTCGATAGAGGAAAGAGGAAACAAGCAGAACCAGTTTGCATTCAATTATTCAATTAATTTTAATCACTGGTCATTGCAAATCTTCAAGATGGGGCTCAGGAACAAAAAGGTTGGGGCAACCATTTGAAAAATGTGCTAGTGAAAATAAAATGACCAATTAGTATCAAAGGCAACTTTTTATCTGACGTGTTAAGTGGAAAAATGCAAAGTTATGAAATCCTGTGAGCAGATCTCTTAGTTTAAGGCATGATTGAACCTGAAGCAATTTTTTCTAGCTAAGAAAAAGTAATCCTTTTCTCTCTCTTTGCACTTCTTCTCCTTTCTCTCTCTTTGCTTTTCTGTGCTGTTTTCTTGCACTCAGCAAATCTCCCAGTGTATTTCCAAGTTAGATAGTTCAGCTTTATCAATTTTGTACTTGTTTGGTCCTTTGCAATTCCCATGGTACTTCAGTGGAGCTGAAGGTCTTTGCAGACCATCTCTGCAGATTTCTGAAGATAGTTTTTTTCAGCACATTTAGCCTGGAGATTATCTTCTTCCTTTTTTTGGAAAAAGATAGGAAGAGGAAAAAAAAAACAGAAACTGTGTTAATTCTTGAGAGTTACATCATATCAGTGCCAAGTTCCCAGAGGATCAGACAATTTCTACTTCTCTGTGGTAGATAGGACCAGAGGCCACTCTGCTCCATACATGAAAACAAAACCTAGTAACCTCTTGTTCATGGATGATTTGCCTGTAAGGGAGCTAAAGGTTTGTCTCTATTATTGTATTTGTTTTCTTTCAGAGGTTGCATAGTTATGGTTAGGCAAATTCACCATCTGGGAAAGAGTACTTCTTGTTACTCAGCTGACACTAGGCTTAGAAATACAAACACACCACAAAGCCCTTCCACTGGGGAAACCACTCCTGGAACCAAAGATCTGACATGCCATATAAATTTCACCAAGAACAAGAAACATTCAGTTGAGGCACATTTGTAAACACAAAATGCAAGACTTCTTAATTTAAAAAAAAAAAAATTAAACCCCATATCTTTTGATTGCTTTTGTATCTTTCATTGTCTCCAGTTCAGAAAACACATCATCATTCATATTTATGAGCAGTAATTTGTATCAATTCATAATTATCTTGTGTAAAATTCATTCTCTCAGTGCATAAGTAAAATATTCAAAAGGCAAAATGGAAGAGCTGTAGTAAAAGCATTTGTCCCTCATCCCACACTGCAGGACCGTGTCTAACCTGGAGCCTTGAGCTATAAAAACAGTGACTGATTTTCCTGCAGGTAAAAGTTCAAGGTTCATTTGTTTCCAATGCAAGAATTTTTCCAGTCCTGGATCCTTTTAAAGTTAATTTGGAATACAGATTTCTCTGTGTGTTCTTGACACTGCCTTTTCTAGGATATGTGGACTGAGAGCTTCTGGGACCTGAGGAAAGGCCAGTTTTAAGATAAGCAAGCAGCAAGAACACTTCAACTTTTGCTCTTCCCCTCTTCTCCTTGCCTATTTGTGTGCTGCCATGATATCTATTTCCAAGCACTACTGCTATTAATATGGTTCAGTCAGCAGACTGACTCATTTCCCTACCCTGGTCATTATGGGTAGTCAGTGACCTTTAGCAGATGAAATCTTGAGGCTGTGCAGAATGAACCTGTTCCCTGCAATCAAAGCAGACTCAGATTATTAATTGCATTAAGCCTCAGCCATTGCTTTTAATTGCAAATTTACTTTTCTGTTTGGTTGGTTTAGTTTGTGTTTTGTTTATTTTATGATTACACCCAATGGCACCAATGAGAGAAATGTGCCATTTTGAGCTACTAACTGTTCTTTTTTCTCTTTAACTCCTCACCAGTGAATGCAGGAGAAGGTCTACTAAAGTTGCTGGGTTTATTATTAGTTTGGTCTCAACTCTGGCCCTGAAGAGAGGGGAAATTACATCAGACTCTCTATAGCTTGGTAATTTGGGGATCTGCAGTGTGTGTTGTGCGTGACATGGAAATGGATCTGTCCAGATATGGGTGCCTGGATGATAAGGTGTGCAAGTATGTGAATTTATGAACACAATCCAGCTGGGAAAAATGGCCATCACAAGCAAAGTGTGCCAAGACATCTTCCTCTGGAGACTGCCTCTGGAGCTGTGGTGAATTCATCACATGCTTTGGATGCAGAAATACAATTCTGTCCCATCATTCTGGGCATTCTTTGTTTGAATGATGAATTATCTCCATTCTTAGATAGTTTTTTCCATACATCTTAAAACATCTCAGCATGTGAAAGCAGCACACTTTCAGACAGCTGAAGGAAGACAGCTCCAAAAGGGAAGTCCTTAAAAATCAGGGGAAAGCTCGGGCCACTTGATTGCTTCTAGTTGAATTAGTGGCTAAGTGAGAATGGAAGTGGACCTTCCCAATTTTCAGTAAAATGACAGTAAATGGAAGTCTGTTTAGCAATGTGGTTCTACAGACAGAACAGAGGAAACATTTGCAGAGGCCTCTGTGTTTTTTGAAAATCAGTGTAATGCGCTGAGGTGGCCCTAGCTGGAGTCCTTCAAGTTCTTCAATTTAAAACTACTTTATTTTAAAACTGTCCCAACTATGAACTTAAGCCTGTATTTCAGGCACTCTCCTCCTAGCTCACTGCATGCCAAGGTAACCTGCTTAGTATTTTTCTTCTGAGAGCTGGCTTTCCTCTCAGATGACCAAATAAGGTGTCTGTCTCCAGTCAGGACAGTGAGTGTTCTGAGAGTCTGACTATCTATTGCTGGGTGTATTTGTTCCTGGTTTGGAGAGCTTAATGTTTACTTATTCCTCCTTTGATAGGAGTAAGGCATAGCAACGTGATATCTGCAAATCTTTTTCAGTACCGGGCAATTGAAGGAAGAAAAAAAAAAAGGCATTGATTTTGTATTAATGCAATGACTATTTGAACAGTTATTAAATTTAGTAGTACAAAATAAGAGGCAAATGTTTAATAAGTATCTGAATAGTAATTTAGCTCCAAAAAGTTCACTGTGTGGTTCAGCCATTTAAAAGGTTAACAGGATATTTATATTACTGTCTGTTTTCCTCTACACGGCCTCTAAAGAACAGGCTCTTGATATGGAGACAAACCTATTTTCCAGATATACCTATTTTTTTCCAAGATTCCATTCAAATCAAATTTCCCATTCTATGCTCAAGGATATGCATAATAGAGTTCATGATTTACTGGATTAAAAATATCAATTGTCTCATTTCCCTAACAGGATAATGGTTACCAGTTTGTGTATGCTAGTGTTGTCCCGAGTGTGTTGACAGATAGTAAAGAAAAGCCTTTGCTGAATGCAAATGAAAGCCTGAGGACTGATGCTGTAGTTAAGTGGACTATAAATGGGTAACTATCCTCAGTAAATGAAGTGCTGTATATATACTCCCTTAGTGGGGCTTAGAGCTCCTGTAGCTGGGCAGGAAGTTTTCTGATAAAAACACAGTAAAAAAATGTTGATTAATTAAATCTATCAGCAAATCTGGGTATGTTTTGACAAATTTTGCCTGGAAATGTTTCTCTCAGCTCCAGGATGAGAAGAGTGTTTTGAAAAGGGATACAGCTCAGTAGAAGCACACGAGTGATTTTTCTCACAGCTTTGTAGGAGCATCAAGTTTTATTTTCTGCTATGCCACTGCACCACATTTCTTACACTTTTTGCTACTCCAGGCCTATTCTACTGCAAATGTTCTCACTCTCTGAATAAATATATTCAATGGAGGAGAGAAAAAAGATGCACTGTCTGGGCATGCTCTCCTATGTTTTCATATGAAAGACAAAACCAACAACAATAAAATCTCTTTGAAGGAGGAGACATTCAGACTTTGATCATCTGATGAAAATGCATTTTTCCTTGCAGGTTGAGAGGTACCTCCAGAACCATACTCAGAGTAGGAGCTTGAGTTGCTTGCTGAATCCCCTGGCTGCTTTGGTGCCCCTATCCCCAGGGACTAAAGGCAGCTTTGATTAACCTGCTCATTTAAGTTCCTACGGTCATATGGATTCCACCTTCTTTTTACACAGCACCAGCCCTGGGAGAGCACCAGGCTCAGGACTACAGACAGAATTCAGTAATAACATTCTTGTTTAAAGAGATAAGCCCATTGATGTCAGTGGGAGCAGGGCACATAGATATCACTGGATCTTCAGATTTGCTGGGTAGCACTAACATCAAACAAATTGCAATCTCCTTAGATTTTTGTTAGTCTATGAACTGTCTTTATCATGTGAACATAAATTCATTGTGGAGATATATATTCCTCATTATTTCTTTTTCTCACTTAGGCTGCCCATTTTGTCTGCCAGGTATCTGTTAGGTGCTGCTGTAGTCTGCTCTCCCTCATCTTTATCAGCATTCTGCTTGTCTGTGTTCAGTCTGGTCCTCTTCATGGCTCTTCTCCTTGGCTAATGACAGCTTGGGAATCCACAAGCCAGCAGGACTCTTCCTGCCTCACAGAGTCTCGTGCATGTCTGTCTGCTGCCAATGCACCTGCAATTACCCATTGCTGATGAACAAGCAGAGAAAAGATGTTTGGGATTATTAGCCCAGGCATTGCTTCCCCTCCTACATTAATTTAAATGTAGGTGTTGTGTTGAAGGCCCTGAAGCTGTGCTGACAATCCTTGTTTAGTGAAATAATTAATTTGAATGTTTGGTGGTGTTGTTTTTCAGGGATGGTGGTGATGTCAATATCGAATACTTAAGAAGTGAATTGGGGTACTCATTATTTCCAACAAGAAAGGCAAGTGTGGAGACTCCAACTTTCTTATATTTGCCAGCAATGAGGACCTCAATGGAGCAAAAGAAAGTTTCCCTACCAAATACATCTGTAGCTAATGGAAATTGAGGAATGGATTTTATAACATGAGAGAAGACTTGTACTTTTAAAATAATATTTTTATCTCGAGTTAATAGAGATTTTAGGAAAAAGTGTCCTGTGAAATAAAATTTTCACCCATGAAACCTGAAAAAGTATTATTTAGTTTAAAAGGGAGCATTGGATTTTTTGTGTCAACTTTATGTTGCACATGCAGAGAAATATAAATGTATGTGATTGTTTAAGCATTTTACACAGTGAGATTGTTTTATATAACAAAAAAAACATTCTGGAAATTGTAAAAAACAAAATGTTGTTACTTTTTTTAAGTGCTGCTATAAAAATAATTCTAAAGTATTTTTTCAAGTGGAAAGGTGAATTGTTTAAACACTAATGGAACTTTCTGTTGTGTACTCTAAGTTGTAGCAACTTACCTAAACAGGATGAGTAATATGTCCAAGGTAAGACTAGAAAATTTTGAGTAATGTAGAAAGTGTGTTAAGTTGAATTTTAGTTTGTAACCTCTTTAATAGGAAAGCTCTTTCAGAAAACATGTACTAGGACATTTATCTGCCTGGCAAAAAGTTGCCTAATATTCTACTCTTCTGTTTTAGACTGATTTAACCCAAAATTATGTAGGTACAAACCTCGGAGATGTGGGGCAGCCCAAACCCCAGGTTCAAACTTTGCAGACAGCTTAGAAACTATAGACGTTGGACTAAGAACCCAGAATGCTGGAAATGTTGTTATTTCAGAAAAACTCATCCCTGCTCTTTGATGTCCTCTTTACTCAGAATTCTGTCTCTTCTCTTGGTCCTTTTGGTGCTCGGAATTGAGACTCTCAGTGCCAAGTTGCCAATTGGGTTAAAGCTTCCTGCTAAGGTGGCTGTTAATTTTAACTGCTAGGTGCAACCATAAATCACTAGGACGAAATCAGACCACCTCAGCATCTATCCTTAGATCTACTACATTAGAGAATTAACAAACTCCCCTCCCTCAGGCAGATCAATCACTCTCTTAGCAGGTTCCCATGACACCATCCCACAGCAATCAGTCTCTACCTGTTATATCCTGCACAAAACATCACCAATCCTTCCCTGATCTTCGCACTACCGTCCAAATGTTCAGCACACCAAAATCTCTGGAACAATCTGTGCAGAACACGGACACCACCAACACCTGGGCTGCTTCAGAATTGCCCAGGCAATCAGCACTCGCTCGTTTCCCTGCACACGAATGGGCTTGGAAAAAGAGGGAGATTGTCTTTCCTCCTGGGCAATCAGCACTGCTACAGCCATCATGGGCAGAGTGCAAGTGACTCTGAGACTGTCCTAACCATTCCCATTCTCAGAACATTTATGAGATTGTGGCCATATCACAGCTGGCCATTTAGGGAATAGGCGATAAGCTAAACCATTTCCCTTGTAGATGACAGATGGGATTGGGAGATAGGGACTGATGAATATCACTAAGACCTCTCCATGAATATCCATACATCTTACTGATGCTAGAGCTAAAGCTGATACAGCTTGAAGCAGAGGAAAGGCTGTTTCTGACAGCATTAGGAGAGAAATATGGAAGGAGCAAGATATTTTCTCATTAAACAAACAAACAAAAAAGAATTAATACATTTTCTAAGCTTCAAAAATAGTGAGAGTTGATCAGTCTCTTGAAAAAGTTCAAAGATGACAGAAAATGCTCAGATACCCCTGGGTTGCCATCAAAATAAAGAGACACAAAAGGGAGAATTTAATGGATGGCATACCAATTGATCAACAAGAAGAGAGGCTTTCCAAAGTCCTGCATCCTCAGCCTGTATGGACTGGTGCCGACGGGAGCAAGCGAATAATTAAAAGCAATTACCTTGTGCAGCATCAAGGTGTCAATGCATGTTTACGTGGTATAAAAGTACATTTATACTTGGGCTTGGACTCTGTCACACCAGTGTTCACAGAGCTCACCCCACGGAGGTAGTGCCTTTGGACCCTCTGTTTTGACATTCTGCACCATCAAACTGATTCACAGCTAAGGTGACAAAGTAGCACAGTTGTCTTTCTATCTTGTTGGTTTTTGCTCCCCTTCATCTCCTGTCTGGCCATCTGGCATGCAACATCTCTCCAAGAACTGAGTCACACTGGACAACTGGGCTGTAGCTGCCACTTTTGCAGCCACAAGGACTTCTGCAACCTCCTTGAGGCCTTGTGATGAAATTGGCAAAGTAAGTTATTAAGTTGATCACTCCTTTATTTTCACTGAAAGTCAAAGTACAACACTTCACCCCACTGTAAGGTAGAAAACCGTCTCAGACTCAGCCAGATAAGCATTCATGTCCATATCACCTGGCATTCCCCAGGTCTGGTGGTGGGTGGTTTGCTCGGCTTTTGCAGGAAAGGATGAAAGGCATGAACTCTGCTCCTCCAGAGACAGAAAAGATGATTTTTTCATAGGCCTGGGAGCAATTTTTGTTTTACTTTCACACTGAATCCATTGAGTTCTGCAGAAGCAATTCCTCCTTTCCTCCCATCCAAAGGCTGGAGCTCAGAGCTGATGGTTGCTTTAGCTGCAACTTGCAGCCTTGCCGTCAGCAAATATAGTTCAAAATGTATTTGCTTCTCTGTAGTCTGCTGGAATGGCAGTACTCCAACCCAGAAAGCTGCCTGCAGCTTTAGAGAAAGTATAATGATGAATGAAGTGAGTTTTAAATGGGAGAAAGGTGGTGTTGCTGGAGTATCTCCACTATGGGACTGGCATCTCCATGACTTGGTGATTAAGAGCATCTGGACGTGCTATGCTGAGGTTATATAAAACTAGATCTGAAATTGAAGAAATTCTGTTCATGTATATATTTTCTCCTAGCAGTTGAATATTGTTACCAGGACAAATAGTATGAAGTTTGGGGGGAAGGTTGAGATGGAAGGAAGAGGGTACATCTCTTACTTTCATAGTCCAGATGTCTTGTCAATTAATATTGCTGCAATTAAATTCACAGAAAATGGACCTTGGGTCTCAGAAAATGCAAGAGTTCTTGAAGTTTTGGCACTTCAGTTTTATCTGAGAAAATGGAGGCTCAAACCATGTGAATCATCTCTGAGTTTTTAAAAAGTAGCTTTATTTTAAAAAATGAAAGGTAAATTACTTCAAATGGCAAACTGCATTAGGAGAGCTAAATAAGGAAAAAATATTGTTAGAGTGACAGTAATATTAGCTGCCACAAACAAAAATCAGTCAATAAAAGCACTTTGGAAAGTTAAAAAGCCAAATGAATGAAAAAGCCTCTTCCCAAATTCAATATTTTGTTGTATAAAATATTAGCACTCGGACTAAAATCACCACCTGAGTATAGTATTTTTTTCTGTTTTATCAGCAATCTCTCTCTCTTCCCCCTAGTAAATTCATTTATTTGTTCAAAACTGCAGTGTGTTGCCAGCACTTTCCAACATATGTATGTAAGATAATGCACTTTTCATCCACCCTAAGCCTCTCATTCCACAGATTATTGATTTAGCCATGCTGCTGTAAAGACACACAGTCGTATTCTCTTTCTGTGACTAAAGTGACCAAAACTTCTCTTGCTTGATGAAATTTCCCTTATTATAAGAGGGCATTGGGGACTGTGTTGAGAGCAACTTGCCCATCATCCTGCTGACTCACAATTAAGACTGTGGTCTCACACAGGCTCAGCCTGAGCTGTGGAGTCTTTCTGAAGTAGGAAATGCCAGTCTTTATCTGTAGACCCAAGAAGTTCATCGCTAAGGACAAGGAGAGAAGTAGAACCAGGGAAGGGCTCTTCACAGCACATCTATCCCAACTTGCCTTTCTCTAAGCAGCTCAAGTAGTGAAAAAAAAGTGTATTGGCTGATAGTCAGCAACATGGGTGATGAAACCCACCCCAGGGACTGGAATGCTTACATTCGAGTTTGGGTCCTGTGATTCTCTTAAGAACAGAGAAATCCCCCTTTCCCTGCAAACCACCAGCACTGTGTGGAGTTAATGCTGTCTACATGAAGATGCAGATTTTGTCTTAGAACAATGTGGAGTGATGTGTGGGAGCCTGTATGCTGCTGGTGATGCCACCAGGGCTGGAAGTCAGCCAACTCTCATTGGCTTTCTTGAAGGCTCATATGTTTCATTACCCTTAACTCCTGGTCTGCAGGAGATTCTGAGGTCTGTATTTTCATGCACTTTTGGATGTACTTGGATCAACAAGGCTTACCCTACACTTTCTGTCTGCAAGAAGTACTTGAATTTTGAGCTAAGTTTGACCTAAACAATTGGGAAATTTTGACCCTGCCTTCTAAGTAAGAAGCCAGGTCAGTTATCCAGGCTTTCTCCAGCTCCATGGAGGGTTTCTGTGACTCTGTCTCTGCAGGTAAATTCAAAAAGGATGCCCAAATCTCAGTAACAGGTATTCTGGCTGCGTCTGCAGCACATCTTCCCTTTTGTGAGCCCAAAACCCTGCCTGTGTCACCCAGCTGATCTCAGGTGTTATATACAGATTTCTGTGCTAAGCCTGTGATTTACAAACTGCGTGATAGTCACCTAAAATTATCACAAATGAGTAGCAAAAAGTAAGAGCAGAACGGTCCCTAGCTGGCAGCCATGGCTGGAGGTTTTCTCTTCCAGAGACAAACATGTAACCTAGGTGTTTAAGAAATACCTGCAAATGCCATGGGATCAGGAGGGAAAGCTGGGAAGAGGCCATGGCACTTTGCTTTTCAGTTTGGGCATACGAAATGCCCAGGTCCGTCACAGCTAAGGAGACATCACAGAATCACACAGAAACACAGAATATGCTGAGCTGGAAGAGACCCACAAGGATCACCAGGTCCATGTTGATGTCCCTGTGTTTATGGCTAAGTCTCCATTCCTGTATCCAGTGCCCCATCAGCCCATTTCTGCAGCAACCCAGCAAAGAAGAATTCTTTTCAGTTTACTTCCAGCTACCAGACAGTACCAAATTTGATGGGTTTATTTTGTTTATTTTCCATGACAAGGACATCTGTTTACTAGAACTCATCCCCAGTGTTAGTGAACATCAAAAGGGACGTCTGTGAGACTGCAGCTGGATTTAGATGGTACAAAGCCCTTCAAGTGACTGTTTAAATCTCTTTTTCTTTTCTGCATCCCCAATATCCAAACAGAAATGGGCTAATTTTAAATGCATCTCCAGATTTTTCCAATTTATTTTATGTGTCTGTCCTAACTTGTGCTTCAGGATCACCTTTGGGGTAAAGTGTAGCATTGATTAAAAAAAAATAGAATAAGAAAATAATAACTATCTTAAAACACATACATGTATTTTTTTCTTCAATAAAAGTAGGTAACTGAGGAGGTGGGGAAAAGTGAGCAAACTGAGGAGGATTCTTCTTTGTTATTCTTCTCCTGATATCAACCAGCATATACTTAATCTCAGGAAGATCTGATTTAGAAGTGCTGTGCATTCATGTTGTATGCCTATATGACTGTTTATTTAGTTGTGAATTGATTGATTAGGAAATAAGTGCTTTTCAAGTTGACAGTATAAATAATGAAACTTTATTAGTGATATATGTGACACATTTAACAATGCTAATTTTCTGTACTGCTCTGTGTAATTCACTTGCCTTTTTCAGTAGGCTGTAAACAATAGAAGGTTTGAGGGAAATCACTGATTTGTTGGCTTTCTAAAAGGCAGCGGAAATGAATCCAGAATTTAGGAATATTTCTAGAGTGCCATCTAGTGGGAAAAGAAATGAAGCCACAAGAAAATGGAACTCAAAACGCACCTTTGGAAAGCATGTCTTAATACACAGAACTATCTCTTCATTTCCCTGTACAGCTAAACACAGACAGCCACTAATGGATTTTAGGCAATTTATTTATAACTGGAAAACTTTATTTGTTCAATTTTTATTAAGTATATATATATGTGTGTGTATGTATGGTAGAAATAACTACAATTAATGCCTTCTCTGCTTTTAGTTTTTGAAAAATAACAAATGTCTGACATAAGCCCAGACTTAAGATTTGGTTTAATCACCTCATGTTCTCAAACTTCAAAGGATTTGTCGTTAAATCTTGATTTCATTTTCACTCTTTTTATTAAGTTACAGACCTTTGCATTTGAAATGGTGATATATAGAAATTGAAGATCACTGTTACGAAACAAGCTTTAAAACAAGAGATTCTTAAAATTGTGTTGTTGCCTCATTGCTTTCAGGTGTGGTTTTATCAGAGGTGGTGCTTGGTCCTCCTTAGCAAAAGCACAACTCCTGTGGTTATAGCAGACTCATTGCTACCTTTAAAGCAGGTTTCTATAACCATGTCATGTCTGATTACAGAGGTAATTTTCAAGGCGTCTAAAAAAACCAATTTCTCTGTCTTTGCAGATGCCAATTTTGCAAGTGTGGCCCCAGCTTTAAAGAGGAAAATACCAAGAACTCACCAAATTTTTCTTGATTGCAGATGACTTGGTGGCAAACAGGGTTTGTTGGAGCAATCTGGCAGAGCCAGAGGACCAGGAGAGAGGGCAGGTGAGTACTTTTTGCATTTTTCTACCTGTCCACTGGGGATAGAATGAGCACAGCATTTTGTAATCCAGGTGCCTTTCTGAGGAGGGATCACATCTGGGCAGGTGTGTACATCTCTTCTGTTACAGCTGCCTCCTGAAAGGGGAGTTTGGCGATTTTAAAATAACAGTTTATGCTCCTACAGTTTTCTTTATGTACAATACCTACCAAAGAATGCTGGTGCTGTCTTGGGAGTGTCCCCTAGGTTCATAAGTTTGGTAAAGACTTACAGCAATATCAGCTCTGAGAAGTGCACCAACCAGGCATCTCTGTGGTAGATGTATTTGTCTTTTCAGTCGTCTCTTCGCTTTCTTTGTATCTGCTTCTTAACTGATGTTCCTTAAATTTATCTTGAAAGTGTAGCCTATTGCAGGGAACTATTTATGCCGGAGAGGAGCCATGGTTATTTTCACAATGACTGGCTTTGAGATTTAGAAATGTTCTCAGTAGGCATATCATCTGTCTGGGCTGTGAGTCTTTGAAAGGGAGAGATTTTTATCCATGGTAAAAGTAATATTTGCCTTATGGGGGCTAAATGTAGTGTATTGTTATGTTCATTTGGTACACAACACTGGTAAGTTTATTGATCTCAAGATGAGATAAAAGAGGGGAATGACAAGAAAACTGATGGGAGAAGAAATGTGGAACTGAGGCAGGAAGATTTTTTTATTCCTTCTGAATATTGCATAAGCTGTGAAGAAGAAGTTTCTTGCAACACTATCAGTGAGCAATTAGCACGGAAAAAGAATAGGGAGGATGTGGTGAGCAAAGTACTGCTTCCTGCTGAGTTTAACCCAAGCTCTGCTTTTGCCTTTCTTCAGTTAAAAAAAAACAAAACAAAACAAAACAAAAAAAAAAAAAAAACCAAAAGTATGTAGAGATTACCCTTGCAGCCTGTGTGTTTGAAAAGCCATAAGGAGAAGAATTTGTCAAAGAAAAACTATAATGGCAGCATGGAGAGTGCTTTTTCCAAATATGCTGCTAAGGTCCTGACAAGCAGTAGTGAGAAAGAAACAGGGGTGGGAAGGCAAGGAGCAGAGAGAGTGCTTTGGTGCTAGGGAAGGTGTGTTTTCTAATGAGGTCAAAAAGTAGATTGAGTGTCTGCTGTAGAGCATTTTAGCAGCTTTACAGGTTGGTATTTCCCTGTATCTAAAGATTCTCAAATTCTTTTGAGAAGAACACATTATTTCTCTGTTTGGAGGTGTCATGTAGGAGACCTCTGGTGGTATTGTTTTCTGCTCTAGTAAAATTAGTATTTTTATGGTGCTGTGTAGAGTGGGTTTGAGATGTGTGCATGACTGAAATCTGGAACAAAAGGAAGGGATTGGAATGGCAGCCATGAAGGGTGCAGACCTGCATCCATGAGATACACCTAAGGGGTTCAAACAAGCAATAAGGATCACATCTGCTGGGAGTCCCAGGTTGGATCCTACTCCTGTGACAGATGTGCCTGCGTGCAAGCAACTGCAGATGGGCACCATAAATAACTCCTGTGTCACAGGAACAGCTCCTGGAGGCAGCCATAGCAGGAAAGCTGCGCTTTTCCTGCATTTCTATTTCACTTCTGAAATATATTTCACTTCCCCACTGAGGTTGATTCATTCTGCTGCAGTTTCAAACAGATGCATTAGGTCCTTTTAGGATGAGTTTTGAAAGCTTGTTAGAGCTATGCATCCAGTTTTTGCCCTTATTGCCAAATCACTCCTGCTTGGATCATGCCGTGTTCCTGAAGGAGTGGTGAAGGCTGATAGTCAGCGGTCTTGTAGAATTAGGAACTCAAACTTTATGCCCCTGAAGAGCAAAAGAGAAATTTGTAGTTTTAGCTTAGTGATAAACTCGAACTCTTGCATCTCCTCTAGTTTTTGACTCAAAGTATTTGATGTTTTTTCCTATAGAAATAAAATATCCTAATTCATGTTTGGAGATGTCTCCAGTTGATTAGTTGTGGGTATTTTTACTCCCTCTGTGCCTAGTTTTATTTCACTCATGGGAACTTTATACAAGCAGAAGAGCATGCATGCTCTTGAATTATTTTTGTTTAGCTAATATGTCTAAAATATTTGTGTAACTGTTTAAAATATGTGACCTGCACCAAATATGTGTGAATACAGCACGAAAAAAGATATTTTTGTGCCACTTTTGTGGCGCAATCTTAAACCAACTGAGGAGAACAGAAGGCACTTTCTACTGCAGCAGGTGTCCTTTCTGCCCACCTTCACCTTGTTGGTCACTGTCAGTGCAGAGGGTGTTGAGACTGGGAGTTTGCCTGCATCTCTCAACAGGTTGCTTCTGGTGTTTTCTAACATTCTCACCAGCCTTTAACAGTTTTTTTCATTTTCATACTGAGATGGTCAACATTACATTTAAGAGTCTATTCCTGACGGCAGCTCTTCGTAGCTGTCATTAAAGAGCGATGAGTTCAGGCCAAAATACCATGAAGTTAATGAAAGTCTTTGCATTGATTTTCATACTCTCCAGTGTTTGTGCTTCGTATTCATTTTAATGGATGTTGGATCAATCCCCTCAGAATGCTCTGTAAGATTAGCCAGAAGTGGAAGTAAGGTACCATGGAAACAAAAGGCTCCAGTGTAATCCATAGATGAGAATCTCGTTGTCACAGATGAATTTACTTAGTCGGCTTTCATATAAACACAAATATAAGAAAAAGCGTGTCAGCCTAGGTGTTAGTGTAAGGATTGTATCTTTTTAATTAGTCTGGTAAATATTTCATTAGCAAGTATAAAAAAATATTGATTTCAGTGTCTCCATTAATCCATATTACTTTGGTTCTGTACTTTTTTCACTTTTAATAATTTAGCAAAATATTTTTTACTGGACACTTTCCCCTCCAACTACCCCAGGATGGGAAATAAAATTACTGTGGAAATATAATTATTTTTTTCCCTTGTGCCATCTCTCCTAATTCAATTAACTACACATCGTGTCATAGCCTCTGGTTTTATTTTATATTTTATATATTAATATAAACTAAAAAGTTAATATTTTCTTGAAGAAAACATTCCTCTCACACTCCTAAGACTCTAAAATGACTATTCATTAACACAGAGAAATATTTCTGAATGGATGGTATACAAAAGAATCACAATCCATTTCCATGGGCAAGAGCAAATCATTCTTATTTCAGAGAGAGCCTGGCCTGTTTTGGAGAAGCTAGAAGCTTGACAAAAAGCCAAAGCAATAGCTAGATACAAAGCAGGAAACAGAAGAAGTAAAATATCAAAAGTCTTGCTGCTTTGCCTGTTTACATTGCACACATTCTGAGGCATTAAGGTTAACAGTCAAGACACCTAATATCCTCACACAAATCCTTCCAGTAATGGATGACTATTGTTTTCTTTAGAGCAGTTGGATTCAAAGCAGTGCTTTGACTTAATATGCTGACCACTTAGCACTATTTGTAATCATAAAGTATGTATTTAACCTCCTTATATTTTCAGTAGTACATTAGCATAGAATCTGCTCATGGCTTCCTATTTCTTGTCTTCTAGAAAGTCAAAGTACAAGGTGCCTCTACCAGATGCTCAGCAGCAGTGTTGTTGCATATTAACATATAATGGTTAAATACATGCTAAATACTGAGTAAATGCCTGGAAAATACAAACTCACCTTGATCCTCTAAAATCTGGTGTAAATGGCAAGTGGTATTTCCTTTGCATTTAATTTCCATGGAAGTATTGAGCTTGTTCTTTAACTTCTCTAAGTGCTGAAGAAATCTGCTGGCATCTTAGCTATTTACAGTGGCAGCATAATAAATATGGAAACAAAGACATTAAGTGCACCAAAGTCTAACTGGCAGGCTTTTGGCATAGTGTTTATGGTATGCTCTCGGTCGTCAAACCAGTGCAAGCAGTGGTTAATGCCCAACGTAACAGCTAATTTCTGTCACATGGATATTTGTCTGGGAAATTAGCCTGAGTCTGAGCCAGGTGGAATTGCACAGTTTCACTAACTTTGCAGCTCTATTAGGCTGAAGTCAGGAGAGCAGACATGGCCTTGACAAGCATATGATTCTGTGCTGCATTGCCTGTCCTGGAAAGCTGTTCAGCTTTTCTATATTTAACAGATGAAAATGTCTCCAGAGTTCATCAAACATACTCAAGATATCACAAGCTGCAGCTGGCAGCTGGGAGCTCTGCAGTTCAAGGTTAATGGGACACTAATTAGTAAGTATATAGGGATATCAGCATGTACCACCCACTTTTTGAGCAAGTAGGAAAATGAATCAATAGTCAAGAGAAGGAGGGCCCTGCTCCAGCTCTCTGCAGCTCTCATTCCATCTTCCCACAAGCTTCCAGGGCAAGTGCTACAGCGAGCTCTTGCAGACACAGCTAGGAGCACTGGGGAGCCTTGCAAGGTTGGCTGGCATGGGGAGAAAGCCAGGTTACCCCTGGAGAAGGTCAGAGTCAGCCTCTGCATTACTTTGTCCTTTCAAACCACTTCAGACACTGTGAAAGCCTGGTAATGTGGCAAAACCACTGTACAGCCCCAGATAATGGGAACTACCCAGCTGACAAGCAACCTCTCTTGTGGTGTCAGCAGAAATTGAGGGTGGGAGAGAAGTTAGGGTTGAAAATTGCTGGAACACTGAGTTGAGTAATAACCAAGGAATGATCCTTCTTAAAGTGGGAAAGAGCAAGATTAATGTGCATTTTACCAAGAGATAACACTTTCACAATTACTGTTAAGTATCTAGAAGTCCCTAATTCAAAATATGGATAATTTATTGTAAATCTTGCCACTGACTGCCACATTTTCAGTATCTCTTGGCTGTCAATTTAATGGCTGCAGGAAAAAATTTTGTTCAATGTATGTAGCATCACACCCTTCTCAAATCTTTTCTTCTTTATAACAGCCATTCTTTCAGGACTCAAAAGCACATTTCATTGGCTAGGAATCCCATCTGTATAATTTTGAATTATCCAAGATAAGCCTGGGGGATAAAATTAAAAGCCAGGTTTGATGAGGTTGGTTCTTAACTTCCTTGTCATTTGGCTATCTGGGACATTGATTCTTTTAGTGGCTTTATGTCTGACAGCCCATATTCCTAGTAAATTCAAAATTAGTGACTTTGTGTTAACAGAGATCTCAAACTAATTTTTTTTTAGAGACTTTTGAAAATGTAGGTTATACAAACTCATCTGTGGTTCAATAGCTTTGCTGTCTCCTCCTATAACTCACCTTTTCATTTTTACCCAGATCAATCTCTACTGCATTCCTCCCATTACAATATATTCTCCTTAGTTTGCAGTCAGGCACTGGCAGTGAATGGGAGGGAAGGTGAAAGCTTCATGCATCACAGAAGTAGCATAAGAAGGAATAAGTTGCTCAGATGTCAAAGCAGTATTAAGTCTAACCAAAAGGACAATACGATTACCTAGGAACATTCAGGGAAATGCACTGAAAATGACAGGCTGAAGTTCTGTGGGTATGAAGAAAAGTGAAGCTGCCTTGCAGTGGGGAAAAAGGCAGTAATGAGTGAAGAGTGCAGCTATAATATTGCTTTAGGAATTATTTCATGTTGTACTGTTAATTAAGGAGACAGCTGTCTACACTTTTGGGCTTCTTTCTTAAAGTTAGGAGTAGAATTTCTACTTCTCACAGGATTGTTCTCAGAGACGAGACCAAAAAGTCTTACTGGTATCTGCTGAGATTCCTACATGTGAGCTTGAATCTTTGGACCTTGGAGAAGGAGTGCCCTGAAGAAAATTATACTGAGTCCTACTCACAAAAATGTATCTCTGGAAAGGTCCACACTGACATTGTCATGGTGCTACAGAACATACACACACCTGAGTTGTGGAGCAGCTGACACCAGACAGAGACACGCCACTCTCTGTGGGGTCAATGTGGCTTTGAGTTTGCAGTGAAGATGACATTTAGTCTAGTTGCTGCAGTTCCAGTTTTGTCCTACTGAGGTTTAATTAGCTCACAGAAATGCAAGCAGTGAAACTGCAAGCCTGAGATGGTTGCTTGATAAACCTTTGGGATGCTGGCATTAGATAACTGGAATGACCCAGTGACATTACAGCAATTTTCTTTGTTAGAAAAACACAGCCATGGTATTCTCAACTTATAACACTGGGTTGCTCTTCAGAATGTGTCTCTAGTTAATAGTAAAGTGCAAAAGTGATGTTAACCAAGATAATAAGATAGCAAATACTGATGGAAATTTGATTGCAAATGAGCGATTTGCGTAGCAAATAAGAATTAGATACCCTAATGTGTTAACCAAATAAGAATCAGGAAACACTTGGGAAATTAATGTGTAAAGTAGACAAAATAAAGCATTCAAGGCATGCCGGTCCCTGGATACTCCATTTTCTTTCCCAGTTGTCAATCTATAGGATGAAGGTTACAAGTAAGGAAAGAGACAGCCCACTTCTTTTGCATCAACTTTGTTCACAGGAAACTGCTTTTGGTTTTAGGGCCTGAATTTCTAGAGCAAGTCTGTAGTTCTTCTAACCAGCCAGACAGATTCATTCAGCTATTAGCAAACATCAACCCCACAGCTGAAGCTGCTTCTGTAATGCTTCCAGCTGTGTTGCCCAATCTAGTTTAGAATACACTCTCTCATCTGAGCACCTGAGACACTCTCCACAAACAGTGTTCTTGGCTAAAGATTTCATTACCTGAATACTTTCTTTGATATCTGTCTTTTTTACTAGCTTTGTCCTGTTTGTGCTATGGCTATTTTGAACCTTCTGAAGTTTCTTTTCTCATATTGCTATTTGTGTCTTCAAAAGCAGAGTCAGGTCATCTTGGTAGCTAACCAAAACCAATGTCCTATTGCTGTAAGCACTGAATAAATGCTCAGAATGAGACTCTGACCCCCCTAAACAGACTGCAATTTGAAGGCACCAGGCAGAAAGAAAATTTTACCTTTGTTGAGCTGAATACAGGCTAAGTTGCATGGATACAGAGACTAACTGCCCTACTGCAGATAGGAACCCTCTCTCGAGATGGACACTGCATGTAAACGTCCCAGCCCAATCCTTTCAACTCTCATTGTGCACCTCATGTTACCCTTTGTCAGGGGTCTTTGTTCCTTGACAAAAGCTGGGAGGATTTTACTTGACAGAGAAAGCAAGTCATAACGTTTGTAGTTTCCCATTCTTTATTCTATTCCCTTTTACTTAATAGTATATAAAAATTGTTTTAGAGCCTCTTAATGAATCCTATACTTTATATAGTGCAGTAATTACTTTGATGCAAGTGTCTAAAACCACAGCCAATCTGTCTTTTACATGGTTTAAATGCAAGTGAAGCACTTATTTCTCCAGTAAATCTTCTGCTCCTCTAACAGAAACTGATTTTAAAATAGGGAAGGAAAGGAAAGGAAAAAAATAAGGTCATTGATATTCTTACAAGCTGTCTGCAAAGCTTTAGTATAAAAATAATTGCATTTTCAGCTAATCAAAGATGTGTTTAGGAGTACTTGTGCTGCAGGAATTTTACATGCAGAACTTAGATGGAGCTTTCAATAGCTGCATGTCTGAGTCTCCCAAACAGGTCAGGATATGCTATTCTGTACAACAGATCCTTATTTTCTGAGCATGCTTACACTGAGAGTTGCTTTCTCAGGTAACCCAGTGTCTTCCACACCTCTCAGCACTGGTGCTCAGAGTGCCAGGGGAAGTCAGTGATAAAGAAATGTAATTTAAATAACTGGATAAAATTAATTGAATCCCATGTGATATCTGGCAGATGTTGATCAGCAGGTACACAACCCAAGTTTCATACTGAATAACTCTTTCATTGGTTTGTTGTTTTTTTCTTAATGTTCTTATGTTTAGCTCCCTCAGCACTTGCACACCAATATCAGGACAGTCCAACAAGAGAAACTCTATGTTGTTTCCTGGGCCCACCTAGTCTTCAGCAAAATGCTGTCACATGATTTTGCATGGCAGTAGCTCTGCAGTTACTTGTTCATTAATATTAATCAGAGATGAAAAAGTAATATATGCTGATCAGAAGTTCATTTCCCTGTTGTTTGCTCTCTGACAGTCTAACAGCAATGATAATCTGAGCTTAACAGGATATTACAATGGAAATCCTCCGAACGAAACACAGAGATTAGTGACTTCTCAAGAGTACAGCCTTTTCCTGTGATTGTTAAAGTGACACTTCCTATAGAAAGGGGAGTATATATTAAGTTCAGTGCTGCCACTTGTTTCCCTCAAGAGTAGGCTTTTCTGGCAGTCCACTCAGTCTGAAATGTTAATGTAAATCTGTTTGGGAGATAAGATTTAATTTTATCTTTGTCGTCATCAACATCATCTTTAAATTAGCTTCTTTAAACAGGCTCCCAAGATTTGAGTTTTGCTTAAGGGCCGTGGCAGTGGTGTCCTTTGCCATGCTATCTGAGATTTTTTTGCTATGCTGAGCAACTTCCAGTGTTTCAAAGAGCCAGGAATGTCTAATAGCTGAATTGGAAAATCCCTTTCATGTGGTGTTAGAGTATGAAGCAGATTATTTTTCAGAGACAAGGTAGTTTAGCAGAATTACTGCTCTCTGGGCTGTTACCTCCTTCTAGTACAAGAGGATAACAGTCATATTTTGTCCTCTTTCATATGAGCCAAAGTCTGAGAGCACTGAAAAATGGTGAGCATTCCCTAGTGCTCTGCTCACAGTATTGTGAGAACTCTCCTTCTGGTTTTACAGAAACTATTGAGCCCATGGAGTACCTCCAAATGAGATTTGTGCCTTATGGAGCCACACTTTTTCACAACCAAACAAGCCTGAAAAGATGATCCTTCCTTCTCCTCTTCATGAATAAGGCAAAAGTTATCTCTGGAAGCAGAGAACTGAAAACTAAAGACATCAAGAAGTGTTAAAACAGGACAGTCCCTGTGCAGTGTCTCCACTGTGCTGCTGGAATTGTGTGAGCAGGAAGGGACACAGAGGGCTCTGCTCTGGTCCATGTGCAGCCCCCTCAGCACATGCCCTTGCTGCACTGCTCCCCTGTCTTGCTCCAGTTCTTTGATGTTTAGTGGATTTGTTGGTCCACTGGAATGTGAAGCCATGGAGCCCAGGAAAGGAAATAGAAACAAGAAAATAAATCAGGTAGTCATAGGGGAAATCAGCTGGAAACCTCTTCTTTAATATATAAGACCCTCCAGGTCCTGTTCTGGGGGGGTTTTGTTCTTTTTTGTTTGGTTGGTTGGGTTTTTGTTTTTGTTTTTTATCATACAGTTCCTTTTGTTGCAGAGGGGCATCAGAGCTCAAAGACCTGCTTCATGTCACTAAGCTGAAGAAAGTACCTCCACAAGGGTAGATCTGTCTCCTCACTGGTTTTCAAGACAGTTTTCAAAGTTCAGTTCTCAGACTGGTTTTCAAAGTGGGTGGCAAGAAATCAGAAGATTGCCTGTCCCAGCTTTAATCTTCCAGCTCATATCCCATGGAATGAAGTATTTTATAATGAATGGTCGTGACTCACCTTATTCACATTTTACTTGTACTTCCTTATAAAAATACAGGGCACATTTATTGCTAATTAATTAACAATGACTTTATTATATAGATTTATTTTAAAAGTACTGGTAGCCCAAACATGTATCTTGCAGATAATTATGTAATAACTATTTTATTTAGTAAAACTTAACTAGAAATTAATTTCAAGTACTTTTACTGAGGGTGTTGAGGGGCAGAAATGGAAAGACACAGTGTTCTGTTTGAGTGTTCTGGTCTCAAGATTGCTTTTTCCTTGGTGGAGAATAGTAAAAAAGTTTAAACATATTAAAAAGCTATGTTCTCTTTTAATGTATGAGCTGACCCACAGAGGCTTTATAAGGTTATAGCAGGAATGATGAATGATCTTTCTTTTTATTTCTATATAAACATTTTTTCTAAAAAAATAGATCATTTGCCTTTGTTACAAGTTGTCCAATATTTAGGGCTTGCAAGGCTTTTTTTCTTAAGTGGAAGCACTGATAGTTTGAGTCAAACAGCCCTTAGATATTTCTTTTTTTAATTGACCTGAGTGCAGTATATGTGGAAAGAAACCGTGGTAGGCAATTTCTTTGAGCAGAGATCCCCACCTGTGTGACTCATGAGCTCTGTGCCAGATGAAGCATCCTTCCTTCTTCCTGTAATGTTCTTCCTCACAGCTACCTTCAAGAATTTACCTGAACTGCACATTTTTGTCCCTCTCCATGGACAGCCATTCATGCTTTGAGCAAAGATGTCCTCTTTGTCTGCAGATTTTTCTACTGAACACAGACTTTGAGCCTGAAAAGCAGAGCTTACTCAATTGTTTAATGAGATAATAGGAGTTTTGGTTCTTCAAATGCTATTTATTTGCATACATGTAAGGGGCTCTTATTACTGGTTAAAAACCAGTTTTTACATTCAGCAACTTCCACCACAACAAGCTTTTTTAATGTGTTGGCTATGCTACCTGTGTAAGGCAGGGCTATAGATCTGAAAGTGTTATTCTGATAAAATTGGATGTGAAAAGTTGGCTTGAAGGGTGTTACCAGGGTATGATAAATGTTTATGGGACAGTTTGGGAATTTTTAAATATTTGTGCTGACAAATACAACTGAATGAATAAATGAAACAACAGTCCTTTTTGTAATGTTTGTCTAGGATTTGAACCTCTTTGACCAAAGACTAATGGTAAACATTAAGGGATACTGCTGTGTGGGATGTAGGGCTGGTTTCCTATGGCTAAAGAATGTCTGTACTGATTTCTCCTTAAAAGTCTATTTGTTGGTGGTGCTGCTGTTTTTTTGTTCTTGTATATTACAGTTACTGCATCTCTAAATTTGCTGATTTGATATATAGCTTTGGAGCAAAGCTGCAAATTTACAGTTCTCACAGAAAGCAATACATTTCCTGGTGGGGAGAAAAATAGCACAGCACAGCTCTTATGACAAACCCAAAAATTTCGAAACCAAGAGAGCTTTCTTTGACCTGCATGTTCTTAGTGTTCTTAAGAGAACTTGGAAGCAAGATAAGAGGCCTTTTCTGAAAACTAAGTCCCTGATTTAGCTGAAATACCTTGAGTTCTGACATCCTGAAGTAGAGGTTCACTGCAATACTTTCTCAAGCCTCAGTCAAAGGAACATCACAGCAAACCACTTATTCTTCTCTGTTATCCAGTAAAAATGAATGTGTCTTTTTATGAGTGGAAGAGATATTTTTAGATTTAAATTACCTGTCCCTCATACCCCCTTCCTTGTATATGAATCAATAAGTAATTTGAAAACTAAAACACCAGATCTGGTAGAACAGTCTGTATACAAGAGCTGTGACAAAAGACAGAATATGGCTTGAAAACAGTTTAGAAAATCGTGACAGCAGTTGCACCTAATTGATTTGGTTGGATCTCTGTTTGATATAGGTTAGCACTAGGATGATCCCAGGAAATATTTCACCTTTCATAGCATGTATTTAACCTTATACACAACAAGTAGGTTGCAAAAAGACAGGTTGATGAGCAGAGACTGGACAGCAGGACAATGAGGAGCTCCCTTCCACAGGCACAGTTCCATCCATTACCTGCTCCCCAATGCACATTGTATTTGTTCCTGGCAACCTGCAGGTCACAAGCCTCCTAAAAGGGCCAGGGATATGGATTATTTCTGGGACTGCAGCTGTAACACTTTGGTATTGCAAATCACACACCTTTCAGATGATGGAGGAGCCTCTATCATAAAGTGGCTTAAAGATCATGAGTTTAAATTTTAACATTGGATTCAAATTCTCTTTTAATTTGTCTCTGCCTGGTACAAAGTGGATCAGCTGACACTTTCTTTTTAAGTTTTCCTACAGGTCAAGAAACCTCAGAACAATTCAGTGGATTTTTTTTTTTTAAAAGAGGACAAGGTTAATATATTTAAACACATAACTCAAAGAACTATTGCTTTCGGGGGAAAAAAAGCCACAAGAAGAAACAAACTCTGTTTCACACAGGTAATAAAAGGAGCTGATTACATTGTGGCCACTTCAGGCCAATTTGGCCTAGTCATATAATGCAAAAACTTTTGCAAATAACAAAGTAGGAAAGTACATTGCACAAATTTCACTAACACAGAGGAGGAAAAAAGACAAACTGAACAGAAGAGATTGCAGTGGTATGTGTGTGTTTAACCTGACAATTTTTCAGGGTATCACTGAAGTCTCCTGTACTAAAATTGATTTGAATTAGCATAATCCCATTTTATCCATGAGCTTACTATTCTTATTACAGTCTCTCATCCTGTCATTCATTACTTCTGCTTAGGAAGAACTGAGTTTGGGACTCCTGATTCTGGTTGGTATTGGATTATGCCTCTTTTACTTATTTCGGTCTGTCCATGTTTTATGAAACAGAGCCTGAGGATGTGTGATGACAGAAAAGGGCTGTGACCCCTGCATGGCCCCAAAGCTCTGCCAGAGAGGGGTGGTGGTCAGCCTTGCTTCAAAGGCAGGGTGTAGGTGTTCATGTTTGTGGATTGCCTTGAGAGGTTTTAGGTGAAAAGCTGAAGAGAGGAAACCACATCCCATTTGTACCCTTTTTACTGGTCCTACAAGATCCTATTATGGGAATATACAATCTTGAGTGGAATCTATTGCCAATTTATCTGTAAATGAAGTACTTCCACAGGGATACCTGACATGCAGAGCACACCTGTGCCCTGTGGCAGCAGTGAGCACTTTTTTTTTCTAACCTTCTGTGGAATTCTTTGAGAGGTTTGTAGCTGGTTTTGGTTGGGTTTTTTTGTTTTGTTTTGTTTTGTTTTGTTTTTTAATCAAAGTACAGCCTGAGCTGTATTAAAACATTGCCCAGAAGAGAATGGATGGATAGTGCAGGTTGTGGGCTGCTTTTGGGTCTCTGTTCTTTGTGGGGAATCCAGAGGGTAACTTGCAGTATTTAGTACTGGAGCTTTAGCCATGCTTTGACCAAGATGATGACATTACACATAAGGTTGAAGAGCAAAGGAGTGAATGCACCAGCTTGATGTTGTTGACCTTGAAAAAGGTTATCCATCATGAGAAAATGCAGCCTTGGTATTTATGAAATCGAGGCTGAATTTATGCAATAGGAAAGCACTGTCAGAGTCTGGAGATGGATATGCTGGTCTACAGGATCACCTTTTTTAGTTTTCCTATCTTCCTGAGAGCCTCTCCAGCTTTTTTCTTTCACACAGGAACATATTCAGCTCTGAGGCTGACTCGTGGGAAAAAGTGTTGGAGGTTACATTACAATGGCAATAAGCACACACATAATTTTGATATGCCCATCCCAAGTCAAATCCCATCTGTGGATCACAGTGGTCACTGCAGCAGAAAGAAGGACTATATGAGGATAGGATGAATGGAACTGACAGGTGAGGGAAATTTAGTTGGTGACATTTGTCATCAGTGGCCTGTAGGACTG
This sequence comes from Aphelocoma coerulescens, assembly GCF_041296385.1. Lineage (NCBI taxonomy): Eukaryota > Metazoa > Chordata > Aves > Passeriformes > Corvidae > Aphelocoma > Aphelocoma coerulescens. The sequence goes on from NC_091020.1 coordinate 25,995,485, forward strand.
TGGGAGTTGCATTCTCTGAAGAAAGCAGTAGATGCATTTTGTCAGTGTGATGGATTCAAACAGCAAAGATAATTCAGAGATACTTCATTTTTTTTCTGCTTTAAGAGTTTTTAAAGAGCCTCAATGCAATCTGGCGTAATTTTTGATCTACATTATTCTAGGGAGATGCTTGATCTGACATTCTTTATCATGGGAAATACAGAGACTTTAATTCCAAAATGAGCAAAAAGTGTACTTAGTGATGGTAAAAATAAGTAATGTAGGTGGGCTGGTGTTACAGGTTTTGTCAGTCTCATTCCCATGTCATTTGCAAAAGGCTCACATTGTGTTTGTGTTTTGTTCTGCCTCTTCTGTACACTTTAACACACATTTGTCTTGGAGTCTGATTCTGTAAAGATCTAGGCAATGATCATGAATGTAGAATTTCCCTTTCCATGGTTCAAATATTACAGTCCACAAGATCCATTTGCAAAAGATAACTCACAGCTGGGACATAACAGAATGCATTTAAAATAAATATGGGGTAAAACTCTTCTGTATTGAGAAGGAAAATAAATCATGTAATGACAGATTTCAAGTGTTATTAGAGTTCCCACTGACTGCATTTGTTTTTGTTTTCTTTCTCCCAATCAATATTTTTCTGTAAATCCAGGAAGCACTTAGAAGACAGACTTTCTGCAGCTAGAGACCACCTTCTGTTAAGTGCACTGGTGGCTACTCTTTGCTAACAGGGATGCTAATTAACAGTTTTACTTCTCCACAGAGAGTTTAATTCCTCCATTTATTTATTTTGTACGTAAATTGTATTTTAGTGGCTTCACTATAAATCCAGGCCTGTTTGAACAATCCATGCTGATTAAATAAAACACTGGGAAAACTATTAGCATAACTGGCATATATTAGTTTTGAGACTTCTTTGGCTTTAGGAACTTGGACAAGTCTTGTTTGAGGTGATCTGTTGTTCCAGTAGTTTAAATCTTTCTGCCTGTAAAGCTGCTGTCAGAAAAGATTAAACCTGTGCACAGACTAATGAGGTGGAAGTATTATGGTGAATCTTAACACCAGGTCATAAGTGAACCTCTGGCCTGCCTTAAAAATTCTCCTTACAGAGCAGTTGTAGAAGTGGAAAAATGTTCTTTATTACCTCTTATGTTGGATTTTGCTACCACCTATCACCACTAAGGGGAAGACACTTTTTTTTTCCAATTATGATTCCCTTACCACACTTTTTCTTTACTAAGAAAGCGTAGTGACTGGCATATATTCTTTATTTCCTCCCTTTCTTACTTTGCACATCCACCTGTATTCACCATTTTGTCGAATGCAGCACAACCATGAGTGAAAAATATTTCTTGGGAAAGGAGGGCTAACACTTCCCTCGAATCATCACTTGGATAGCTCTTTTTTACCCATCTTCTTCAAAGCCACAAAACTATGTCATTGTCAGGGCTTTTGAAAGCCAAACTGTCCTCCTGAGTAAGCTCTTTGATAATTGGCAACCATCAGTTTCCAGAGCTCACTGAATCCAGCATTTCAAGGGTTTCTGGGATTCCTGCTGGGGTGGTGGACAGACTTGGTCTCTGCAGTGAAGATGTCAAGCTTGAGGATGAATGTTAGCATTTTGCTTCCTGATGTTAAATCCTGTGTTTGCAAGAGGATGGAGCTCCACACCAGAAAGCACAACCCTCTGCCTCAGACTTGTTTGCAAGCTTGCAGCCTGGCAAAACAAATTTGGTTGGTGAGGAATCCACAGGCATTTCTCCAGCACAATTTATTTTTAAAAGCACTTCTCTCTCCTTAATGTCCATATCTCTTAACATATGTGGGCAGCTCATCTTCAGTTAGATGAAAATCACTGTCTAACTGAGGCCATTTTTTCTTTTCCTCCCTTCCTTTTTTTCCTTTTTCTTTTTTGCTTCTTTCTTCCTTTCAGTGAATTACTAGCTGGCAGCCTGCCTGTGCTCCCTTGTGCTCTGGGTTGAAGTTCAAGAGTGCCCTAGAGCTGCTTAGCAGAATTGCTGAATTAATGACATCCAATATGACCTGTGAGTTTGAGGGTGAGAGAGAGAATTTTCCAAGATGATCTATACCAAGCAAGCTCTGTTCTTATGTAAGTGCCCCATTATTATCTAAATTAAATGGTTATAACATCCTGCCTTTGAGAAAAAGTACCCCATTACTGTAAGTTAAAGATTATTCCTTCTTTATATCTCTATTACTGGGAAATGCTCAAGAACTTCCCTATTGCTGACCTGAAAGGCTCATAAAGTGCAGCTTCTCATGACTCAAGGGAAAAGGTGCAAGCCATGAGCCAAAGGAAGAAATGATTCTTTCCCATCTTAACATATCCTTTTCCTCTGTGTGAGGTGATGGCTTTGTACATTTTCATTATGATGTAGGCTATGCACTGGAGAGGGGTGCCAGGTGTCAATCTTAGTGTTGTTCAGAAAAGACATACCTTTTAAATTTTAGGGACAGAATCAGTTAAGAGAGAGAGAGAGAGAGGGATAACTGATTGTTTTAAAATACATGACATTCAATGCAATGGCAGTAAATGATTAGGAAGTCAAGATTTCAATAGCAATCAAGGTCCCAGCTTTAGAAGAAATATAAATCTGTCATGGGAATGCTGGAGTATTTGCATAGATGTTAGTGAAGTATGATGGTCTTGCTGGGTGGCAAGTTATTCCACCTCTATCGATAGCAGAGAATTGCAGCACCTACAACATCTACCTGCTTTCTTAAACAAATTCATGTATGAATCACCCATGCCAACATCAGATGAAGGATTTGTAAAGTTGATAGCTTTGGGGTTTTGGAAGATAGGGGTCAGGGAGGTGTTGTTCTCAAATGTTAGGAGTCTTTTTTCTTTTATATTTTTATTTCATTGAGGCCCTTAGTACCATCTAAATTCTATCCCAACAAGATTCTCCTTCTTATCCCATCTATGAATGAGAAATTTCTTTTTCCTCTGAAGAATGGGTATCACTTCCCTGTGGTTTGAGAGTGACCACAGAGTGTCTTTGCAACCTGAAAAATTAATCCTACAAGTCTTGTTGTCACAGTGTGTTATAAATATTCTGCATGCATTTCATGAAGACCTTTGTGAAGATGCTTTTCTCTGACACTTGGAAGACTTTTTTTTGGAAAGCCAACTGCAACTTACCCATGGTTTTGATCTAAATCTGTAGAGATTCCAAGATCAACCAGTCACGTTTTTCCATTTGGAAGAATGTTAATCCGCTTTTATCAGGTGTGAATAGAACACAAGAAACATAAAAACATACTCTGGGTTCAGGCAGGCAGATGGCACTTTTACTCAGCAGAGAAGCACTAGAATTTGCAGTTGGGGAAGGGAAGTTCTGTGAATTGCTGGCTTTTTCTATACAGTCAAGTGACATAAACTCCAATGATCAAAGGCAGTTCCTGCTGCTTGGAAATGCACTTTCACATCCTGAGGAGGATGAGCTGGTGGCAAATCAGAGGAGTGGAGGAGGTACTAAAGTGCTGCATATTAGAATCAAGCAAATTTAATGTCACTGTGACTTTTATCTCTTTTTTTAAATTGTGTGTGTGTGTGTGCATGAATAAATGTTAACAAATGAGAGTAAAGTAAATTAGTGAAGGTTTAGTAGGTCACAGTTTTCCATCAGGCCTTGCAGATACTCAGTCTTCTACCATGACTTGTCATATTAACAAGTCTTTGTTATTTTAAGTGACAAAGCTTTGATTAGGTACACAAGAGCATTACATTATCTGCTCAATGTGAAAATAACATGGTGAAAAAGCAGCCACATGACTGAACACATTATCTCTCAGAACAGATGCAAATTTGATTCTTTCCTTTTGTAATATGTGTTCTGTATCCCTTTGTTTTAGTTATTTCAAAAAGATATTGAAGTACTTGTAGTGATCTGCCCATCTACATCTTCTGACTCTCATCCCAGTAATATTTGATAATAGGATCTGACTTAAAACTCCCTGATATTAAAAGACATCTTTCTCTTGACTCAGAGGCTTCCTGAACAGCTCCTTCAGCCAGCTGCAAGGACTGAAAAGACCCAATTCCTGTAAACAGAGCAGAGTCAGGGTACACAGATCCACCCAGAGTCCCACCAAAGCTCAGGGTCAATCAGGTTGTCAAATACCAGCTTGAGGAAAATTGTTAAAAACCGTGAAGCTCTGCAGCTTTCAGGTGAGCTCACTGTTTGTGTGACAATGTAGAGGTTTCCATATTTGCTGCTTTCCTATCCTTAATGGATAAAAAGGAATTAAAAAAAATATACTTTATGAAATAAAATTGAAAAAAACTCCATCAGAAACTCCACATTATCTATCCAAACAAGCTTCACTGACCTGCCTCTACCCTCCCTTCTCCTTTTTAATCATACAGAGTAAACTGTTATGATGAAAATTAAATTCAACAGAATGCGTTCTTGATAGAGCCATCAAATTATTTAATGTCAAAACTGCTGAAGCAGGATGCCTTGAGATTGTTAGACTTTCCTCCCCAACACACAGGGATACACACACATACTTATCCAAATACAGTTCAAGAAAAATCTAGCTGATTTTGCAACAGGATAATTCCTCTAAGGAAAGTGATTTTGTTTGTGGATATTTTTTCTCCTCTTCTAAGTAGCTCTACTCAGGCTGTGCAGGGAAAAAAAAGTCTTAATTTTCCCTTGAGTAATTGAGCTTGTTCCACAAGATCAAGCCCAATGCTTATGAAAATCTAACATTTATCATCAGGTTCAGACTCAACATGGATCTGTGTGTGCCATTTCCTTAGAGGAATAAAGTGAAGGGAGGCCTGAGGGAACTCATGAGAAGTACAGGCCAAAGGCATTAACATCAAATGCATGAAAATCCTGACCTCAGAGGGGCATCTCCTTGCCAGGCAACTGAGTGACATTCCTGCTTAGCCTCTGGGGCACAAGGGTTCCAAAAGGAGCAGTAACATGTGAACTCCTCCACCTTCTATCTACCACTGCAGCAAAGGTTCACTCCCCACAAATTTTCCTTGAAAGCCTCCAGTGCAGATGCTTTCCTCAGCTCCAGCAGGAGAGACTTATTTGCACCTGGCAGGGAGTAATGAGCAGCATTTCCCACCACCACACATGTATCTAGCTGGGGTCTGTATCATCTTTTTGGATGCATCCAGGAACGATTATGTGCCTTGGCTTTCTTGCCAGACCCCTGGGTTGGGAGTAGCAACAATAAAACCGTGACTGTCAGGTGTTCCATTTTACAGCTTTTTGGTCTCAGTTGCATAATGGGGGGGACTATCTTTTTCTTCCTTTTGGAAATAAACCTGTAGGTTTCCCTGGACTTAAACACTTTTATGTCTGAGGCACTGTGCATTTAATATATGCTGTTAAGTGCTCAATGCAGAGGAGTGGCAGTGTGAGTCACTGGAAGGTTATGGTGTCATCTATGTGCCTGCTCCTTTTGCTCTCTATTTGTGTCTTGCAATTATTTATAATGTGTACAGAAAAGCTTGGGGAGCAGTTAAGCTACTCCATTAAAGTAAATAACATAGATTGTGTTTGTGTATCTTATTTAAATCTTTGAAATATAAAATAAAGTGACAGCTTAATGGCTACAGTGTACTTTGAACACAAAGCTCAACTAATAAGACACCCCCTAATCACTAATTTTAAAGAGAATTAAACCTGGCTATTAATAAACTAAAATAGATTTTAACCTGACTTGATGTGGTAGAAATCTCATTTTGCTGGTAATGCAATACACACAGGTAATTTTTTCTTCTTTTCTTGGATTTATTTTGAGGGCAGCTGAAAGAATTTTCCTTTCTTCTGATCAGAACAGTCACATTAAACAAAGCAGCTTCCTGAAGTTCAGAATTTTGAATCTGCTTCCAAAAGAATTGATTTTTTCCAAACCAATGCATTTGGTGTGACTGTGAAATTGAAAGATCATTTTATTCTCACAGATCTAATTTGGGCTGCTGGTTGCTATTACGAAGGTATCTTATCACTAATCTTTTCTAAACTGCAGCTGATATGGTTAGCAGCTGTTACAAATGTCAAGAGCCTCCATACAAACACACAGAATAAGGCGTCCTGAAAGAAACCTTAGAAGGAAGCTCTGACTTTGCCTCGTTCACTTTCATTTCACCTTAGAGAAGCTTCTAAGTACATACTTCTCTGACAATCAAGGGAGTAATAAGCACTTTTTTGATTAAAGATGGATTTATGTACATGCAGTTGCTTTTCAATAGCATGACATTTTTGGGGTTCAAAAATTCCATTACCATTTCTGTTCTTTCAGAGGCCTTTTCATCTGCAAGCAAAATTACATCTCTCTCTCTTAGTGACAAAATAAATACGACTTAATTTACATATGCCTGAACTTTGAAGCATATTAAAAGATACTGTGAGCCCCCAAATATTATGGCTTAACACTTTTGAAATCTACAAAGGGTCAGAAAATAAAAAAAATCTACAAAGATTACTAAATCCTTTGCCAACTTTGATTTCTCCTGCCTGCCTCAATTAATCCTGGGGACAGGCAGAGCCTTTGCCTTTTAAAGACCTGAAGTGGCTGGTCAAGAATAATAAAGGTTAGAAATTAAGATATAGTCAAACTTCATGAGCGTTGTGCTGAGTTGTGCAGATCTCTTACATTAACAACCAGGACTGCTTTTCCACTCAGGTCTATCAGGTCTATCTTTCTTCCACAGCAAACCTGATGTTAAAACTTAAAAGAAAATCTGTTACAGAGAAAGGCTGAATAAATACCCCCTTTGCCTTCTGTGGATCTCAGTTTATGTCCAAGTGGAAGGAGAATGAGTTTAGCCATTTCTAGTTTATTACATGTTGGTTTTAAGTGCCTTTGTGACTACTCACATTGCAAATAAAATCTAGGCATTATTCCAGGCTGAAGTGTGTCCTGTTTAGCTAAGGCTTCTGTCCCCAGGTTTGTCTCTGCCCCATCTCTTCAGGGAGGACACTTCTCTGATAATCCTTCTGCAGGTCTGGTGGGAGCGGGGCTGGGAGAGGGCCCTCCAGGGACAGGGACTGTGCACCACTGCAGTAGCCCCCAGTCTGAGTGTCCCTTCTGCAGAGAAGGAAGCAACATCTAATAAGAACATAAGGGAACCCCAACTTTACATCTGAGATGTGTTGTATCACGAGACAGCTGGAGCCAGCGGTCCCAGAGCACTGGGCAGTAGGAGTGGCCAAGTGTTTCCTTTGCCTAAGCCCAGAAGGGCTCAACAGGCTGGTCCTCCTGGGGAAGAGGTAAAGCAGAGAGGGCATACAGACAGACTTAAAAAAAATCCCACCACTGCTTCAGACACTGTGTTGAGAGGAAATTTTAAAAGTTTGAGGCTATGTTTTCTTCCTCATGTTAAAATTCTCTGCATCCTTTTACAGAGCAGCATTTTCTCCGCTTGGCTGCATTGCTTCCCTTCTACTTGGGTGTTGGTGTATTTAAAAGTTAATGGGATGTTGGGTCGGAAAGAGAGGAGAGGGAAAAAGAAGGGAAATAGGGAAAAAAAAATCCAGGGACAGATTTTGAAATCCAAATCCTATTCTCAGACAGATTTTTCTTTGTTTGCTCAGCTGCTTTTCACAGCCGCCTTACTGGCACAGACAAATATGAACAGCTTGCAGAACAAAATGACAGGAAGATGGAAGGATAATGTGTGTTTAAATATCATTGACCAGCCTCTTTCTTGGCACTCTCAGCATGGGGAAAGCTTGTTATATACTGCCTCCTTTAATCATCTGAGACAGGGCTTTTCCTCCTGCCTATCTATCAAGAGGAGAGAGGATCTTCCTCCAATTGTGAGCTGCAGTGAAGGACAGGTGAATTATTAATATTGTTTGCCACTGACTTTCCTTGTTATTCTTATTTGTTAAGTTCCCAGATGATATGACCCATGATTTTTTTAGTCTGCTGAAAGCCTGACCCACTCAATCACATGCAAACTGCATGTGATCACCAAATGGATTTGAATTTGAGAGGTTTTAAAAAAGCACAGCGAAAGGGAACAATTTTGGTACCTGGAGCCCAGTGAAACAGAGAAGAGAGGAGCTGGTGGAAGGCTGATAATACACAGCCTCCGGTTAATGAACTTGCTGCCAAGAAATTCATCATCTACTCTCTCCCTGGGACAGTGATGCCTGTCAAAACAAAAATCATACACCTTTGGTGCAAGCAGACCTTTGTTACAGCTAGCATCTGAAATGACTAAAATTTAAGCAGATCAAGGATGAAGATAAAGAGAAAAATGGCTCGGCTCTTCCCTTAATTGGACATTTTGTTTTTTCTTGGTTCCTGATGAAGGAGGTTGTTTATTTCCTCAGGCAGATTTTGCTCTGTGTTTCTCCTCTGTGTGTGTGTGTGTATGTGTATAAATCCTATATGAAAATTTGGAGTGCCTGGCTGTAAATCAGGAATCACTAGTTGAAGGTTGCACAGAGATGTATCATTTCTCTCCTTTCAGACCAACCTGAAGGTAGGGGTTTTCTTCTTATTTAGCATTGGAACAAGTTAAAATTATAAAGTGCTTCTTTCCATGTCACATTTCTGGAGTAAGACACATTGTAACCTCGAGTCTATCAAAAAGAAATTGAAGCATGGGGAAATTGTTCACAATTTCATTCTTAAAATAAATGAGGCTACCAATTTTGAGTGCTCATGTATTCAGAGCTTGATGCAGCCTGCCTACCTGGAATTTGCGTCTGAGGCCCTGGGCTGAGCTCTGAGGCTCTCTATTCATCAGGAAAGCATTCCAAGAGGATGACTGGCTTAGCCATAAAAAAAAAAAAATCATCCTCCATCTATCCCAAGGCAATTCCCAGATCCTCTGGGCAGGAAGTAGGGTAAATGTGCAAAAAATCCAAGTGGTTATTCCAGACATTAGGGTCACCACAATTTCCTCCTTAAATGGTTGCTAAAATTACTGTACGTTATTTTTTCAATTGAAAGAGAGAGCAATTGTGTGTAAGTGCATGTGTCTGTGAAGATGGAGGCACTCTTTCATAATCTTTTTTTCATCAAATACTCCCTCAAAAAATCAGTTTGAGCTACACTCCCAGCCTCAAATTTTAACCTAAAACATTAAAGCATCTGTACAGAGAAGGTCTTACCCCTGTCTACACAAAAGCAAACATTTTAGATAAAAGTATCAGCCTGCTTTAACAGCTATGTCTAGTTAGAAGCAGCACTTAGGAAGCCTAATGTTAAGTGTATGCTTATGTAACTTGCTGAATGGGGGACCATATGCTGTAAAAGGCATGTGGTACAGGGATGTAAAGTGGGTAATAACAATAATGAACATTTACATAGCCTTCTGCACTCTCAAAGGGATGTAGGAGCTGTAAGTATAGAGCGTCAGTGACAGCAGGAGATACGAAAATGCAAGGTAGGTTTGCCTGGTTAAATCCTATCTTCAGTTACAACCTCGGAAAATGCAATCAAGCTGGATTTGCTAACTAGGCAAGAAGAATAATTCAGCCCAGGGTTTTTCATGTAGGCAAAGGGTTGTTTCAAAAATAAAAACCTTATCTCTCTTATTATTAGTGATTTCCATTTTCCTATTAACTTAACTGCAGAAAATATTGCTTTACTGTGATGGGGTTCTGAGCTCTAAAATAGATCAATCAAATCAAACCAGCCAAAGATGGTATTCCTGGCCCTGGAGACTGATTTACACAAATCCACAGAGGAAAAAATCTGGAAGTAAAGGAGGGGGAATAGAAAACAACAGAGATTTTTAAGGGTATAGATACATAAATTTGCTTCCTTCTGGACAAGTGACTATGCACCTAACCTTAGAATCAGCCTGTAATTAACCTCTTTAAAAAAACAAACAAAACCAAACAAAACCAACATTAATCCCACTGATGTGTGACAAACAGGCAAAGGAATGAGTGCGTGGCAGGATGCCAGGCAGCATCAGAAAAGCCTTAGGAAAACGAGCTTGAAATTAAAGGGAGAAGTTTGCATTAGAAAAGTACCTCATTCACGGGTCCTATTTCACGAGCATCCTAAAGAGGAGCCTGGGAGTGGTTTCACAGAGCCAAGCCCTCAGAGGTTCCTAAACAGCTTGTCAGTGTAGCTGGATGCAGGGACTGACTTTCCTCGTGGAAATTAAATGAGACAGCTCACAACAGCTGCTCTTGGCCATGGCTGCAGGTAGGATACTGCTTGGGCAGACCACTGAAGTTTTTGTGAAAGCCTGAAACAGAAGGACCAATCCATATGGTTCCTGTTAGAAGGAGAGGCTCCTCCTTGAGCCGATATCAAACTTGCCTCACTCCCTCATGGTTAAATGTTCAAAGTTTAAATTCCTTGTATGCCTTTCTGGAGTAGTTTCAGCCCCTCTCTTCCCTTTCACTTGAATCTCATTTCCTAACCCACCTTCCAAAATATATGCTTGAAGTTCAGCAATAACAAACAGGCTAGTATTTGAATTTGAGGCATTAAAGTCTCAGTTTCACAGTGTAGCAAAAAAGAGTGAAAACATTGCTGACAGCCCTCAGGTCTGCCCGGGATCCTTAAGGGTGATGAGGCTTTGGGAAGTGTTCCCCCATTCCTGGTTGAAGGAATAGAAGGCAAAGGGTTGCACAGCTCCATATTGTGCTGGGCAAATGAATGAAAAAGATGTATTCTGATTGTTATTAAGTACATAGAGGCTGTGTCTGGTTCAAAAAGGCTCCAACCTTCCAATTGCTTGGAGATTGGAGATTATTTTGGGAAAGCACTCTGTATGCTTGCTCTTTTGCTCTTCTCCAGGTTTCTGGCCAGGGTCAGAGTCTGGAGAGCAGTCTGCATGGATTGTTTCCTTCTTCTAGCCTTAGGGTCTGTCCCAAAATACTGCACTGAATTTGTCAGACAAAATCTGTTTTGTTTTGTAAATAATAGGCTGTATGTGCTCTGAACATTAGCATGAGGAAATGTTCCCCTCCTAGTAAAAAGTCTTTTAGTGGAGACATCAAGTTCAGCAAGAGCGTGAGCTAAACCTACCCATCTGGACATGCCCTGGCAAGGAGAGAGGTGAACAAAGAGGAAAAATCTAGTTCTGCAGACTTTTAGCTCCCCAAAGCTGCTGTCAGTGAAGCTGTGAAACTCACAGCAGCTCAGCAATGCGAGGGAGCCCATATCCCCAGAACAGGCCACTGACCCAGCCACTGCTGTGGCTTAGATGGAACCACCTCTAGCTGCATTTGACACACTGACAGCACACTTGTGCCTGGCGAGCAGAGAACCTCTCTGCTGTGATTTGATCTTGTGTCAGCATGGAGGGAAATTTTCCAAAGGAGATAAATTAATTAATCAGGTTAACCCTGAGACGTCTAATGACAAGCATTATTGTGTTTAATTTAACCACCAGTGAATCTGGCAAATACTAAATAGCACTTGAGTTCTGTTTCTTTAATGACTGTTTTTAAAAAAGAAAACAGAAAACCAAAATTAAGGGGAGTTAATTATGTCAGGTTAACAACATTTAATTAAAATGGAGGGAAGAGGTAGCTGTAATTTGCAACCACCATAGTGAGGAACCAAATAGGAGACTACTGTGCAAATCTGTGACAGGCTGCAGCTTTTAATTAAAATTGCAGTTCTTTAAGATAGCCCTGTGTAACCAGAAGATGGCTTCTGGTTAATTGCTGTCACTCCTTCAATATTGCCAGCAGGATTCTTCAGTGGATTCATGTCTTTAATAGAAATCTGTGTGTCAAGGGACATCTTCATGTCAGGTTACATGCTGGATCTGTCATGTGAAGTCCCCATCCCTCTCTGAGGGTGATACTGCACATGAATAATGGTACTGTAGCTGTCTATCTCTTGGGAATGTACAAGCTCTAGATGGGATGAAAGTGATGCTGCTAGACAAGCAAGTTCCATGTCCTTTCATTTAAGGACTGATGTTTCAGTTATGAAGGCAAAAGACAGTTTGCACTTTGTTGTGACACTGATGCTCATAGATCTGTTGGAAAGGCTTTGGCAGTGATGGGTTGACCCATAAATTCACTGTCAGTTCTTGGTCATTTCTCTTAACTTATCCACATCCCTCTATTATCTGCTGGGAAATAACAATCCATACAGCCTTATGATGGTGCTTGAGATCTGCACACAAAACTTTCATATTGGTAAAACCACCACAGCTACAATGTCTTACTGGCATATATGCACACAAAATGTGAGGGAATCAGGTAAATTCACTGCAGAAACAAATAGTTCATGAAGAACTTACAGCGACTGGAAAAGTCAGAGATGTCAAAGGTAGTGTTCAGAAATATATTCACAAAGCAGTAAAAAAGCACAACAAGGCAAGAAAGAGATGGCATCTGCTTAGTGCTGAGAAACAGAAAATGGCACTTGTTAAACTCACTGTCTGCACATATGCATGTACCTTCTTGTGCTGATACATTGCTTTTGTTTCCTAAACTACAAACATACACAAGTACTCACAAGCATATTTGGAAAAAGTTAATTGGAGGTTCAGAAAATACATACTCAATTTGTTAATATGATTGTGCTAATTCAAAACACATCAGGCAAAATCTGAATTTTGGCTCATGGTGTCTTCCATTAGAGGTGGCAGCAGTCTATGTTGAGTTGTCACTAGTAGTTTGGTGGTTTTTGACATAAATATCCTAGAAGTTTTAACTTCAATGGCCCAAAAATCCCATTCTCCATATCCTGTTTCTGTGTTCTCACACTTTTACCTCCTTGGTTTCCTGTTATTCACAAAGAAAAGAAAGTGGGGTTTTGCAGAGTTTTGTACTCTTCAAACTGTGATGGAACAAAGGAGTTTCCTTGTTGACAGAGGATCCATGAGAAGTATACTCAGTCGTTACTCTACCAGACTTAATTATTTTATTTCCCTGTGAATCAGACCATGTCTGTGAAGCTCTGCTATTAGAGTTTCCCCCATGCTTTGTCTTCTGCCTTTCTAGGAGATAAAGTCCTATTGTATACAAGAACGAGACTTACCTATTGTGGCGTTTATCTCAGTTCCCTGCTGCAAAGAAAAGGAGGGTTTCCTACTGGCTAACTAACACTTTTTGTTTAACAAACACCTGAGCAACAACAGCAAGGCTAATGGATATTATCTGTCAATTAAATTATGAGAGCATAAAGTGTGAAAAACACTTCAGCTGCAGAAAATTATTTTCAGGTATATTGTTTCATATGTTTTAAAAGCTTTTTTGTTTGGTTTTTTTAGAGCAAATTTCTTTGAGGTAAAACTAGGCCTTTGTTGTTTATCATAAAGAAGCCAAAAAGCAAAAGTAGAGCTACATCTATCTAAATTTAATTTGCTTGTCCCTTTCTAACTAAAGATTTTATATATATATTTATTTAAATAATACATTTTCTAAGGAGCTAAAAATTCACACACTGTTCTGGGATAACTTCATTAGACTCAACTTTGAAATCCCTTGGTCAGATTCTGCTCCCACACACATGGCTGTAAACATGCTGTAAATCCACTGAAGTGCCTGTTCATTTAACTCAATCTCAGAAAGCTGGAACTGGCCACAAGATTATTTATTTATGGATATCACAACCCCATCGTCACTTAAAAGTAGATGTTTGTATTTCATGTTCTTGATTTTCTTGATTTTTAATCATTCATAGGGCATCATCAAATATTGATGTTCCATCTATTAAAAATGCCATAAATAAATAAATTACGTACACAGGCCTGACCAGAAACAGCATGGTCCAAGATTTTCTAGTTCTGTGTGCCAGAAACTGTCTTCTGTTTGATGATGTATTCAGCTAAGCCTGGAAGGTTGTGGGTAGATAGCAGACCTCTACCTTGTTGACTGCTGTACCATAAACATAAGATGATATTTCTCTTGCTTCGTGGTTAAAATAATCCAGGCAATCTTTGAAAGGGGATGTGAATACCCATACCTGGGTTTCATCTCAAAAACAAAAAATAAAATGTACTAATGACCTTTTCTTACTGTCTTAGGTCTAAATGCTGCATTTTGACTCACATCTTTGGGAAAAAGGAAACCCAAGAGCCATTGGATCACTGAGGCTATTTGGATATCCAATTCTGATCTGTTATTACTTTTTGAAATTACAAACAGAAAGAAAAAAAAACTTAGTTAAAAGCAACCTTCTTGCATACAGACTTTTTACATTAAATGATCCTTTTTTGAGAAGAAAGTTTATTTCAATTTCAAGTTCAGAAGTCACCTTTTAGAAAAAGCAAGGACTAATTATGCACTCAGCACAAACATTTAGGCTAATAAAGCTTTATTCCTTGAAGGGGTGTTAAGAAAATAGATCCACTCATAGTCCTGGTGTTTTAATTGAGTTTTTACCTCCTGCAAGCTTCCATAATCCAAAGGACCTGCCAGCCCCGACATGAGTTTCTCCCTAAGACGTGTTTTTAAGCACAGTTGGTTTCACATTTGTTAGAAGAGCTACAGGATAAGTGAAATGCTGTTGTGTCGAGCTTGTAGTCCTGGGCTAGGAAACATCTGCCTCTGCACAGGAGGTCTGGTATGGACTGCAGCTGTCACCTAAATGACTGTGAGACAGCTCTCAGTGTGCCTGCACCCGAGAGATGGGGGTTTGAGGTGAGGCAAGCCCATCCCTGTGGGCTCCCAATTTCCTCAGGCACTGAGGTTGTCACACCCCACTATTAATATGGGATCACCTGGGAGCCTAAACTGTTGGCTCTTCTGCTGCTTTGGTTTAGGTAAAGCACAGGCTGCTGGGGAACTTTCTGACTGCTGGGTCTCATTTGACCAAAAGGGGTCGAGGGAATCTCTGCTATTGCAGTGATTCATTTGACTTTTAGTGTTTTGTTCATGAAGTACTCGTCTGCCTTCAGTGGTGTGCCCAGGCTGATTCTGACAGTGCCTGTGGGAGGAAGGCACATGGGGACAGGTGATGGGCACAGCTGAAGAGAAAGTAGACTGGGAGCCCCATGTCCTAAAGGAGGATCAGGCAGTCACTCAGTGCTTGTGGCTATGATTGTTTTGATATCTCTCTTGACTCTTCTTCCCTCCTGCCCTTCCTTTTTTATTAATGGAGCTGCTGGGCAGTGCCAAACATGCTTGACAAGTCTCAAAGAATCAATTTCTTTTAAGCTTAATGCAAATAGGCAGCTGGTCAAAGCAGGGAGCCCACAATGTGTCTTTCCATCTCTGTCCCCAAGGTGATCACAAACTGGGTCACCCCTGGAAGGGCACATCTGCTAACACACAGACACATGAAAGAGCAGTGCCACAGGCTTTGGGGTGCCCTCAGTTTCCCTCTCCATGGGCTGGCTCGACTCAAACAGTGGTGAGAGACTGTGGACACTGGGATTTTCTCTTTGGCAAGTTCTCTGCCTTCATGAGGTAACAAGTTAATAAATCCATGAAAATCTAGGCAGCTGGCTGTGTGGACCCTCTCTGTGCCCTTTGATCTATGCACCCATGGCTCTGTGGTGATGCTTACAGCTGCTGACAGGCGATTTGCTGGGGTCTCTGTTCTTTGTTGTGCTTGGTCTTGGCATGAAAATTTCACAGCAGTTAATGAGATCCATTGGCCACAGCAATCCATCCCCTGTGCATTGAGTGCTAATTAGTGTCAGGCTGTCACAATAGCAAGATGAGTTGCAAAATAAAACCATCAACTGCACTCTGATTCTGATTTATTACTTACTTTTCTGTCACTGTGACTGAACAATAATAAAAAATATAAAGTGTCAGTCTGGCCTCTTCTTTGCCTTCATGTGCAGTGGTGATGATTTCCCCGTAATTAATGAGGTGCATTATCTAACTCCCTCACCTTGCAGTAGGAAGAAAAGTCCCTTTTTCACTCTTTCGTTGTTTCCAAAGAGAGAGTCTCTGAAAGCCTTGGGAACACACAATCATTCAGAGTGAATGGCCCAAAAGGCAGGCTCCATTCATGGTTCTGCACACCCCAGGGTCCTTTTGTTCCTCAATTTAATTAGATTTACGCTGGACTGCCTACCCACACCAGTAAACACTGCATCGATGTTTCAGGTCGATGCAAAGCAAGTTGTTAGAGAGGTTCTTGGGACTTGATCCTTTTCCATGTGAGCCCCTTTCCACAGCTCTGTCCTTACAGCACTGAATTAACTGCTGCAGTTTTCTAAGGTGGCACAAATTTTGCCACATAAAAGTTAACTTCTAAATAAATTATGCATGCAGAAAAATCCTAGAGAATGGGTATTTATCACATTTCTACCTAGAAAAAGCTTGGTGACAGCAGTCTTGGTCTCTCAGCTTTGAGATGCTAAGGTTGGGATCAGTCTCACGTGGTCTGTGCATTACAGTGCCAGACAGTTTTTCTCCCAGAAAATTCATCCTTCTCCAGCAGTAAATTTTTGCAAATGGCTTGATTCATATTTATTGTATTTTGCAGACTCTGTCTAGAGAGTAGCAATTGTGATTAGAGTAAGTATCCTACTATTTATAATGAAGCAGCAAAATGAGGGTTGGCATAAAACTCATGTATGTCCATTTGTCTGAGTGTGACTTGAATTATCCAGTAGCAGTGGGAGAAATACTTTCTTTAGTGCCATCTCTTTCTTTTTCCCTTTTTTTTCCTCTTTTTTTTAGCAATATTTATGAGGTGATAAAGTTTTACAAATGTTGTGGGAGGGAATGATCTAGGTCAGGAGAAAATGGTGAATTACCTTTTAATACCACTCTCTAGTCTCTCAAGTTCTTTCCAGGGGTTTTATGCTTAGCACTATTGAATAATCCATGTTGTGGCTGACAATTATTCTTGCAATTAAAGACTGATTCTTATACAGGTCTGCCCATTTTACACCACTAGCTTTTCTACTCTGTAGGACAAGTCACCAGGGTACTTTCTCACACAACAGCTTAAAATGATCCTGAGTAACGGTGTTTCATCTGTAATACACTTAAAATAAAGCAATAATAAATGTTCTATAGGACATCCTATTTCAAAGCAGATCTATTAACCTATTTAGACCTATTTCAAAAGGAAGCTTTTGACTTCCCTGTGGCATTCCAAAATCAAAACTAATGCTACTATTTTTAATTTGTTTTTTACTTGTAATGATTTAATTTGGTGTGGAGACTTTTCACATGGATATAATCAGACATTTTGTTGAAGAGTTTGCCTTTTTCTGTTATCTCCATTGGGTCATTGGCCATGATTTAGAGCAGTAACAGAGAAACCATGACAGCTTCCCCAGCTGTTGCTTTTTTTGCAGTTTACTGGTCTCTTCTTGCTTTGCAAATAGGTCAGTTCTCAGTCATGCACCAGCAGGCTGTCAGGAGTAGCAAAGGGTTCTGTTGAGCTTCTCAACTATGGAGAAAGCTGAGAAAACCTCTCTGAAATGAATGAGAATATCAGAGTGGAAGACCCTCAAACTCATCAGACTCTTTCCACCTTGCTCCCACTCCCCACTTTGGTTCCTTCCAGCTCCCTTATGGTTGCTTTGTGGGTTATTTTTTTTCTTTTCAGATCTGATCAAACATTGGATGCACTGGTTTTTTGCTACTGATTATTTGGGGGTGCTGTTTGCTTGTTTGTTTGCTATTTATCTTTTCCCCACAGAGGACAGATTTTGTCCCTTTCACGTAACAAGTCCATGACTGGAAGTGCCAGTGTGTCCACAAGCTTTTCTTTAATATGTTCTTTTTCTTCTACTTGCTGCTATGGTAGAACTAAAGCAGAGAAAGGTTTGGGAATCTGGAAGCTCTGTTGCTCACCTTTTTCTGTCTCTGCTTTCAGGGAGAGTTTTATTTATTTAAGGACCTAAATGCCTTGTCCTGTTCCATGAGTTTTTCTTGGTGTAGACAAAGTCCTTCAGGGAAGTTTCCTCAAACTTCTTGTCACTGACAGGAATTGGCCTGTGATGTGATGTCTTCTGTTTTCATTTATTAAATGTTTTGTACACAAATAAATGGGAGAAATGGGCATAAAGTTGGACAGTGAAGTAATAGCAGATTAATTGTAGCAATTGGAGTAATTGTAGAAGAGGAAGAATGGAAGTTGAACATAATTAGTGAGATCAGACAGTTTTTATATAACCTGATGTAAATAAGGTTTCAATAGAGTTATAGTTTTTATTTACTTTTTTTAAAATCTAGTTCCTGTTAGCCTTAGAAAAAATGACACAACCAAGGTCATACAGGATCCTGTAGCATGGTCAGGTCATGAACTAGAAGCTTTTGAGTCCCTCTCTGCTATTTGATCTACAGGTTCATGTACCTTCAGCTGCGTTTTGCTATTGTGCAACCTCTTGTGATCCTGATTCTTAAGATCTCATTGGATAATAGGGTGATTCTTCTCCCTCAAGTGTTCCTCTGGATCACAGAATTGTTTAGGTTGGAAAAGATCTCCAAGATCATCCAACCCAACCACCAGCCCAGCAGTATCAACTCTACTTACAAACCACGTCCCTAAGTTGCACACCTGCACGACGTCCAAGTACTTCCAGGTGTGGTGACCCAACCCTGTCCTTAGGCAGCCTCTCCCAACACCTGACAACCCTTTTAGTGAAGAAATCATGATGACAAAATGGGAAGTGAATGGCTAAAGGCCCATGCCTTTATTTTTGTCTGAATTGAAATACATTTTAAATGAAGGTCTGGTCACCCTGCAGGCTGCAAGTGCTAGTTATTTTGTATAATATTTCATATTCAGAGCTTCAGGGTATACGTCAGGTGTACGATAAGCAATCTTATAGAAGACATCTGTGCAAAAGCATGGCTTTGCTGAAATGGTACTAATTTTTTCCATAAGTAGGTCATAGGAAAGGGTAACCCAATATGAGAGTCTTTGTTCATTTAAACGTCTAAAATGCAATCTAACTAATTAAAAGAATGAAAGCATACAAGAAAAAATCCCACATGACAGAATAAACAGCATTTGAAAGAAGGCAGTTTGTTTTCTAATATGTGCTTTATTTTTTATCAGTTATAGCCCCCAAAATTGTGTCCCTTTGTGTTAGTTTAGTTTTTTAGGAACATAACTTGCTTTGTTAATTTGGCATGGACTTAGTCTGTTTACACAAAATACCCTAGCAAAAGAGATTGGCAGAGTTTCCCTTGTAAATACAGAGTTCTTTTCAGTTAATTATATGCAAATCAGCTTTGTTAACAAACACCTAAATAACTCAGCCTTGTCTTCATTAGCCTGGGAGATACAGTACATTTCTCAAGGAACTAGACAAGGAATATTAATCAAAGCAGCTTGTAAGTTTTAATGAGCTTATTAATTGTTGACCTCTGTATTTCCAAGAAGTGGTATTAAAACTGAAAGATAACTCAGATATTTTTGTGCAGCAATATTATGCAGATATATATATGGGGAAAGCATTCACGGCCAAATTTGGCTCATGCAAAATAAAACCTTAATCTAGCTGCTAGCATATTGATAACTCATGTTTTTCTAAAAAAATATATGACAGCTGATGAGAGTTTAATGGAGAAACATTATTCTTGCACAAAAAGAGCATTCAATGCTGTAGAGGAAGATGAGAAAAAGTGGGATAAAGTTCAGTTTTGTTGTTTCCTAGAGCAGGGTTTTTAACTTTCCAAACCACTAGTGATGAGTTCTGGATTTGCTTCCAAAATGGACCTCCTGAATGTTAGGTGATGCTAGCTCTTACTTTAGGGTTTGAACAATTTCTTAAGGTAAAAATAATGAAAAATGTAAACTCAGAATGAACATGGAGGCAAGACTGGGAAAAGTCTCCGTCCTCCATGGGCAGCCGACCTGGTCACACTCTGCACATCAGCCCCATTAACGATAATTGGAAGGTGAAACCCCGCCTGAGGAGTCTGGTGGTGAAGTTCATCGATGCCTGCCCTGAGGGCAGCCTTCAAGTCTGACCCTCAGCAGCGATCAACTCTCACTGCCAGCCCTGCTAAACAGAGGAATGTTCTGCTTCACATGGCTAATCTGAGAAATGTGATGAAACCTGAAACCCAGCTCTGTGTGCAGGAACAGACTTTGGTGTAATTAATCCTCTAATTAATTTCTAATAGCTTCCTAGACATGTGTCAATAAACAAGGGGGATACATGACAATAAAAACATCTGTCAGAGTCAGTAACATGCAGTGCTGCTTCAGAGAAAGACAGAAGAGAAGGGAAGCAAAACGAGTAAAAAAAGAAATTAAGCAAGGCAAACCATGAACTGGGATTAAGTGGAGTCTAAGCAGGAGAGACAGATTCTGAGTTGCCACTTGATCTTTCCTAATTTGATTTGGCTGTTTCCAATTCTGAAGGATAAATGAGTTACCAGGGTGGGAAGATGGATAGCTGATGATTGGCTTTTGGTACTTGAGTCGCTCTGATCTCCAGCTCCGACCCTTCCATGGCAACAACAGATGATAGTGTCCACTCAACTTGTGCCACTGCTGTCCACATGAAGCCATTGTAAACCCTTATAGATTTACACAGCCCAGAGACTGTACCTGTGTAGTGAGTGACAAAGCTGGCAAACAAAAGTACTAGAAACCAGTCTGTTCCTCATTTGGTGCAGCAGAAACAAGAATGAAACTTGAGAAAATACTCTATCAGCCTGTAATCTGTACCAGTTCTTCTTCAGCAAAAATTTTAGGAGGTTGGGAAGAAATTAAGATTATGCAGTTCTTATGATTACTTTTCATTTTTGATGAGAGCTGAGTAAGAAATATTTTTATGAGTTCTACTAGGCTCATTACAGATGAAAAGAAAAATAAGGATTGAAGAGAATTTTTTCTGAGATATTTCTAATTCTTGGAACATTAGATATCCAGGAAAGCTCAAATGGCTATCTGTCCAGTGATCACATGGTTTAGAGAGAAGAGAGCTGCAACACAGCCCCTATTCTTAATTAGTCTTTGTCTTGTGTATTCCATTTCTCTCATGTTTTCGATATCTCCTTGAATTTTGAGCCATCCCAGTTTCAAATCTGCAAAATGCTGGTGGCAGTAATTCTGAGTGACATAAAGCAGAGCAGTTGCATGTGGTGGTGGCAGCTTTGGGGGGAGTTTTGTTTCGCTTTGCTTTACTTTGTTTCATTTTGTTTTGCTTTGCTTTGCTTTGTTTTGTTTGGGTTTTTCCCCTGTGAAAAAACATTCTGCTCTGAACCAGGCACAGACTCTCTGGAAAGTTTAAAAGGGTAATTCAGTCTCCTCTTTTCCATTTTAAATCTCTTCAATCAGTTCTTTCTTCCTACCATCATTGCTGACATTGACTTATTTCAATTAAGATTCCTGTGTTCAAGTACCATAATTAGCCCCTGTCACTACTAATTCTCATCCCCTTGGATTATATACATAGAACTAAAATCCATGTGGACTAGTTCAGAGGCATTTGCTCACCTGCAAACTGGAGGAGAAAGAGCTCCAGATTCTCTGGTGAGGCAGGGACCAGGAAAATGTTTCAATGCCTGTCTCACTGAATCTATGGATCTGTGTGTTTTTAATGGGTTCATGTACTTTCTTTTTGATGTTATTTTCTACAAATCTTTCTTTGACCTTCTTTAAAGGATGGAAATTTACCAGAAAATAGCTTTTTCCATGAGGCCCCAAAGTGGTCTAATATAGATCCATCACTCAGAAGTGGCTGTAAGTTTCCAAAAATGCACTTTTAAATTGAGTTGTTAAACATGCTGTTATCCTTGGAAGAAAAGATTTTGAATAATGGAAGTTACCTTGCGTAGTTGTTTGCTGCTCTAGGTCAGCTTGACCATTCTTCACTCCAGATCTTCAGAGGGGCTGTGAGATACCCATCACATGCCAGATTTCTCCTGGTGACAGTTTCCCTCCTTCCACTCCTTGCATTAGGGAATTGCAGTTTGATGCACCCATGGAGCTGCCTTAAGTCTCCTGAGGAAGGTGGCTCCTGCTCACTCATGAATTTTGCTGGAGGAGTGTTACTATGAACCACAGCAGACAAATCCAAAGAATGCAAGCAATTATGATGTGCATAGGGAACACACAAAAACTGATGGAAAAATATTGTAGGGATATGTCTGCATGTCTGCTTTTATTTCTTCTCTAGGATATTTTTAGAGGTCAATGTCCTGGCTCCACTAGTTTGTTTTTGTCTTTTTTTTTGCTCACAAAAGCCAAGAAATAACACCTAGAATGACATATTCAAATAAAGAGGCTGAGGATCAATGTCTTGCCTGGTGTGAAAGTCCACAGTGTTTGAGATGAGACATTTTCACAGGAGATATGAATACAGTGCCTCACCTGCTCTGTAAGAAAAAGCCATTAGAAGGCAGCATGGGAAAATACGTACCTCAAACTCCTCATACTCATACACACACAGAGTTTATTGTAAAATCTGAAGCAAATTGTTGTCAAGCTTTGTAAACATGGAATTCAGCACTGTTATATCTGAGTCTTGCATAAAATACTTGCAAAAGGCTCCGGTAGCCTTCAGGGAGAAGGCTGTATACATTATAAATGGTTAATGCTTCATAGGATAGAAATTCAGTGAAGCAGGAAAAGGCTTGTTCAATTACTTTTTTGTAGGTTTTTTGTTTGGGATTCTTTTTTGCTTTTTTTTCCCCTCTTTCTCTCTGCCTGTGAGGCTCTGGATGCCCACTCTTGCTGGGGACTGAGGAAACTGGAATTTGCTGAACCACGACCTGTTTCAGACCTTAAACATTTATGTTCAATGCTGCCAGGATTTAGGATGCCTTTTACTTTAGTTGAGCAGGTGGGATGAGTCTTGCACCTTAAGATCTTTTTCCAGACCAGTGACTCTACTTAAAAAGATAAGAAGCCCTGTAATATTGATCAGGTTAAGAAAGTGTCAAATAGCCTTTCACCTCTATCTGATCAGATTTCTCTATCAAAATATGAACATGAAAATAAGAGCATTAAACTCCGAGCCTTTCCCTCCACTCTCAGGAAAGCTTATATATACTAAAGAACATTCTGTATCACAGAAAAGCAGCTGTGTTTGAGGCCTGGGATTAAACATCATTTGGGAATATTTGAATCCAGGACAGATATTTTTTGCTTCTCTCAGTGTATAGAGATCTGATTTTCTGATTCAGCTGAGGAGAAAGACTCCAATTTTTCTCTAAACACAGCAATGTTTAAAGAAAAGTAGTGGAGAAAGCCTCTCTGATTTACATGTTTCAGTGTAGTTTTTCAAGGTGTGAGATAAGCTGAAATTAATTGGAAAATTTAGTCAGGCAAGAGAAGTCTAAGTGCCTATACTGCTTATATGCCAGCTCCATACCGAGTCCTCAAGTCTTTTATTAAAGTGAATAAATTCAAAGCATACATATTACACATATAGAAAAAATATCCCACATTTTAAATTGAGAAGCTGTCCATTACAGCGAGTCAAGGCATAGGGTAGCCTGGGCCCTGAATCAACTGGAGCCCTTTTGGTTTGAGAGCAGTTCAGTGCTCAGCAGGGAAGAGCATGGCATGTCCTCAGCCAAGTGGGGAAGAAAGAAGGGATTGAGATATTTTTCTGTGTAAATGGTCAAGTGTGCAAGCACACATGGGTTTAAAAGGTATTAGAATAGCCACAGGTGAGAAACCAGGAAGCCTTCTTCTATTCAGGAAGATGGAAATGGTTCTGTTGGAACCCAAAGTGCAGGGAATGTTTCTCTGCCTGTCCTGAAGGAACCATCCCCCCAGGAAAACACTGTTTTAAACCTTTGTCCATGGAGAAAGCTGCCAAGGCTTTGGGATGAATCTACAAGGGTGTGAGTTAGGTGGTAGTATAATATATAGTTTGTTACAGGGTGAAAAATTCAGAGTTTTTAGGTTTATTAGTATGATAAGTAGATGAAGGCAAGATGGAGGATCCCTGTGGTTTTTCAGGTGTCTTCCTTCTTCTTCACCTACTCCATTTCCTGCAGTGTTGGTAGCACAGAATGATTGGTTAGGAAATGCCACAGTACAGGCTACCTGAATAGATAGTTCATTAGGCATTGGTAGAAAAGTAATGCTAATATACATTCCTAATAACAATTGGGTAGTTTACCTTTAAAAGGGCCTTGAGTTTCCTGCATTTTGTCTTTTGGTACTTGCTCTGCTTCATGCTATGTTGGTGGCATGTAAATTACTGATAAGTTATAATAAACAACCTGAAGACCAAGAAGATCCAAAAGTCCCATTCATCTCTTATTCCTGGCAAGGACTTTCTCCCCCATCCAGGGAGGACATGTGGGGGTTGAGAACCTGCACAAGTTCCCTGGGATGGCTGGAAATCACCATCACTACAAATATTAAACTGCTTGTGTTGATAAATATAAAAGATGCATTACATAGAGTTCATTCTTGCTAGCTGAAGCTGGTTGGGTGAGGTAGTAATCCTGAGGTCTCTTTTGACTCTATTTTCTGTATTTTTCAAAATTATGTTAAAAAAAATGACTAATTTTCTGACAGCTTAATGTGAGTCCACATGCACAGGCAAACAGACATAAAGAGTGTGATCACAATGCCTGCAGTGCTAATTTTTAGAACTTAAGAATGGAAGAAAAAATAAAGCATCCCTCAGATAATGATCAAGTTAGCCTGTCTCATCCAAAAAAGCAGCTTAGTGTCCTGCACTGACAAACTACTGATGGGAGGAAATGTTAGTAAAGGAACAGGAACCTCAGGGCAATTCAAAGGAACTGAAAAGCCTTGGACATTCCTACTTTCACTCTGTCTATATTGAAAATGAATGCAGTGAAGGAAAGGGTAGAAAAACTTTATCTGTCACATCTGTGGGCAGTTTCTCTTGTGTGAATGCCCAGAGCTGCAATTGTTGCTGTCCTCTGGGGTTGGGGTGGTTGGTGTATGAGAGGACATAGCACATTCGTGTGCTCCTGGTCTCTTCCTCAGCTTTTCTCCATCAAACCTGGTGTAGCTGTGAAGCCACTCCATCACATCACCCCCATTACTTCACCCCATGGCATCACCCCCATTGCTTCACCCCCATCACATCACCCCTGTCTCATCAGCACCATCACATCACCCCCATAACAGTAGACCCATGGCATCACCCCCATCTCATCACCTCCAACACATCAGCCCCATCTCATCACCCACCCACAGCATCTCCCACCCCTCTCGCCGCCTGCCCGTCCGCGGTGCAGCGCCTGCAGCCGTAGCTGCGTCTGCAGAGACGCCTCGTGGAGATGCAGCAGATAGCAGGGGAGGGAACTGCCTTTTCTGTTTCTTTTTAAGGGTTTATGTTTAGCAGCGTTAATTCCGTCACGATCTTAGTGAAATGGTAAAAGGCCTTTCTCCCTAGGGAGAGAGCATTCCCCCTGGAATTTTGCAATGGGACCCTGTGGGTGGGGAATTGCTGGATTTTCTAGATTCATCATTAAAAACACCCTTGCATAAATGTGTTGTGAAGGGAATCTAGAATATGCTCTCTCTCCCAAATATTTTTTTTGTTGGTCTGGGGGATTTTTTGGTGTTTTTTTTTTTTGGTTTTTTTTTTTTTTTTTTTTTTGGTGACAATGAAGCCCCAAGGGGAGCATGACAAGGTACATGGGTTCTGCATTTTGTAATACAGGCATAATTTCCAGCATTTCCCATCACTGCACCTTCCTCAGTACGGTAGCTTTAATCTTGCTGGTTTGGAAGTAGGACACAAAGAGCAGAGTTCGGCAGTTCATGGAAGGTTTGATGCCTTCTTTGATCTTTTACCTGTTTGGAATCAGAAGGAGCTGCAGAAAGCTCAGCACTGACTCCATAGAGTAATAAAGCATCCAAACGAGGACTTAAGGATCTCTCTCCGAACTCTTGCCCGAAGTATCGTAAGTTCTCCCTCTTTTTCTCCCTCAAAAATATCCTTTCCTGATAAATTTTCTCTGCAGTGTAAGGTATAAGCAGATTCTAATACTGTCTCCTTTTTCTATTTAATCACTCTTGAAAGGAATATTTATCTGAATCTAAGAGAGAGGCAGGGAAGCCCTCTCCTTCCCACCCGAAACATGGGGTCTGAACCTAAAATGAAACCACATGATGTCAGCTCAGTGATGCCTTTTGCCAGCTATGGACCAGTGCTCGATGTGTGCTTTTCCCTCACTATAAGTTTTGTCCTGTGCTGTCTCTGTATGAGTGTGTAGAACCCTGACTGTTACAAAATCTGCCTTTGCTGTAGACGTTGCCCTGAATGTAGATGTTGCCTTTGCTGTAGGTGTTGGCCTTGAATCCATTGGCTTCCAAAAAAAAGGAAAAAAAATTAAAAATCAGTTCAGTGCAGCAGTTCCAAGCCTGATGTAAGCAGGGCCAAGGTTCACATATGAGAACTCCAGAGCACATCCCCTTTTTACATCCTTGGTACAGCATCAGCTCCTTTCCAGCTAAAGAAACTGGACATGTTAGCACAGCATGTTTGTGTCCATGCTTACCTTCCTGCTTGGACCAATTTTGATCAGATGATGAGAGAAGATGATAATATCTTAAATACATTGATTTTTTTACCTGTTCAGTAGTATAAGCAGCCACAGGAGATACAGAAAATTCCTCTCAAGATGTGACTACACAGACAATCCATCTGCAACCGTTTTATCAAACCATAGGAACTCATCTGTAAAACCTTTGGTGTTATATTTGCTATATGTTCCTTTGCCTGAGGAAAGTAGCCATTGCCATAACTACAGATCCTTAGTGGCAAAAGTCCAAGTAAACTCTCATTGCAAACTCTGTAGACATCCTATTGTTTTCTCCACTCTCTTGGGACTTGAAATGTGTGCATACAGAGTTTCCAGAGGAAATTTCAGAAGGCTGATGCAAAGGGACACCTGTATAGATATTCAGGTCTCTTGGAATATGAGTAACTGTCACTATCACACAGTGACATCATAAAACCTCTCAGAATGCTGTGAGAGAAAGCAAAATAGCTCTTTTAATTTTTTTTCCCCTAATCTTTGTCTGAATTCCCTGTCTGGTTGCAGTGCAGTTAAAGACAATGGGAACTGTGAAAGATGAGCAAATCTGCATTTTGGCCTTTATGCGTCTGGAAATAATAATCAAATAAAAAGTTAGTGTGAATGAGTGTGACATCCACAATTCCAGAATTGAAAGATAAATACCTCCTCTGAAAGACTGCTAGGCTGAAATTAATGTCAGATTCCCACTGTGAATCCTTAGTAAAATGTAACATGAAAATCTGTGCTTCTGCCTCTTGTCTAGAGCTGCAATAGTGGCATCTTTTAATTTCCTTCTTTTCTCCTCCCTCTTGGCTTGGAGCTCAAGAAGAAGGTCCTGTATGGAATTTATTGGCAATTAAAAGAGGTGAATTTTTTTTAATTAGCTATTAAAATGCATACTAATGTCAGAGCTTTAGAGAATGTAGTCATATGATCTGTTAATTCAATTTTAATGTGGAAAATTAAGGGGGGGGCTTTATTAAAAAAAAAAGGGTCCATGGAGCGTTGCCTAATGAGTTGGCTGAATCTGTATGGTCATCCTATCATTTCACCTTCCATGTTCCTGAACCCTTTTCACAGGGTTGAATCTAAATGAGAGAAGGTGCAGGTGCATTGCCCTCAGCATGCCAAGGTCCTTATTCCCTGACTCCAGCCCTGTATACTGCTGGCCAGGTTACATGAGCTTCTGGTCTAGGGTTTGTTCTCACCCAGGTGCCACTAAGTTTGTGATGAGGAAGAAGTGAAAGATCAACCCAGATCTTGTCAGAGGTGTCAATAACAGCTAGAGAAAGATGAAGATTGATGCAAACATTATCCCTTGCTTGAATGTTTCAGCCCACAGTGTGGATCTCTTCCCCTGAGCTTTCTCTCTGATAATGATAATGATTTAAGTAACAGCAGAAGATACTTTGCATTTTCTTAACATCATCTCGCTCCACTACTAAGACTGGTTACTTCAGCTCTTTTTTTCTTTTTTCTTTTTTCTTTTTTTCTGTCTTACTGGGCTTTACAAATGATCCCTATAGAACAGCCAAGAAACTTTTGTTGTCTTCACACTCCAGTGAAGTTGAGACTCCCATACAGAGCACTGAGAGCCATAGGCAAAGTCTGTCCTTAGGTGAACCTACCCTGGTTTCCACAAGCAGTTCTTTCCATGTGAAAGTAGCTCTTTGGAAGAAACAACATTCCTTCGAGATTTGGGTCCAGCAAGTCACAAACAAATAACATGACTTTGATTGTTGCTTAATGTTACCTAAGGAGAATTACTGGGTGGATTTACAGCACAGATTATGTTTGATTAGGTTTGTATCCTTTAATGGTATTTAAAATTTCTTTACACATAAGTGTTGCAAGAAAAAAACTCTAAAATATTTCAGTGCATGAAAAACAAAGCAGAATGGACAGAGCTTACAACAGAATGAAGCCTAGTGCTACAGAATTAGTGGTTTGATTATTAGATTTCCTTCATTTTTATTTGTGTCCCACTCCCCCTCCCAGCAATGAATCCATTGTTGAATGTCAATATTAATGTTGTTTCAGCTGAAGTGATACAGTTGTGCAAGAGGATTATGGCCTTGTCAATAGACCTGAAATTTGCACTCTCATTCACATGCATGAAGACCTCAGGGGTTTAATGTTCAGATTACATGTGATTCTATTGACTGAAGCCTACAGGGGTCAAAGAGTGATCTCCAATGTGCGTCTCCTGTGCCTGCATTAGGGGCCTGTGCACTGTAGAGACAATAGTGGGGGTAAACAAATGCAGCAGCTGATGGAAAATGCATGAGATTCTTCTCAGAGTTTCTTGTTTGGTTGGGTTTTTGTGTTGTTTCTTGTAGCTGGGAGATATTGATCATGTCCAGATAAGTAAGCTTTCTGTTTTCTTCAGAACCAAAAGTGGTATGGTAATAAAACTACATATTTAGATTGGTCTTGTGTGAAGAATTATGTCAAGACAGAAAATTGTTTTCTACCTCAACAAATGGCTAAGTTACCCTCAGAGCTTTGAAATCTTATCTTTGATATAGCAAAGATGCAGACCATAAAAGTTTAGGTTCTGTAGCTCTAATTGCTCATGCTGTGTTCTCACCCCTTCTCACAGGTTTGAGTCAGGAAGAGTCTGTTCCTTGTAATGGAGGAACTGAAGGGAAAACTCAGTGATTTGGGGTCGTTTATCTTACAAGCTGATTGCTGAACTAAGATATTAGCCTGAAGAACTGGAGGCCTCTGCAGGGAATGGTGTTTATCTGACAGAAGGATGTTACTGCACCCCTGCCTACCTCCAACTATGATAATGTCCCTGCACTGTCTCCTTCCAAACTCGACTTTGCCATTTGGGGTAATGGCAGAACCTAATTTCTCTTTCACTTTGGGTTTCAGTGACACATCTTCATTCCTGCTGCTCTTTACATGTACTTTGCTGCTTAGCTCCACCCCAGCAACAGCTGCATTTCTGCTTTGATTAGGGCTTTGCATTATGCTTTTTCCAGTAATAGTTGTGTATCTATCAGTATCCCAATGAATAATGTGACTCATTGCTTCTGTGTTGTGTTTTTTCAGCCTCCTACTTGGTTTATGCATTATTGCCTTGCTTTGATAGTGACTTGAAGGAAGAAGGAAGAGGAATACTTTCTTTTTTAAGTGAAAAATATCCATGTGACTCTCAATTTGTGTTAGAGAATGATAACGTGAGACAGAGAGAGTGAAACTGGAGAAGACAGGATTGTTTCCAGCAGTCTTCAGTTTCTGGTATAGTTCATTGACACAGTCTTGGTGCAGGACCTAGAATAATTAAGTTCTGTGCAATAACAACTTTTGCCTTTTTGAAAGAATCATTGCAGTGGAGGAAATGTTGCTGTAACTGTGGATGTCAGACTCCTATCATCTGTATCTCTCTCTTGGTGTTAAAGCAATGGACTGAATTGTGACTTCAAAGGGTCAAAATACAGGAAGAGCCACCTGATTTTCCAGGTGCTGAGAAAAAGCCAAGTAGGAGAGAGATTTATTTGGAGTTGTGGTTACTGTGTCCCCAGTATGAGTTAAACTTGGAGCATCACAGCATAAACTAGGGCATGGCAGCAGATCCTCAGTAAATAAAAATATTTGTCTTTGCAGATTTCTTCTCTAGGAATAGGAGGTCTTAATGATACAGGTATATTCCATGGATTTTGCTCTGGGAAAGGAGGAGGAAGGAATACTAGTCTTCCATGGGCTGGAGAAGACTGGAGCTGTAGGTCCTGTCAGATATAGACAGGGATATAGATGAGGTAGAAGGTTCTGTGGCAGCTTCCTTCCTGCTAAAATAGAGCCACAGCCTCATTTCAGCTTTGAGAAAATGCATCTTGTTCTGTTTTTAGATTTTAAAGTTGTAGAGCTCTTGCAGTCAGTGGAGGTCCTGGCCATTCTGTTCAACTTTGTTATTTCTTCTGGAGTAAGAAAGAATGGAAAGAAAAAGCCGGGATCTTTGTTCCTTGCTTGTGCTGCCCAGCTCTTGGGACAAAGTGGATTGAGATGGCATTCTTGAGGCATGGGACTATTCTGTCTCCCCAATATCAGAGAGAGCTGGTGCTAAGAACATGCTTGAACTCCTCTTTAGAAATAAATTCCTGTAGCTCACTGAGGAGATGCAAAGTGAATGCACAGTCCCTGAAGAATATTTAACAAACTACATTCCAAGATGGGAAAATTAAAAAGATCTTTCCATATTTTTTCCTCCAGCCTTAGCCTTAACTTGGAAATAAATAACCCCAGACCATATTTTTAGAAGGAGTTTCAATGTGGTTTTAACTTTTTTATATTCTGAGTCACATCTTCACAAAAAAAAGTACTGTCATGTCATTCCAAGAGACTCTAGTAGCTTATCTTATTTAATGCTGCTCCATCAAGGTTGCCACATGAACATAATCTTGTAAATGAAGGAACCAGTGCAAACACGATCAGTGTCAGACTTTGACATACATTATATGCTTTTCTGATCATCCTTACTTCATGGAGATCAAAGGCTGGAATATGCTATCAGATTAGCAGGGACCATTAACATTTTATTCCTTTATTTATTTATTTACAGACATCAGGAGAAAATGAAAGGTTGCTTAAAAAACGGCTGTAAAAGTAATTTGAGTATACATTTTTGGTTGGTATTTAGAGTTTGGGTACCCCATTATGAAATGCTAATGCAGGAATCCCAAGACATGGGGAATGTCCAACACAAAGATATTTTTTCTCTTTGTCAAAACATTTTTCCTTACATGCAAGAGAGCCATATCTGTCCAGCCATTCCCCTGTAACCTGATATTACAGCTCCTGGCTTGCTGCAGGTTATGGAAGTTTGTTTGGGGCACTCACTCACTCACATACTGGAAATTAATATACTTGAAATATTTGGCTATATCCACACTGGTAATTATAATAAATTTCTTACAATTATATATGCGAGAAAATTGCATATATATTGCCTGAGTAATGGCAAGAAAATCTTTTTATCAGTACAGCTCAGAGAAGTACTGTTAGCTGTTTCTGCAAAGGAACAGAACTGCTGACTTGTGCTGGCTTTCTCTTCTTGTTTTCTTTTCTAGGATAAATATCATCCATGCTGAGAGAGTTTTTTAGGATCACTTTCTCTGGAAAACTTTTAAATTCAGATAAGTCCTTAGAGATGCATCAAAACTAGATACTATGAAATGTACAGCTTTTCATGAAATCAAATGAATTCATTATAATACACACAATTTATACAATATCTGAGATGCTCAAAACTCTGTACAGACATTAACTCATTAAATGTGACAATAGTTGCAAGCTGCCACAGTTTTGATTTGTAGAACTTGAAGCCACACTCAGTTTAATTCTAAATAGACTAGAATTTCAATTTCCTTCCTTTGTGGAAAAGATTGTGTGTGTGGTTGTGTGTGTATTATACAAACAATATATTAATGTGTGTGAGAAATATGACCAAATTTTAGTGGATTATGAGAGGAAAATCTCTAAAAATAAAATTCATAGCTGTTTATTTCCACATTAGCACGCAATTGTTGGAAGGTCACAACATACAGAAGCACAGAAGTCTCTCTTGGCTCACTTTCTATGATTGTACCAGAGGAATAAGACAAAGCATCATGTTCCTGAAACATCCACAGCTGGTTTTGTGGGAAGGAGTTGATTTATAGTTTGCTTTTTAAGTTCAAGTGGTTGAAGAGTCTAAAAATCTAAAGTCCAAGTTATGACCACAGGACCTGTTCTTTAAAAATGCATAATTTGGGAGTAAGCCTTGGATGAGCTGTCTCAGTTAATTGTATGTGTGATCACAGTACAGATATCTCCATCTGAACTAGTCTCCTCAGACCCACTGGCAGGCAATGAAATTAAGTAGTCCCTCCTCTGGAATCTTGCAGAGCTTCATCTGCTTCTTGGAAAAATTTTCAAGGTTTGGTTGTTTGTTTAGGTTTTTAATTTTTGTTAGTTTTTTTGTTTGCTTTGGGGTCTTTTTTGTCATATGCAATAATCATCACATATGAACCATTTTGTGAAGCACATCCCTAAAAACTTTCAGTTACAGTTAAATACACGTTAATTTCATTTTTCAACCTTTAATTCTTTCTTCTGTTTCTTCTCTTGATGTCTGTAGGCCCTCTGTGCACAGACACATGGATCCTGTGACAGTCTGAGGAATGAAACATGCAATCATCCTAATGTCTGACAGGCTGATGGCTGTTCAGAAACAGAGCTGAGAGAGTCTCCAAATAAACCTCTAATACAAATAAAGGGCAGACATTGACCCTTAAGGTCACTGACAACACAGTTTGACCCCAAAGGCAGGAAGATATGGCAAACTGTCTTTGTCCTATAAGGACTTCTTTTCCTTGTCCTTTTGCTTTCCAGTCTCATATCTTCCGTTGAGAAATCTCATGAATATCTGATTTTTAAAGAGACTTGAATGTTCCTGTGGAGAGTAGCCTCTGACATCATCTTCCTTCAGCAGGTTAGGCAGCCTGAAGAGCATAAAAAAGTAAACCAGGCCTAAGATGACTATTAGCAGCACACCACCTCACCAGAAGCTCCACACTGTATTTTGCTTAACAGGCAAAGCATTTACTGGCAAAGACAAGAAGCACTGTTCCCTACTAGCAACACATGCTTTAGAAACAAAATTTTCTCACCAAGCTGAATATGATAATTTCCCAATTCAAGAGCAGTTTCTCTAGTTTGTTAGTTTTGGTCTCTGTGAATGCAGCCTTAAACTGTGAGGTCTCTACTGTGCCTGTTGAACAGTCAGTGTGGCAGCACTGTTTGAAGGAGAGAAGAAAAAATGAAGTCTTTGTGTCTGTCCAAGGTTTACCACTAAAAGCATGTTTTTCTTTGGGTTTGTGTCCTGAAAAAAATATCAGAACACCTGGTGATTACACCACGAGAAACAGGAAAATTGTGAAAATCAGTTACTGCTATTGTTCCTGTTGAAGAGGGCAGATGTGTATTTCAGCAACATCTGGGAAAACAGATGTGACTGATACAAACAAAATAGCTTTTTTCTTCTTGTGCTTAGCTCAGTCAGGGAGGACAGGACACCATCTACATGCTCATCTTGTCTGGAAATTGCTTTTGATTTTGCTTCTACCTGCTTGGAGGATAAACTCCTTTAACTACCTTTGTTTTCTGAGTTGCTTTCAGCAGCTGATAAGTAGTTCCTTAATTTTGTATAATAAAAGCACTCTACACTGCCCATGAGCAATCTGATTCTTCTGAAGTTCTGTCTTCTCGCGTGTGCCTCATATCTCAGCATCAGTGAAGGGGAAAGAGTTATCTGCACTATTCTCATACAGATGTCTTTAACCGAAATTTCTGGCTATAGGACACAACACCAGAAGATACATCCATTTTTTCTGGGCTTGTTTTGCTTTGAAAGAATAGAGATTCATGATCATTTAAATCAGAATTATTTGTTCCTCACAGCTGCAGGAGAATGTAGCAGTGGGGAACACAAAGTGAGGTTCCCCTTTCCACAATAAATTGTTCATGATCACTGCTATGGAGGAAGGATTTTTCCCTCATATTTACAGCAGATGTGGAAGGATGGTAAAGGAAGGTAATTTATTGTCTCCCCACTTGTGCTGATGGCCCAGAGTGTTAGTTTGGTAAGGTCCCATGCAGACTCTGTTCAGCAGCTCACTCCTGGCATCGCAGAGCTGCTGAGCTCAGCCCTCGTGGCATCCTTTCAGCATGCCAGAAATGCCCCAAATGGAGCAGAAGGGAAGAGATGGTGGTGCTTCTGGTCTGCCTCTTGCTTGAAGTGGGGAAAAAGTGTGAAGATGAGGAAAGGCAGTCTCAGATACATTGGACAGGACTAGAGTCTCCCCCAATTACCCAAAATTATAAACTCTCCAGTTCAGTGAAGTGAAGCAAAATTGTAGTGGGTTTTGATGCCTATCCTAACCTGTTTTTCTTGCCTATGAGGTAAAAAGCACTGTAAAGTGAATTTAAAGATATTATTTTTTTGTCTCTTTTAGGTGATGACCACTGTTGAAAATTTGCTGTGTAGCGAGTTGCTTCAATAAAGTCACATGTGTTTTAAATTATCTGGCCTCAAGAGTGGGATATCATAACATGGAAAACTGAGCCTTGGGTTTTCAGAGGCCAGCCCTCTGTGCATATGTCCATTAATAGTTCATTTGATCTGTCTGTGTTCCTTCATTAGGTGTTTAACCACTGTCTATCGATCTGTGGTCCATTCTTAGTTGAAATTGAAATTAGAAAAAAAAAAAAGCAAAAAGAGAGTGTTGGGGGGAAGAAGGAAGGATGTGCTTATATTGCTTTTGTTTAACATGCTGCAAACTTCTACTGCAGAGCTTCCACACCATTTGACCTAGTAATAGGGAACTGAGTTGGCTCTCTGCCCTAAAAATATTCACAAAAGGCTTTCCTCATGTTTCAGGCTCCCTTACAATAATATCAAACATTAAAACATCAAAGCCAGAATATAGCAAAAAAAGAGTTCTCACTCTCCCTGTTACGCTTTGTCAGACCCATTTATAAGCTTTCTCCTAAGCTCCCCTGACACCTTCAGGTGGCTTTCTGCAGCCACTGTGAGTTTGCAGGATAAAACAAAGCATATTCTCTCTCCGACATGGGTTAATATTTGAATATGGATGTGTGGATGTGTATGTGCCTCTCCAGGGTCCTGCAGCAAAACACAACCTTGAGTGTTTGCCAGCGTTGCCTGCGTTGTGAGAACTGAGCGTTCCCCCCACGTTCATTAAAATACTTGTTCTGGGCTGAGGGCATCATTAAGAGCTCAGTGCTGCCGTGGCTCGGAGCGGAGCTGCTCGTGGGGGACATCAGTAGGGATGGCACAAATGATCAGGAACAGCAGGGCAGGCTGGGCACTGCCAGGGATCCCACATATCCTGCCTGGGGCTTTGGGGAACGCTTGCTTAAAATGGAAACACAGCTGCAGCAGGACTCCTTGCATTTTGATAAAAGTGTGTGTGTTTCTGGAACCTGTTTCATTGGTGTTTGCTTTACTTTTGCTACACAATTTCGTGATTCATATCTATGAACAGCATACTTTTCCTACTGTACCAATTGCATGAGAGCTCCTTACCTTAAAGTCCAACATTTTCTCAATATTTAAACTTCGAAGGAAAATGTGTCATGGTGTTCATTTACATAAGTTTTATACGACTGCATTTCTTTGCTTCCAATAGGCATGGGTAAGTGATGGATAAAGCAAGTGTGGATTTCCCTGTGGCTCCTATGAGGAGACCCAAAGATCAAAGCTAATATTTCCCTATGTCTTCAGATGTGTAGTATTCTGAAGTTGTTTGATATGTTAAAATATACATTGCTTTCTGAAAGAAAATTTCAAATGCATGCACATGAGCACACACACACACTAACAGACACGTGTACAAGAAATGCACGTTTCTGGAGTTTCGTTTTTAATTCTTTTTTATCAATCAGTTTTTAAAGATAATCTTGATTCTCTGCAGCAAATAGCTGGCGATTTCTCTGTATAACTGAAAAACTCATCAAATTCATGCTTGTCCATTGGAAACTGGACAATGAATTGCATGTGAGGCAAACTTCCCTGCTCTAGCCTTTCAGTCAGGCCAGAAAAAATCAGCTCCAGATTTTCCTCTCCTGTTCTCTCCATAATGTGAAAAGGTGAACAGGGAAATAACAAAACAAATGCCAATTTCCCCTAAGCTGTGTCAGCGTGGTTTGAATCCGAAGCCAAAATTTGTACCAGAGCTAGCTTCTGAGGTAATGCAAATCCAAATAGCTTTAATGAGTTCTGTTTACAATCTGGCCTTCAGTTATTATTTAATCTGGAGGAGCCAGCTTGTCTTTACTAATTACACATTGCAAATACCTTGCCATGCTTTGTTCATTAAAGCAAAGTAAGAAATTCAATACGTACAGGTTAATGTCTTTTGGATCTGTGCAGAAGCTCATCCTACAAATGCTTTGAGGTCAATGGGAAGTTTCTCCAGGCAATCAAATTTCTTGAGCTTGGACTCTGTGAAGTAATAAACAGGCAATTAACAGATTATTTAAACTAGCAAAAAGGGGATAGGTTCTGAAGCTGTCCTCTATCAGAAGAGGAATGATTTGGGCAGAGGTTGGAGTCATCAGAAAATGGCTCCACTTTGTCATCCTCTGCTGACGCTTTGCCACGTCAGACCTGCCGAGCAGCAGGCTTGTAAACAAACATGTTTACACTGCCACCTTGTAAAACAAAATGCTACTGGCTTCAAATTAGATGCCATTAAATCTTCAGCTGGAGACTGCTGTGTGATGTTTTTTGATTTTGCATGCATAATGTACTGTAACTCAATGACAATGCTGGCTCTCCCCATCATTCCTTAGCAAAACATCTCTCTTAGCCAGGAGAATGTAGATGACAGATGTTTCAGATCAATCACTGCAAAGAGATAACAGGACTGTCTTGGCTCATTACAGGACATGAATCTTTGAAAGTAATTATAGGTGGTAACAATTGGTATGACAACTGAGTCCCTGTGTGTCACCTTAGGAAACAGCTACATGGGATATTTCCCCATAGGAATGTACTGCTTACTGCCAGATCCTGGTGTTTTGATGTGAAGTCACATTGTGCATGCTAAAAAGGAGAAATGTTCTTAGCACAAATTTCTTGTTAGCACAGCAGATCTGATTGGAGTCTGAGGAACACGACAAAGCACATGAGTGTCAGTTTTCTCCCTTTTATAATTAAAAAAATAAAAGTTCTTCTCTTTGTGTGCTATACTATCAAACTGTGATATTTATCACACCATACACCCATGGTGTATTTTATATAATCTTTCTTAACAGGGATATAATTTATATTTATTCTTTGAAGAGCTAAATTCTTGTTGACTTAATATGTCTATATTCAGCTGAAGCAGAATATAGACATATTAAACTAAGGAAAAAGTTTAGTATCTGGTTTTTTCATTGAAAAACACAGAAAGACAATACTGGATTAAAATAGCTCTTCAGGTTTTAAACTCAGAAATCATTCTACTTCACTCTGATCTCTTCAGTTTGATTTAAGTACTGTATCTTTCCATGCATTTGTGCACCTTACTATAAATAATTTATAAATTCTGGTTTGAAAATTGAGATATCCCAAGTTAGTCTCTGATACTGTTAGTTAATAAATATCCTCCTTCTCTTTTCCTCTAGCTGAAGAATACTTTAGCTTAAGAAAAACTTTTTGCCTTTTCAAGCAGTCTGCATATTGTTGCAGCCCTCTTCTCTTGAAGCATGCCTGAGCAGCCTTTCTTCCATCTCTGCTTCATCAACTCTTCTTTCCTGTTTTTCCTCCTTTTTTTGTTTTTTTTTCCTAGCTTCCCTGGAAAGCTGTTCATTGCTTCTCTCATTACTCTTTTCTTTATTTCTCTCTTTCTTTTATTATGATGCTTTCAAACAGTCTTATTTAACTACAAAACACAATAGATTTTTTTTCTTCATGGCAGGTAACGAGATAAAACTGTACTGCCCAGTGAACAGTCCATGGGGAGCTGGTGGTGTGTCTCCCTTCTGCTCATATAAAACTTACACATGGGATATATCAGATTTTACTGAAGGAGCATCTTAGCTGAATTAGTAAAGCTACCAGTCTACTCACACGAGACAACCAGAATGGGAGAGAGAGAGAACAGTCTGGGGAGCCCTGTGCCTCAGAGACAGGCAGAGAATGGGGGGAAACAGGAAAAGAAACATTCCTGGGAGAAGAGACTGGCAGAAAATACTTGAGTTTGAGGGAGAGGTGTGCAGAACATACTGGGAATCTGGAGAAATGATAAACAGCAATAAAATATCTAAGGCCAGGCATAGCTGAACCTGCATCATAAAGAATGCTGAAATTATTTCAATATCTGTAAGACAGGGATAAGCTGGAACTAGTGATTTGTTTACAATACAGTATATGCTGGGACAGGCTGTTTGAGGAAGGAAAATCCTGAACAGCATAGAAAGGGGAGGTGCTCACATGATGCAAATTGGCCTTGCTGTTTAAAGAGAGTGGGATCTATGGAGAAAGATCTGTTTCCTGGGAAATTCCCGTGTGTACAGATACATGGGTGGTTTTTCCAATTTCAACTTTTCCTTGCATTCCTCCAGACTTGGATTCATGTCTCAGAATGAATATATTTTAACCAATCTGCCTTGTTGAGATAAATTATACTTCAGTTATCAATGCCAAGATTTTAATGTAAATTAAAAAAAGAAAGAAAAAATAAAGTATTTAGGAGAAGTTCTGCAGTGGGCTTTATACAGGCAAATTTGCTAAGAGTCAGCTAGAAGGCTTTAAGAAATGTCTATGGGCCTAAATTACTAAATTCTGCTCATTCACAGTGCATTCACACATCAAGAGTGTGACAAGGGGCAGTTTTTTAAGTGGTTGAATAATGAAGTGTTGCAGCAAGTGGAGAATAAGGAAATCAGAGCGTGCTGCCTTAGCCTGCACCAGCTGACATTTGGTGATGACATCTGCAGGAAGGTGCACTGATTTCAGGTCAGGGAAGAGAGTGAGTGTTTCTGGAATGATCGCTTTGCATTGACCTTCTCCTGGCTAGATGCTGTTTAACATTAACATGCAGGAGGAGTGAAGTACCCATGGCGCACTCAGCATGCTGAGAAAGACAAAGACCCTTCCCCTAATAAATAAGGGGATACTGTAAAATATTTTTGGGTGATAAACTCACTGTGGGGCTGGATTTAGTATCAATCTTCCTTGTCACAAAGGGCACTGTGTGTCAAGATAACACCAAGTATGATTACTATAGAGACGAAAAAAAATTTTTAATGAATAGTTTGTAACCA